>NC_143548.1:8375524-8679453 GCF_031878675.1 Megascapheus bottae
TGCTAGCTCCTGAAGACCCCAACCCACTCCAGGTGAATGTTTGAGAAAAGTGCAATGCTTTGCAGGCTTCTGGAAAGGGCAGGTGATCACTGTTTAATGGCATAGTGAAAGCAAGGCTGAGCCTTCTCCCATGTCTGCCAACAGAACAGGGACAAGCTATCAGCAATTTACCCGCTTTCCCAATTAAGGAAAATAAAACTCTCTGCTTTCTATGGGGGAAAAAAAACAAGAGTTATGCTGCCTCAGAGTTTCCTACTATTTGTCATTTTTGTTCTCAGCATCCTCTGCTATCTTTAACATTCCAGAAATCTTTGAGCACATCCAACTGTGGTGCTAATGATTTTCTCCAGGAACATTAGATGGGAAACTTGAGATTTCAAATGGAATCAAACCTTCTTGCGCCATCTATCACTAAAATAAAGGCTGTCAAAGGCTTCATTTTTTCTGATTTCACATACAACAAATTGAAAAAATCGCAATCCAGCAATTTTATGGTGAACCTTAAATTCTTGGGAAATGGCAACAACCCACCCCCATCCCAATAGAAGAAGGCACATTATTAAAAGTCAAAGCAGAATTCAATGAATTGGAGTCCATAGAAACTATAGAAAAAAGTTAACAAAATTGACAGAACCTTAGCAAATCGTACCCAAAAAAGAAGAGAACACACCCCAATAAACAAAATCACAAATAGAATGGAAATATCAAGACAGAAATTAATAACATACATGGAAGCATAAGGGAATACTTTTCAAACATTTATTCCAACAAATTTGAGAATCTAGAAGAGCTGGATGAATTTCTAGCTAAGATTAACATTCTGACACTGAACCAAGAAGACTTAATCCAACTAAACAGACCTATTTCATGCACTATTTCAAGAAATGGCAATAAGAGATCTCTCATCCAAGGAAAGCCCAGAGCCAGATGGATTCATAGCTGAATTCTATAAGGTCTTCAGAGTTCACATCAATATTCCTCAAGATCTTCAATGAAACTGAAAGCAAAGGCTATTTGCCAAACTTGTTCTATAAAGCCACACATCCCAAAACCAGACTCATTAAAAAAGAGGACTATAGACCCATTTCTTTGGTGAATATTGATGCAAAACTTCTCAACAAAATACTGGCAACCATCTTCAGCAACATATCAAAAAAATTATACACCATGATCAAACAGGATTCATCACATGGATGCAAAATTGTTTCAATATATGTAAGTCAATTAATACACTTTATCACATCAACAGTAGCAAGGACAAGAACCACATGATTGTCTCAATAGATGTAGAAAAGACATTTGACAATATCCAACACCCCTTTAGGCTAAAAGCTCCAGAGAAACTTGGAATCCATGGAACATTCTTCAATATAATAAAGGCTGTGTATGACAAAACACATAGCTAGCATTATACTTAATGGCCAAAAGCTAAAGCCACTTCCTCTAAAATCAGAAATGAGACAAGGATGCCCACTCTCTCCTCTCTCCATTCCTCTTTAACATAGTACCAGAATTCCTAGCCAGATCAATAGAGCAAGAAGCAAGCATAAAGGGCATCCAAATAGGGAAAGAGAAAGTGAAACCTTCCCTCTGCGCAGATGACATGATTCTGTATTTAAAGAACCCTACAGACTACAGTCCCAAATTGCTTGAGCTGATTCAAAACTTTGGCAAGGTAGCAGGGTATAAAATTAGATCTGCAAAAAGAAACCGCTTTCCTATATATGCCAACAATTAGAGAAAAGCGGTAAAAAATAGGAAAGCAACTCCTTTTGTAATAGCCTCCAATAAAACAAAGTACCTAGGAATTAACTTAACTAAAACTGTGAAAGATCTTTATGATGAAAACTTTAAAATCCTGGAAAAGCAAATTAAAGCAGAGCTGAGGAAAGGGAAAACCTCCCATACTTCTCGATTGGAAGAATTAACATCATAAAAATGGCCACCATGCCAATGCTGTCTACAAATTCAGTGCAATACCCATCAATATTCCAATATTATTTTTAAAGAAATAGAAGAGGCAATCCAAAATTTCATATGGAATAATAAAAGTCACTATGTAGGAAAAACAATTCTTAGCAGGAAGAACAGTGCTGGGGGAAATTCAATACCAAACTTTAGACTCTAGGACAGAGCTATAATAACCAAACAGTTTGGTACTGGCAAAAGAACAGACTTGAGGACCAGTGGAATAGTACTGAAGACCCAGAAAACAACCCACAAACCTACGGCCACCTGACCTTTGATGATTGAGCCAAAATAAAAAAAAATGCTGGCAGAACTAGTTAAGCACCTGCAGAAAACTAAAGTTCGATGCTTCTTTGTCACCCTGCACCAGGATTAACTCCACATTTGGAGTTGATCCATTGATCAAAGACCTGGAGATACAAGCAGGTACACTGAAAACTTTACAAGAAGGAACAGAAGACACACTAGCTCTCCTTGGCACAGGTCGAAATTTTCTTAATAAAGACCCAGAAGCACAACAAGTGAAAGAAAGGCAATATAAATGGGACTGCATTAAATTAATTAAACCATTGAGCCTATGTTCTTTTGAGTCTGGCTTACCTCACTTAATATGATTTCTTCTAAGTCTTTCCATTTCCTTACGAATGGGATGATATCATTCTTTCTGACAACAGCATAGAATTTCATTGTGTACAAATACCACATCTTGATGATCCATTCATCAACTGATGGGCATCTGTTTGGTTCCATATCTTTGCTATGGTAAATACTGCTGCAATGAACATCGTTGTGTCAGTGGATTTAGTATGTCTTTGTTTCTGGATGATTGGGTAAATGCCAAGGAGTGGAATTGCTGGATCATAGGGGAGCTCTATGTCTAGTCTTTTGAGGAACCACCGAACTGCTTTCCACAGTAAATGAACAAGTTTGCACTTCCCCCAAACAATGCAATAATGATCCCTCCTGGCCACATCCCCGCCAGCATCTGTTGTTATTAGATTTCTTGATTATGGCCATTCTAACTGGAGTGCATTGGAATCTTAGAGTTGTTTTGATTTGCATTTCTTTTATGGCCATTTCTTTTATGGGTGAGCATTTCTTTATGTGTCTATAGGCACATAAAGTCCTCTCTTCTTCAGAGAGGACTCTAAGTCTTTGGCCCATCTTTTAATGGGATGGTTGTTTCTTTGGAGTTTAGTTTTGGAGTGATTCAATTTTTTGAGCCATTGATATATTTTTGATATGAGGTCTTTGTCTGTTGTATCCTACTCTGTAAGCTTCCTAATTAATTTACTAGCTATGTCCTTTGCCATTGAGAAGCTCTGAAGTTTAATGAAGTCCCACTTATCCAGGCTTTCTCTGGTTTGTTGTGTTTCTTGGTCCTTATTAAGAAAGTTTAGACCTGTGCCAAGGAGACCTAGTGTATCTTCTATGCCTTCTTGATCCATTGGGAGTTAATCCTGGTACAGTGTGACAAAACAAGGATCCAACTTTAGTTTTCTGCAGGTATTTAACCAGTTCTACCAGCACCACTTGTTGAAGAGACTGTCTTTCTTACATTCTGTATCCCTCTCTTCCTTCCTTTCTTTCCTTCCTGCTTGCTTGCTTACTTTCTTGTCATCAATTCTGGGGCTTGAACTCTGAACACTGCTCCTGAGCTCTTCAGCTCAATGTTAGTGGTCTACCACCTTGTAGCATACAGCCACTTAACAGATGCTTTCATACTTACTTAAGAAGTGAGCATTAGGTTATTGTAGTATGAAATAATCATCATTTGTGTATTATTCCTCTAAACTTTTATTTTTCCACATGCATAAAATAAGCCTTGCATGGAGTCATACATCCAGCCCAAGTACTACAGGAAATCTTCATTTTATAAGCTAGAGGCTGTGATGAGAAACACAGGGTAGATAAAAGCCCCTGAGGTTGAAAAGACATTTTGTGGGGGAAAAAATCTTGTTAACTGACTGAGGATTAATCTTAAGAATGAATGTGGGCTCTGGTCCATATGATTAGCAATCTCTATGATAGGTACATTTTTCTCAGGTGTATACAAGGGCTTAAGAACCTACATTGCATCCATCTGTACCTGTCTATCTCACTTTGATGTTTGACTGACAGTGACATATTCTGCCCTTTACTATCATTCTTATGTCCTTATTTGCCTATTGGCGTTTGCATATCTTCTTTTAAATGGAATTGTATTACCAAGGAACTGTACAGAGAAGTTACAGTTACAACTTTAAGGTAGTACATTTCTTGTTGGACATTGTTACCCTCTCCCACATTTTTATTTCACTTTCTCTCACACCACCGTTTGTTGTAAAGTTCATTTCCAACTATTGTCTTGTGGGTATTGCTGTTGCATTGGTTCACCCCTTGTCCTTTGTCTCACCATTTTATTGTTCCCTTCCCTTTCCTAATTCAGATAAACATATATACAATACACTGGGCAGCAAAATCAAATACAGGAACCCCCGGGTATAAAACACCTGGGAGCAGGGGAGAATGAAAGAGAAAATAAATAACTCCGAATAGTATCTTAGAAATATCAACAACAAAGAAACACCTCTTGTTTCCATACCATGGAGTTCATTTCACTTAAAATAATCTTATATGTCAAATGTACACAGCTATTGACTATTGTGAATCCCTCTCTGGTAGGACTATCCTAGACATACAGTAATTATAATTGTGGGAAAATGTACCTTGATTTGTGTGCCCAAGCTGCTCAAAACTAATCCTTAGATTTCAGTCTTCTGGGTAGCTAGAATTAATGGTGTATGGTGTGGGGAGAGCTGGTCAGATCTGGCTGAGTATGCTAAAGGAAAGTAGAAGCACACTTCCTGCCTGCTCATAGAGATGTAGCCCACAGGCTCATCTGCCTAGCTTGCCAGCCATGAGCTGTCCATGATCCCTGCACTCCCCAGAAGGATCAAGTGCCTCAATCAACTCCCTGCTAGATGATTGGCATGGGAGACTCAGGAGGTTGGGGTGCTGGGACTTTATAATTCCTGATCGAGAGACCTACTCACCATCATCCTCCCGGCATGTGTACTGTGTGCACATCATTCACACTTACCCCCTGCCAGAGATAGCCCCACAATATGACACTTCCAGCACTTTTAATACTTGTTAAAATGGTAAACAGGGATCCCTGCCCCTCATGAGGAAGGGATACCTGCTTGGTTTGGGGGAGGGAGGCTGCTTTGTGTGGAGATCAGCCAAATTCACATGCAATGAGACATGGATTTGTTGTCCACTTTCCAAGAGACTGAAGGAGCTAGACGTGTTAGAGAGTGTTGACATGGGCCTATCTAGGGCTGAGTTTATATTCCTCAATTGCAAGAAGTCGAGAGGTTCAAAGAATGCCCTGATAATGGCTTTCTAATTTGGATTCACCTAGCTCTCCAGGAAGCTGTTAGCATGGTCATGTGTTCAGTGAAAACATTTTGGTCAAGATTGTTATCTATTTTAGCTTAAATAATACTTTGCAGGAATATGCAATCAAAACAGGATTGTTTCTATTAAAGAAGGTAAGATGAGCTTCTTCCAAGAGATGGAGTCCGTTAAAAAATGGCACTGGGCACCGGGGACTCACACTCATAATCCTAGCTATGCAGCTAGGACAACACTCTTCCCTAGAGTTCAAGCCCCACGGCCAACAACACCACCACTACAAAAATGGAGTACACTGGATGAATTTCATGTAGGAGTCCTCTAAAGAACAGTTCCTTGTGGGCTAATTTGGTGAGACCACTGCTCTAGGGAAGCTGAAGCAGGAAAGTCTGCTTTCTTCTGCTAAGTAGGGCCATAGAGTTGACCTTCAGGGCTTGTGTGAACTGCCGGGGGAGGGATGGAGTTGTACATTTTGTAAGAGAAGGTTGCTTTCACGAGTATGTAGCCATTTCAGTAATTCAGTCATACAGTTTTGAAGACAGTGACAAAGGGTCTTAAAGTGAGAAGTCGGTTGGCCAGTATTTTGTTGAGAAGTTTTGCATCAAAGTTCATCAAAGAAAGAGGTCTGTAGTCCTCTTTGTTTGATGAATCTCTGTCTGGTTTGGGGATGAGGGTTATACTGGCTTCATCGAATGAGTTTGGTAAAGAACCTTCATTTTCAATTTCGTTGAAGAGCTTGAGGAATATTGGTGTGAGCTCTGCTTTGAAGAATTTATAGAATTCAGCTGTGAATCCATCTGGCCCTGGGCTTTTCTTAGGTGGAAGTTCTCTAATTGCCATTTCTCTTTTAGAGCTTGAAAAAGGCCTCTTTAGTTGGATTAGTTTTTCTTGGTTCAGTGTGGGTAGGTTAATATTGGCTAGGAATTCATCCATTACATCTAGATTCTCAAATTTGTTGGCATAAAGGTTTGAGAAGTATTCCCTCATGATATTCTGGATCTTGGTAATTTCTGTCGTGATATTACCCTTTTCATCTGCGATGTTGTTTATTTTGATATGCTCTTTTCTTTTTTTGGTACGATTTGCTAAGGGCTTGTCAATTTTGTTAATTCTTTCAAAGAACCAACTCCTTGTTTTGCTGATTCTTTCTATAGTTTTTTTGGATTCCAAATCTTTTAATTCTGCTTTGATTTTAATAATTTGCTTTCTTCTACTGGGATTAGGGTTGGTTTGTTGCTGTTTTTCCAGGATCTTAAGGTGAGACATTAACTTGTTGGTTTGCAATTTTTCCAACTTGTTGTTGTAGGCACTCAGCGCTATAAATTTTCCTCTGAGTACTGCCTTTGCTGTGTCCCAAAGGAGTTGGTATTTTGTGTGCTCCTCACTGTTAAATTTCGTAAACTGTAGGATTTCTGTTCTGATCTCTTCGATGACCCATTGGTGATTCAACAATGTGTTGTTCAGTCTCCATGAGTTACAGGGTTTTCGTTGGTGGAGATGTGTGTTCAGTTCCAATTTGATGCCTTTGTGGTCTGAGAGCGTGCAGGGAATAATTTCAGTGTTTCCGAATCCGTCCAGGGTTGTTTTGTGGCCTAATATGTGGTCTATTTTGGAAAATGTTCCATGTGCTGCTTAAAAAAATATATTGTGTTGTTGCTGGGTGGAATATTCTGCAGATGTCTGTTAGATGTGGTTGGTCTATATAGTTGTTCAGTTCTAAGGTATCTGTTGAGTTTTTGCCTTATTGAACTGTCCATAGGTGAGAATAGTGTGTTAAAGTCATCAACAATCACTGTGTTTTGATCAATGTGTGGTTTCAATGAAAGTAAAGTTTGCTTGATGAAGTTCCGGTGTCCGGGATTGGGTGTGTAAATATTTAGGATCGTAATGTCTTCCTGGAGGAAAGATCCCTTTAGTAGTATGCAGTAACCTTCTTTGTCTTTTTTTTTTTTTACTAATTTTGGTTTGAAGTCTATTTTATCTGATATGAGGATGGCAATTCCAGTCTGTTTATGGGGGCCGTTAGCTTGGTATAGTTTATTCCAGCCTCTCACTTTCAAAGGATGTTTGTTTTTTTGGGTAAGATGTGTCTCTTGAAGACAGCAGAACTATGGATCTTGCTTTAAGAAGCAAGCATAAAGGGGATTCAAGTAGGGAAAGAGGAAGTGAAACTACTCCTCTTTGCAGATGACATGATTTTGTATTTAAAGAATCCTATAGACTCTACTCCCAAGCTCCTTGAGCTGATTCAAAATTTTGGAAGGGTAGAAGACTATAAAATTAACCGTCAAAAATCAACTGCCTTCCTCTACACCAACAGTGAGTGGAACGAGACAATTATCAGGAAAACAACTCCTTTCACAATAGCCTCAAAGAAAATAAAATACCTAGGAATTAGCTTAACTAAGAATATAAAGAACCTTTTGGATGAAAACTTTAAAACCCTAAAAAAGGAAATTAATGCAGAACTAAGGAAATGGAAAAACCTCCCAAGCTCCTGGATTGGAAGAATCAACCATGTGAAAATGACAATCTTGCCAGGGACTCTCTACAAATTTAATGCAATATCCATCAATATCCCAATGGCATTCTTTAAAGAAATAGAAGAGGCAATTCAAAATTTCATATGGAATAATAAAAGAACCCGTATAGCAAAAACACTTCTTAGCAGAAAGAACAGTGCTGGAGGAATTTCAATTCCATACTTTAGACATTGTTACAGAGCTACAATTATCAAAACAGCTTGGTACTGGTACAAGAACAGGACCGAAGGACAATGGAATAGAACTGAGGACCCAGATATTAAAGCACAGACCTATAGCCACCTAATCTTTGACAAGGGAGCCAAAAAAATAGAATGGAAGAAAGACAGCCTCTTCAACAAGTTATGATGGCAGAACTGGTTAAGCATCTGCAGAAGACAAAAGTTGGATCCTTCTTTGTCACCTTGCACTACTACTAAATCCAAATGGATCAAAGACCTGGAGGTAAATGGTGGCACACTGAAACCTTTACAAGAAGGTGTAGGAGATACACTAGGCCTCCTTGGCACAGGTTGAAACTTTCTTACTGAGGACCAAGAATCACAGCAAATAAGAAAAAGGCTGGATAAGTGGGACTGCATTAAACTGAAGAGCTTTTGTATGGCAAAGGACATAGCTAGTAAATTTATTAGGAAGACTACAGAGTGGGAGAAGATCTTCAACAACCAAACAATGGGCAAAGGTCTCATATTTAAAATATATCAACAGTTCAAAAAATTGAATCACTCCCAAACTGATCTCCAAAGTAACATCCGTACCATTAAAACATGGGCCAAAGACTTAAAGAAGTCTTCTCTGAAGAAGAAATAAGAATTGCCTATAGACATCTCTGGTCATAAAAGAAATGCAAGTCAAAACAACTCTAAGTTTCCACCTCACTCCAGTTAGAATGGCCAGGATCAGGAAAACGAACAATAACAGATGCTGGAGGGGATGTGGCCAGGAGGGATCCCTACTACACTGTTGGTGGGAGTGCAAACTCATTCAATCACTATGGAAAGCAGTATGGAAGTGCCTCAAAAGGTTAAACATAGAGCTCTCCATGACCCAGCAATTCTACTACTTGACATTTACCCAATCATCCAGAAACAAAGACATACTAAATCCACTACCACAATAATGTTCTTTGCAGCATTATTCACCATAGCAAAAGTATGGAACCAACCTAGATGTCCCTCAGTTGTTGAGTGGATCAACAAGTTGTGGTATTTGTACACAATGGAATTCTACGGTGCTGTCAGGAAAAACGACATCGCCCCATTTGTTAGGAAATGGAAAGTATTAGAAAAAATCATATTAAGTGAAGAAAGCCAGACTCAAAGGAACGTAGGCTCAATGGTTTCCCTCATTTGTCATAATCAGTAGAAACCTTGTGCTCTTCTAGCAGAGATCAGCAATAGAGCAAAACCTTGATACATAAGGCCAAATAGTATTAAGTTAATTGAAAAGACCTCCAAGATATTGAAATAAAAGCCATATAATGAATGATTGTTGTCCTTAATGTACTATGTTATCTCTCATCTCTTTTGCTCTTACTTGGTTATCTCATATTGTTACAGTATATCACTTTGATATCTGATATATTGAATTTATTTGTATTTGGTTATTTGAAATTGGATAGGGAAAGGGGGAAAACCAAGACAGGGGGGGTGGAAGAGAGGGTAATGGGGACCAAGACATGTGAAAGGGTATCAAAATATGTGAATTAATGCACCTTCTATCTGGCAAATATCATGTAACACTTTTATTAATAACAATAAAAAATATTTTAAAAAATGGGAAGTGTAAGGTTCTAGAAAGCAAGTTTCCCAAGCAAACTGAGCCTGCAATTTTTGAATCCCATTTTCTTTTGAATCCTGGTCTCATTTATCTTACTTTATATGAGTCTAAGGAAATCATTTGTAAGTGATAGATTAGTAAAACCAGAAGCTTAATTTTAGCCTTGTACACAAGTCTCCATATGCAGGACAGACCAAGAGCTCCCCTGTTGCAGGAGGAACTCTTGCTAGGATCTGAGTGCAAACTCCTAGTTTCCTCACTATTTCTTACCATTTGTAACTTCATATATTTAGTAGTCAACAAAGCCTGCTCAATATCAACTCCAGTAAGAAGTTGATAAGGGTAAGAAGAGAAGCAAGCTACAGCACTGAGAAGCTCTGGTTTGTTCATGTAGCAGATCATCTTCAGGGAGAAGAGAATTGAAGTGTGACATGACAGGTATAGTAAAGCACAGGTTGCTTTCCAGTCAGTCCAGTCAGGTGTCATGGAAAGAAAAGCTGATGATGCACAACGATCCTGTTCTTGTATTCCCCACAGGAAGGGAGGAATACAAAAATGCAAGGTAATGTGATGCAAGAAGAGAGGAGTCATTTGTATGGGTATCAAGGTTAAGATGAAGAGATTCCCACAAGAACTTTAAAGTATGCTATGTGGTTTGAGAAACAGAATGTATGATGAAGAGTTTTTCTCAAGTCAAAAATTGCTGATGTGTGTTAGTCTTTCTCCCACTGAATATGATGGAGTGGATGGAGAAGGCAGATTAAGAAGTGAAAGGGCTGGAGGTGTGGCTCAAGGATTGGGGCACCGAGGGCACCAAACAATCATGATTGCTATGCATGGAACCACAAAATTGTGATTTCAGTCCTCATTAGCACAGAACAGAGATTGAAGGGAAGAGAACAGGGTGAATGAGAAGAAGGAATCTATCTACTTATATGAGATAGGAGATAGGAGATAGAAGATAAAGCAAGGGGCATAGCGAGGTCCACACCAGTCCAGCACCATGAATGATACTAGACCCAGCTGTCTCAAGGAGTTATGGCCACAGATGTGGAACAAGCACTCTAAACAAAAGGGAATAAGAAAGGAAGATTACTAGGTAAAGTAGCAGTAGGACCTTGACGTTTCCATGCAAAGACAATCCTTATTTTATTTTATTGTATTGCAAAGGTGATATAATTAGGAGACAGGTATTGAGTCCTTTTCTTTTTGACCAGAGCCATCACTTCCTACATTTCTCCCAGCGTTTTTGTTTTTCTTTCTTTACTCTGGACCCCTGCCGTCCCAAGTTGTATTGTTCCTTTCATACTTACTTAAGAAGTGAGCATTAGGTTATTGTAGTATGAAATAATCATCATTTGTGTATTATTCCTCTAAACTTTTATTTTTCCACATTCATAAAGTTAGCCTTGCATGGAGTCATACATCCAGCCCAAGTACTATAGGAAATCTTCATTCTATAAGCTAGAGGCTGTGACGAGAAACATAATAGTAGATAAAAGCCCCTGAGGTTGAAAAGCCATTTTGTGGGGGAAAAAAAAAACAACAACGTTGTTAACTGACTGAGGATTAATCTTAAGAATGAGTGTGGGCTCTGGTCCATATGATTAGCAATCTCTGTGATAGTTACATTTTTCTCAGGTGTATAGGAGGGCTTAAGAACGTACATTGCATCCATCTGTACCCATCTATCTCATTTTGATGTTTGACTGACAGTGACATATTCTGCCCTCTACTGTCAGTCTAATGTTCTTATTTGCCTATTGGCATTTGCTCATCTTTTTTTAAATGGAATTGTATTACCCAGGAGATGTACAGAGAAGGTACAGTTATAGATGTAAGGTAGTACATTTCTTGTCAGACATTGTTACCTTCTCCCACGTTTTTATCCCACTTTCTCTCACACCACCATTTGTTGTAAACTTCATTTCCAACTATTTTCTTGTGGGTATTGCTGTTGCATTGGTTCACTCCTTGTCCTTTGTCTCACCATTTTATTGTTCCCTTCCCTTCCCTAATTCAGATAAACATATATACAATACACTGGGCAGCAAAATCAAATACAGGAACCATAGGGGTTAAAACACCTGGGAGTGGGGGAGAATAAAAGAGAAAATAAATAACTTCGCATAATATCTTAGAAACAGCAACCACAAAGAAAAATCTCTTGTTTCCATACCATGGAGTTCATTTCACTTCGAATAACCTTATATGTCAAAAGTACACAGCTACTGACTACTGTGAATCTCTGGTAAGACTATCCTAGACATACAGTAATTATAATTGTGGGAAAATGTACCCTGATTTGTGTGCCCAGGCTGCTCCAAACTAATCCTTAGATTTCAGTCTTCTGGGTAGCTAGAATTAATGGCATATGGTTTGGGTAGAGCCGGTCAGATCTGGCTGAGTATGCTAAAGGACAGTAGAAGCACACTTCCTGCTCATAGAGATGTAGCCCACAGGCATGTCTGTCTAAATTCCAACCCTAGGCTGTAAACCTACTGGATACCTGTGTGTGGCTGAAGCTGGCTATATCGTCCCTTCTGTGTATGTAACAATCCCATTGGTTACCTGTGTGTGGCCAAAAAATGGGTTTCTACATAAAAATCCTGTGTGAGAACTGCTCAGGGGCACAGTGTCAGCTCCTAAATCTGCGCTATGTCCCTGGCCAGTCAGTACATCATCTACTTCCCCAATAAATTCATCTTTAAAAGAAATGGTAAGGTGGGGGCCAGGAGTTTGGCCTAGTGGTAGAGTGCTTGCCTAGACCTGGATTCAATTCCTCAGTATCACATATATAGAAAAATGCTGGAAATGGTGCTGAGGCTCAAGGGGTAGGGTTCTAGCCTTGAGAAAGTCCAGGGACAGTGTTCAGGCCTTGAGCTCAAGCCCAGGACTGGCAGAAAAACAAATAGTAAAGTGCCAGGTGCGTATGGTGTGGTGTACTCCAATAACTCTCAAGAATCCAAAGACTGAGGTCAGAACATTAGGGCCTTGAGCCATCCTGGATTGACAAATCCTGCAGTCTGTTCACCTCCAAAAGAAAAATTGGAGGTGCAGCTTTACAGCTTGTACAGTGCAAGCCCAGAACAGGAAGCCCTGAATCAAATCTTAGTACCAAGAGAAGAATTTGAGCAAATAGAAAAAAGAGAAAAGAAAGTATCTCTGTCTTTCCACTCATTGATTCTGTCTCAAAATTTAAACAATTCTGTACTTGGGAAGATGGCACTATTGGTCCTGACTCCTGTAGCCACATTTGTCTCTGCTCAGCTTTCATCATATCCAAACAGGCGGCTAACTCTTACAAGAGACTGAGTGTATCTGCAAGTGGAATTGCCTTTCATGTGTGGACTTGTCATCTTTTGACAAATACAAGTCAAAAAAGATATAATCCTTAAATTCTGTTCTCTTTCTTCCCCAGTACTGGTAGCTCCCTGCTTGAGAGGGAACATTTGTGATTACTATGCCAGCTGCAAGTTCAAAGAGTTCAAAGTTCTCTGAACAGTCTTCTTTACTATTAACTACTGTCACTGAATCTGCAGGTCTGCATGCAGATCAGAAACCAATTTCTCAGGCCTGTACTCATTCTTAGCATAGTTGCTTAATGAACCAGTGAATAATGTGGAGATTGAATAATTTGGACAGTGAATAATTTGGAGATTGGAGATATAAAAATACACAAAGAATAGAAATATTTGGGACTGGAGAGATAAAATTACAAGGGCTTCTACCTGGCTTTGCCAACAGGTTGACAGTAATGAATGAAGTCTCTTGCCAACCAAGAGTGCCTTCTGGACAGTGGTGCTCTGCAGCTCCTGATCAGAAACATGGATCTTGATTCCAGACTTGGGAGTCAATTTGAGGACCTGCCAAGGGTGTAGGAGGCTGGCCATCACAGTGTAGTCCAGAGTCCTTGTCAGTTCATGTAACTGGACAAAATGGCTTGGAGTAGACAACACATAGTCCAGATGCAGAGATTTAGGGAGAAAGCAACCAAGGAAAACTGGGCAAATCTGCCAATGCATGTGGATGAGTCTCTGCCCATTTCTCACCTAGCCAAAGCCACATGGCCCTAGGGAACCTCAGAGAGGAGAGTTACATTGCTTTCATCAAGGGTAGATAGAAATGGGAGAGCATTTGGGTGCCTTGTTCCTGCAAGCCTAGCCTCAGGAGTCCTATCAATCACATTTTTTGGAGAGATGCATGACAATGTTGTCACCGATATATCAATTAACCATCTTAATGTTAGGCAATATGTTCAATATGTGCAACTTAATCCTCACAAAACTCCTATGATTGAGTATTCTGATTTTTTTCAGAATGTACCCAGAGACTATGTGGTTTCTCTTTATGTCAAATGCAGCTGAGGCTTGAATGTACACAGGGTGTTGGATTTAGTTTTTGCCAGCCATGGGCTTCAACTCAGGGCCTAAGCACAGTCCTTGGACTTTTGCAAGGCTAGAGCTCTACCACTTGAGCCTCAATACCACTTCTGGCATTTTTTTCTATGTGTGTGGTACCAAAGAATCAAACGTGGGTCTTTATGCATGCTAGGCAAGCACTCTACCACTAGGCCAAACTCTCAGACCTTGTAGTTCCCTTTTAACTCACCTATAATCTGCACAGCCCTCACTCAAAATGAACTATCACTCAAGCCCAATTATATTCAAGAGAAAAGGGAAGATAAGCTTCTTGTTTGAGGAACAGTAAATGGGACAAAATCAAATACCTGCAAAAATCACTGCCTAAGTAACAACTGCTCTGGAGTAACTGCCTGTGACAGCTAGGTAGTCCCGAAGAGTCTCTACTAAGCTTTGTAAATTCAGGAGATTGTCTCTTGTCAAACACACCCAAGAAGCCTACAAAACCTGGTTAGGAGGAAAGCTGGACAGTAATTTTTGAATGTTGTCAGAATAGTAGGTGTGCCAGTGCTAGTGAACCTGGGTTGCACAATCAGAATAGTTCCAGGATCTCAGTTCTATATGGAGCCACTATATTTCCAAGCGTTGGTTCCCATGCCAGATACAGTGTCTACTCTACAAACCTGGCATCCCTGTCAGGAATTCAAGGAGGCAAGGACTGTATCACTGAATGGATCCTGACAGGACAAACAGACTTTCTCCAAGAAAAGCTTATCCAGACTCCAAACGAAGGAAGACCAAGGATTCAAAAAGTGTGTCCTCACCAATACTCCTCAAACTGAACACAAAATAGAAAGGAAAGGAACATTACAAACCAAACCACATCTACTGAAGCCTGTACTATCCCAATTCCAAAAGCAGTCCAGGGCACAATGAAAAACAGAATTTTTATACCTTAATTTCTTCCATGAACACAGAGGCAAAAAATGTCCTTAAAAACAAGCCTACAGGGCCTGCTGTTTGGCTTAGTGATAGAGTGCTTGTCTAGCATGCACAAAGACCGGGGTCCATTTCTCCCCTACGCAAACACAGAAAATTAGAAGTGCTGCTGTGGCTCAAGTGGAAGAGCTCTAGCCTTGAGGAAGTTCAAGGACAGTGCTCAGGCCCTGAGCTCAAGACTCAGGACTGGCAAACAAACAAACAAACACAGCAACAAAAACTGTTTGTATTACCCCAACCTCCTGCCCCAATGGTGGTACTGGGGTTGAACTCAGGACCTTTTAGTTCTAAGGAAGGATCTCTTATTGTCTCCCATGGTTTCTACTCGCTCCCCACTCATCTTCAACCATAGTGCTGGAATTCCTAGCAGTAAGACAAGAGAAACATATAAAGGGTATCCCAATATGAAGAGAAGAAACTCTATTCCTTTTTGTAGACAACATGATCCTGTATTTAAAGAACCCTATAGATTTCCTCATCCTAGCTACGTGAGTTGGTTTGGAAGTTTGGCAAAGTAGCAGGTCATAAAAGCAACCCACAAAAGCAATATCCGCAGTTGGGGCACTGGACCCCGAGGAGCTTAAGAGCTGCGAGTGCCATGACAGCGAAGTTGGGGACCGGCTCCTGGGCGAGTCGGCAGCGTCCGGGGCGGCCTGAGCTCGGAGGACGCGGGCCCGGCAGGAAGTGGCCTTCCAAGGGCTTGCAAGGGAAGTTTCTTGCCAGTCTGGGTAGTGGTGTGCTCTGTGAGCTGCTCTGCAGCTTCCAGCACCACAAGCAAGTGGGTAACTATCTCATGGCAGCAGAAAGCTGGGCGAGAGCAAGGGGCTGCATGGACTGACCGAAGAGATGGTAACAATAAAAGTCATGAATAAGAAGGGAGCCAAGAAGGACACTTATGTCATCCAAAATCTGAGGGGAGAGGAGCAGATCTAACAGATGATCCGCCACGCCAACATCACACAGCTGCTGGGTATTATCTCGTGTTGGAGCTGTGTCCGGTGGCAACTTAACACCAAACAAGTGACTTGTGACAAGAGGCTGGAGGAGTCGCAAGCCCCAAGATGCATCTGGCAGCTCGTCTCCGTAGCGGAATGTCCGCGCGGGGCTGGGGTGGTGCACGGAGACCTGAAAATACAGAATTTGGTACTGGATGAAGACAATATCAAGCTCATTGACGTCGGATTGACCAACGGTGCAGCGATTCTGCATTATTCGGACCCCTTCAGCACCCAGTGTGGGGGTCCTGCCTGTGCTGCACCCGAACTGCTGGCCAGGAAGAAATATGACCCCCAATTCGATGTCTACTCCATTGGCGTGAACCTGGACTTCATGTTGGCTAGGATCCTCCCTTTCACTGTGGAGCCTTTCAGCCCGAAGGCTTTATACCAGAAGATGCTGGGCAAAGAAATGAAGCCCCTCCCCATCGACCTCTTCACAGGGGCCATCAATTTCCTTCCCTCTCTCCTGACCCCGTGAAGAGGACCAATATCCACCAGGCACTGGCAACTTGCTGGCTGAATGAGAATTACAGCGGCAAAGTGCCCTATAATGTCACCTTATCTCTGCAGGATTTCTCTGGAAGGCCTGAGTCCCCAGCATGGTGCTGCACATGTCTGAGAAGCCGGGCTACAAAAACAGCGATGTCATGAACACAATGCTGTCCAACCATGCCTGCCACGTCCTTGCCATCGACTCCCTCCTAAACAAGGAACGCGATCTCTACTTGTCAGGAAACTCTGAAATCCAGGACACCATGTGCTCCATTTACAAGACCCAGCTCTACCAGACACAGGAGCCCTACCAAGAGGCAGTGGACACTCGGAAAAGACTTGGAAAGCCATGCTGCTGTGCAGGATAAGAAGCCCAAAGAACAAGAAAAGAGGGCATTTTCTTCATCAGATTTCCCAGTAAGTTGGACAGGAACCTGCCCTCACACAAAGCACCCTCGCTGTCCCTCCTCTCGCAGATTCAGAACATCAAAGCCCTGCTGAAGGACCTGAAGGCCTCAAGGTCTGCCATCCCTGACAACGATTCCTTTGGCTGCCACAATGTTTTCCAGAAAACCTCTGATTCCAGTTGGGTGGCACCATCTTCCGTGGAGTTCATCCCCGTCTCACCTCCCAGGAGATGAAGAAAGCACAGCCCCAGCAGCTAGGGCCCGGCAGGGCTGGCATCCTTCCCGAGGTAGACCCTCACCCCACAGGGTTCGCTCCTTTGAGTCTGTCGATCGCGACGACCACATAGAACTGTTGTCTCCCCACCACTCCTGAACACACCTGTGAGGAATCCCAGCGACAGGACACTCCAGGCTCTTGTCGGGAAGTGGGTCACCTCTCCAGACCCCGTAGCATCCCACCCTGGTCTCATGAAGATAAGAGCAGCCTCCCAAAAGAGGAATGGGTGTGTTCCCCACCTGCTGTTCTCCGAAGTGGCCCCGTGCAGCCCCTGAGGTGCCCCATCTGTGTGAAGAGCCGAGGCAGGTTCTCCATGATGGGCACTGGCTATATGTGAGCAAGCGACACCAGAGCCTCAAGGCCTCTGCGGAGGGGTCCCTGGAGCCCAGCATGCCCCTGCTGCAACCCACCGGACCCAGCAGCCTTTCCTTTGACACGGCTGTGTTTTAAGAAGCAAAAAGAACGCTTGCAAAACAAAACAATACCACATCTAAAAGAACATATGTAATGATCAAGTGGATTTCATTCCAGGATGCAGGGGATAATACAGATTATAAAAATCAATAAATTAATTATAACATATGAGCAGATTAAACAAAAAAGGGCACAAAATCATCTCAAGTAATTCAACATCCCTGGGTCTAGGAGTTTGGCCTAGTTGTTGAGTGCTTGCCTAGCATGCACGGAGATCCGAGTTCAATTCTTTGATGCCACATATATAGAAACCAGCCAGAAGTGGTGCTTTGGCTCAAGTGGTTGAGAAAGTCCAAGGACAGTGCTCAGGCCCAGGACTAGCAAAAAAATTTCAAACATCCCTTCACAATAACATTTTGGAGGAACGTAGGATTAGAAGAAATATACTTACACATAATAAAAGGTATGCATGGCAAACCCAAAGCCAATATCATGCTAATCAAGGAAATAAAAACATTTCTTCTAATCTCGAGAATAAACAAATGTTATTATCAATTCAGTGCTTGAATTCCTAGATGGGAGGAGGGTAAAATCCTTATGTTGGCATAGCACCCAGGCTGAGTTCAATCCTCATGACCAACAAAATACACAAACAAACAAATAAACAAATAAATAGATAGGTAGATAGATAGATAGATAGACAGATAAATGTGAATCCCTAGGGACTGTGAATATTCCCTGCTTTGCACTGTATTTTAATGGAATTTTAGGTAATGTTTAATTCTATGATTTCTTTTTTGAGACAAATTATGAGACATAGTACTCAGGTGTCCTCAAATGTGTGATCTAAGTGTTAAAGTTAAAAGCATAAACCAATTTGCCTGGCATAGATAAAATATAATTTTTATATACGCATTCCCTGACATCCAACAAAAGTTATATTCATATTACAGAAGACATCATTATCTGGGGCTGAAATTTGAAATATGAGGTTGAAAAATCAAATGCCTTTTTTTTCACTTGGTAGTAGTGATGTTTGAAATTGGTGTCTTCAAGTGCTCTACCACCTGAGTGCTCTTTGATACTGGGTCTTTCCTGCCTTTGCACTGGAGACTGCCTTAGATCACAAGCTATTTTTTTATTGTAATTAGTAAAAGGGTTACATGATATTTGCCAGATAGAAGGTGCATTAATTCACATACATTGATACCCTTTCACATGTCTTGGTACCCATTTCCCTCCCCCCCCACACCCCCCACCCATCTTGGTTTTCCCCCCTTCCCTATCAAATTTCAAATATCCAAATACAAATAAGCTTTTTTTCTAACAATTGGTCTATGTTTTCATTCCAGCTGGCACATTACAATGTGACAGCTATGCTTCCAGCTTACATCCCCACAATATCTAGGCTTTTATCAAGATAGGATCTTACATTTTTTTTTCCTGTCAGAATGATGTGTAGAGGGGTTAGAGGTATGTTCGTAAGGTGGTGAGTACATTACTTTGTGAACATTGTTACACCTTCCCATATTTTTCTTCCTCTTTCCCTTCCTCCAACCCTCACAAGTTGTGAAGTTCATTTCCATCAAATCTAGTAACCATCTCTGTTTCACTGGTTCATCCCTTGTGCTTTGTTTCATCATCTCTTTTTCTCCTTCAATTCCCTGCCTTAAATGAACAAATGAATATATGTACAATACACCAGGGATAAAGTCAGTTGCAGCAACAACAGAAGATACATTATAAGGAGAGAAGAAAGAGAAATAACTTTTGTTAGAGTGCTTGCCTAGCGTGCACTGGGATCAATTCCTCAGTACCACATACACAGAAAAAGCCTGAAGTGGTGTTGTGGCTCAAGTAGCAGGGCACTAGGCTTGTATCCAAGGACAGTGCCCAGGCCCTGAGTTCAAGTCACAAGGCTGACAAAAAACCCCAAATTTAAAACATTAAAAACCACAAAACTATTTGGGAAGTTCATTTGGGTTTGCCTAATCCTATATGGTCATATACCCATAGCTTTTGAACAATTTCTCTGCTAAGATAATCCTAGACACATACTATTAATTATTAAAAATGAAGAAAACCATAGAGCCAGTGTATCTTTGGGCCTCGCTTACTTCACTTACTGTGATTTTTTTTCTAAGTTTTTTCCATTTTCTTACTAATGGGTCAATGTTGTTCTTTCTGATGGCAGTATTGAATTGCATTGTGCCATAATGAACATAGCTGTACTGTAGGTTTAGTATGCCCTTGTTTCTGGATATTTGAGTAGATGCCCAGGAGTGGAATTGCTGGGTCATAGGGGAGATCTCCCAAAGTGGCCGAAGAACTTTGGATCCCTTTTAGTGACATCCCCACCAGCATAGGTTGTTATTAGATTTCTTGATAATGGCCATTCAAACTGGATTGAGGTGGAATCCCAAAGTTTTTTGACTTTCATTTCTTTTATGCCAACGGTTGCTGAGCATTTCTTTATATGTTTATTGGTCAGTGTGATTTCCTCTTCAGAGAACTCTCTTTAAGCCTTTACTCCACGTTCAAATCAGATGGTTATTTCTGGAATTAATCCATGCCAAGGATCACCATTTATCTCTTATCGCTTCCTATAAACATTTCAGGACATCTGCTTTTGTCTCGAGGTTTTTGATCCATCTAGAGTTGATTCTGGTGCAGGGAGACAAAGAAGGATCCAAGTTTGGTTTCCTACATGTGCTAACCAATTCTGCCAGCACCATTAGTTGAACAGGCTGCCTTTCTTCCATCCTAGTTTTTTGGCTTCCTTATCAAACAGTAGGTGGCCATAGGTCTGCTGCTTATTTCCTGGGACTCTGGCTCAGTTCCATTGGTCTCCAGGCTGATTCTTGTGTCACTGTTAAGCTGTTTTTATTTCCATAGCTCTGTAATAGAGTTTGAAGATTGGTATTTATTTTCCTCCAGTGCTATTTTCCTTCTAAGGATTGTTCTTACTATTAGGTGTCTCTTATTATTCCATTTGAATTTTTGGATTGCTTTCTGTTTCACTAAAAATTGTTGCTATGGCAATATCGACATTTTCACAATGTTAATTCTCCCAACCAGGAACATGGGAGGTTTGGTCCACTCCCTTGGTTCCACTTTAATTTCCCTTTTTAGGTTTTTAAAGTTTTCATCCTAGAGGGCCTTCATTTTTTTAAAATTGCAATTAATAGAGGGTACATTATGTTCACCAGATATAAGGTGCATTACTTCAAAACATTGTTACACTTTCTCATGTTTTTGTCCTATTTCTCTCCCCCAGACCACACCCCTCATCTTGTTTACCCCTTTTTCTGTCCTATTTCAAATAAATAGATAAACATATACACAGTATATCAGACGAAAAGGTAAGATACTGTAACCAACAAAAAACACAAGAGAGGAGAAATAACATAGTACACTATATGGCTCTCCTTTCCATATCCTGGAAGTCCTTTCATTTAGCCTAATCCTATATGGCCTTATGAATCCAGATTTTGCCCTATTGTAATCCTCTGCTGGGAGAGTCCAAGGTTATACTAACTATAACAAATTAGGGAAACCACTGCATCTGTGTGCTTTTGGTTCTGGCTTACTTCCCTTAGTATGATTTTTTCCAAGTCTTTCCATTTCCTTGCAAATGGCAATGTTTTTCTTTCTAATGGCCGCATAGAATTCTATTGTGTATAAAGACCATATCTTGTTGATCCACTTAGGGACATCTTTGCTATGATAAACAGTGCTGCAATGAACATCATTGTGCTAGTGGATTTAGTATGTTCTTGTTTCTGGACAAATGGGTAAATGCCAAGTAGTCGAATTGCTGGGTCATAGGGGAGCTCTATGTTTCCAACCCCACCCACAGAGTAGTCATGATCCCTCCAGAATCCGTTTTTATTAGATTTCTTGATCATGGCCATTCTAATTGGAATGAGTTGGAATCTCAGAGTTGTTTACATTTGCATTTCTTTTATGGCCAGACATGTCTATTACTTCTTCATGTCTGTGTCTACAGGCCATTCTTCTTTCTTCTTCAGAGAAGACATTCTTTAAATCTTTGGCCCATTTTTTAATGGGATGGTTGTTTTTTGGAGATTAGTTTTGTAGTGATTCAGTTTTTTTAGCTGTTGATATATTTTAGATATGAGGCCTCTGTCTGTTGTGTGGTTAGTTAAGATCTTCTTTCCCTCTCTGAGCTTTCCATTTAGCTTGCTAGTTATCTCCTTTGACATACAGAATCTCTGCAGCTTAATGCAGTCCCATTTATATGGCCTTTCTTTCACTTGTGTTTCTGGGCCTTTATTAAGAAAATGTCGACCTGTGCCAAGGAGAGCTAGTGTATCTTCTATTCCTTCTTGTAAAGTTTTTAGTGTATCTGCTTTTATCTCCAGGACTTTGATCAATGGATCAACTCTAACTGTGGAGTTAATCCTGGTGCAGGGTGACAAAGAGGCATCGAACTTTAGTTTTCTGTATGTGCTTAACTAGTTCTGCCAGCAATTTTTTTTTATTTTGGCACAATTATCAAAGGTCAGGTGGTCGTAGGTTTGTGGGTTGTTTTCTGGGTCTTCAGTTCTGGTCCATTGGTCCTCAAGTCTGCTCTTATGGCACTACCAAACTGTTTTGGTTATTATAGCTCTGTTCTGGAGTCTAATGTTTGGTATTGAATTTTCCCCTGCATTGTTCTTTCTGCTAAGAATTGTTTTTGGTACATAGTGTCTTTTATTATTCCATATGAAATTTTGGATTGCCTCTTTATGTCTTTCAAGAATAACATTGGGATATTGATGGGTATTGTATTGAATTTGTAGATAGCCATTAACACGATTGCCATTTTTATGATGTTAATTATTCCAATCCAGGAGTATGGGAGGTTTTCCCTTTTCTCAGCTCTGCTTTAATTTCTTTTTCCAGGATTTTAAAGTTTTCATCATAAAGATCCTTTACATGTTTAGTTAAGTTAATTCCTAGGTACTTTATTTTATTTGAGGCTATTGCAAAAGGAGTTGCTTTCCTATTTTTTGCCTCATTCCTCTCATTGTTGGCATATAGAGGAAAGTGGTTGTTTTTTGCAGGCTAATTTTATACCCTGCTAATTTGCCAAAATTTTGAATTAGCTCAAGCAATTTGGGACTGGAGTCTATAGGGTTCTTTAAATACAGAATCATGTCGTCTGCACAGAGGGAAAATTTCACTTCCTCTTTTCCGATTTGGATCCCATTTATACCTGCTTCTTGCTTTATTGTTCTGGCTAGGAACTCTAGTACTATGTTAAAGAGGAGTGGAGAGAGGAGAGAGTGGGCATCCTTGTCTCGTTCCTGATTTTAGAGAAGTGGCTTTAGCTTTTGGCCATTAAGTATAATGCTAGCTATGTGTTTTCTCATACACAGCCTTTATTATATTGAGGCATGTTCCATAGATTCCCAGTTTCTCCGGAGCATTTAGCCTAAAGGGGTGTTGGATATTGTCAAATGTCTTTTCTACATCTATTGAGAAAATCATGTGGTTCTTGCCCTTGCTACTTTTGATATGATAAAGTGTATTAATTGACTTGCATATATTGAACCAATTTTGCATCCATGTGATGAATCCTGTTTGATCATAGTATATAATTTTTTATGAGTTGCTGAAGATGTTTGGCCAGTATTTTGTTGAGCAGTTTTGCATCAATATTCACCAAAAAATGGGTCTATAGTCCTCTTTTTTTAATGAGTCTTGTTTTGGGATGAGTGGATGTATAGAACAAGTTTGGCAAATACCCTTTGCTTTCAGTTTCATTGAAGTTCTTGAGGAATATTGATGTGAACTCAGAATTCAGCTTTGAATCCATCTGGCTCTGGAATTTTCTTGGATGAGAGATCTCTTATTACCATTTCTTGAAATAGTGCTTGAAATAGGTCTGTTTAGTTGGATTAAGTCCTCTTGGTTCAGTGTCAGAATGTTAATCTTAGCTAGCAATTCATCCATCTCTTCTAGAATCTCAAATTTGTTGGAATAAATGTTTCAAAAGTATTCCCTTGTGCTTCCATGTATCTTGTTAATTTCTGTCTTGATATTTCCATTCTATTTGTGCTTTTGTTTATTGGGTGTGTTCGCTTCTTTTTTGGGTAAGATTTGTTAAGGTTCTGTCAATTTTGTTAACTGTTTTCTATAGTTTCTATGAACTCCAACTCATTTAATTCTGCTTTGACTTTTAATAATTTGCCTTCTTTTACTGAATGAGGGTGATGTCTTGCCCTTTCCCAAGTATTTAAGGTGCACCATTAAATTGTTGGTTTGCGATTTTTAAATTTGTTAATGTAAACACTCAGAGCTATAGATTTTCCTCTGAGAACTGCCTTTGCTGCTTCCCAAAGGAGCTGTTATTTTGTGTTTCTTTTTGTTAATTTTCATAAACTGTTGATTTTCTGTTCTGATGTCTTCAATGAACCACTGGTGATTCAAACCACTCATTCATGTATATCTTTCTCTATGTTTTCATACTTTTCATTCATCATGTTTACCAACTGCTCTCCTAGGTTTGCCATTGACTGCTCTATTGCCATAATGAACATAGCTGTACTGTAGGTTTAGTTCCCCCAAACTTGGCCTTAATCCTGATGCTTTATTCTTCCCGAAGGCCTTCCCAGTTGGTGTCACAAACACCTTTCGATTCACTCCTTAAAGGTTCCATGTATATTTAGAGACCCATTTTTCAGGAAATCTAGACAGGCCCCAGCAATGTCAAAACTAAGGGTATCCCAGTATGCAGCATATTTTATATCATCCTCCTTTTCTGGTACAATTTCATAACCAAGGTATTTTGGTGGTAAAGGCAATAAACTGGGTGCTTGGTCTCACAAGTGATAGCCTAGTTACTGAAATCTGAGGATCACCATTTGAAATCAACACAAGTGGATAAGTTTGAGAGACTACTGTCTCCTATTAGCCAGCCAAAGTTTGGAAATAGAGACGTGGTTCAAGTGGTAGAACCCTGTCTTTTAGTGAAAATCCATGAAAGATCAAGAACCTCTGGATTCAAACCCAAATATTGACATACACACAGAGACAGTAGCAGAATTCTACCTAAACCCTTCTGTCAAATGAAATAAAATTAAATATCATACTTTGAGCTCTCCAGTGACAGAAGATTCCCACATGTCAACAGATTCCTTTCCCACATACATAGATAGATTCCTTCTTCTCCTTCACCATGTTCTCTTCCCTTCAATCTCTGTTCTGTGCTAATGAGGACTGAAATCACAATTTTGTGGTTCCATGCCTAGCAATCATGATTGCTTGGTACCCTCGGTGCCCCAATCCTTGAGCCACACCTCCAGCCCTTTCACTTCTTAATCTGCCTTCTCCATCCACTCCATCATATTCAGTGGGGGAAAGACTAACACACATCAGCATTTTTTGACTTGAGAAAAACTCTTCATCATACATTCCATTGCTCAAACCACATAGCATCCCTTAAAGTTCTTGTAGGCATCTCTTCATCTTAACCTTGATACCCATACAAATGACTCCTCTCTTCTTGCTTCACATTACTTTGCATTTTTGTATTCCTCCCTTCCTGGGGGAATACAAGGACAGGATCGTTGTGCATCATCAGCTTTTCTTTCCATGACACCTGACTGGACTGACTGGAAAGCAACCTGTGCTTTACTATACCTGTCATGTCACACTTCAATTCTCTTCTCCCTGAAGATGATCTGACTACGTGAACAAACCAGAGCTTCTCGGTGCTGCAGCTTGACTCTCTTCTTATCCTTATCAACTTCTTATTGGAGTTGATATTGAGCAGGCTTTGTTGACTACTAAATATATGAAGTTACAAATGGTAAGAAATAGTGAGGAAACTAGGAGTTTGCACTCAGACTCCTAGCAAGAGTTCCTCCTGCAACAGGGGAGCTCTTGGTCTCTTCTGCACATGGAGGCATGCGTACAAGGCTAAAATTAAGCTTCTGGTTTTACTAATCTATCACTTACAACTGATTGTCCTTAGACTCATATACAGTAATATAAATGAGCTATTGAAACACACCAGGATTCAAAGAAAATTGGATTCATAAATTGCAGTCTCAGTTTGCTTGGAAAACTTGCTTTCTAGATCCT
This sequence comes from Megascapheus bottae, assembly GCF_031878675.1. Classification (NCBI taxonomy): domain Eukaryota; kingdom Metazoa; phylum Chordata; class Mammalia; order Rodentia; family Geomyidae; genus Megascapheus; species Megascapheus bottae. The sequence goes on from NC_143548.1 coordinate 8,401,256, forward strand.
TTGACTTCCCATTTTAAGACCCTTTGTCACTGTCTTCAAAACTGTATGACCTAATTACTGAAATGCCTACATACTCCTGAAACCAACCTTCCCTTACAAACTGTACAACTCCAACACACCTCTGGCAGTTCACACAAGCCCTCAAGGTCAACTCTGTGGCCCTACTTAGCAGAAGAATGCAGACTTTCTTGCTTCAGCTTCCCTAGAGCAGTGGTCTCACCAAGTTAGCCCCCAAGGAACCGTTCTTTAGAGGACTCCTACATGAAATTCATCCAGTGTACTCCATTTTCTGTGGTGGTGGTGGTGTTGGCCGTGGGGCTTGAACTCTAGGGATGGGTGTTGTCCTAGATGCATAGCTAGGATTGTAAGTGTGTGTCCCCGGGGCCCAGTGCCATTTTTTTAAAGGACTCCATCTGTTGGAAGAAGCTCATCTTACCTTATTTAATGGAAACAATCCTTCTAAATTCAAGCACAAGCTAACTGACTCCTGTTTTGATTGCACATTCCTGCAAAGTATTATTTCACACATGACATCATTGAACACATGACCACTCTAACAGCTTCCTGGAGAAGTAGCTGAAACCAAAGTAAAAAGCCATTATCAGGGCATTCTTTGAACCTCTCGACTTATTGCAATTGAGGAATATAAACTCAACCCTAGATAGGCCCATGTCAACACTCTCTAACATTTCTAGCTCCTTCAGTCTCTTGGAAAGTGGACAATAAATCCATGTCTCATTGCTTGCTACCCCAACTCATATTTGGCAACCCACACACTGGCTAAAGCCCTCAGACAGGCATCTTTATGGACTGCATTTGTTGATCATATAAAAAAATAAGTGGGGAAATCTCTGACAACTAGGAAGGCATTTCCAAGAACCTTCTCATCCTAAGAACCATCTGTTAAGCACTTTTCTTTCACATATGGCCGAAATAAAGAACTCATGTGTTCCTGAAAACAGTCTGTCTGACTCTATGGTTCTCTGCCTAACCTTTCAGAAAAGGGAGTGCTTCTTTTGGTAGTGTCCTCAGAGCTGAGATGGTGATCGGAGGGGAGATGTGTGCATGAAAGTACACCGGTAGTCACATGTGAGGTCTCAGACTAATGTCTAGGGTTGGGGATGTTTCTTTGGAATCCTCTCTTACTATGTGAGCCTCCATACCAAGAAGTAGCCTTAGCCAGGAAGTGTGGCTCACACATAATCCTACTTACGAGGCACCTGAGACTAGCAGGCCTCCATCTTGCCTGGTCACAGTGTCTAGGTCTCTTGTGTTACTGTTTCTTCTTCCTACTTACCCCAGACCACTATATGGTGCTGGTTCTAAGGGAGAAAGAGAAAAGAAAAGTCCAGAAGAAGTAGGCAAAAGGAAAGTGCAAGGATCCACCATGTCAGTGTCACGTGCTGTTTGCCAAAGGGTTCTTTGCTAGTAGGTGAGTTTTTCTTCCTTCTGAATTTACCTCAATCCCAGGTGTACCCACAGAAGCTGCACAGGATATATACACTCAGTATTGTCAGACTGATATATTCTGCCCATTTGCTTTGTGTGTCATCATGAAGCCACTTGTTTCCCTTTTTCACAGCAGCACATCAGCCCTTCCTCAAGTCCCCTCTCCACACACAGATGTCTCTGAGGATCATAGATTTGAGGATCTTCCCTGCCAGATGGAGTTGCATCCTGTTTATGCTCTGGGTTCTTCTTGAATTTGGGTCCAGAGAACTTAAAGACGATTTCACAGCATACCCTCTACGTGGCAGTGAGAAACATAGTGTCCTGTCACTCTCAGTTTCCCCTCACTCGCTTTGTGACAGCCTGACACATGAGCACAGACATAGATATTCCTTCTGTTTTGAAGTTATTGGGACAAATTCAGAAGGGAGTAAATGCTTAATCTGAGGCACCAGGGAAGGTACTGCAGAAGATCCGTTCATCAGACATAGTCCATCTGTGCACAGCCCAGCTGAAATTAAAGAAGGATCTCCCCATCAATGGAGGCATCAAGTCAAGTTGGTAAGGGAACACTCCTGCATGGCAGTCAGGTGTGGATGCTTTATGTCTAGGCTCCAAAGGACTGGGGAGGAGAAGTTATAGCTTTGCAGCTGGAGAGACCAGGTTTCCTATGAAAGAACACCCTCACCAATAGTAACACACACCTTTTCAACATGTGCCCCTTTGATGCTGCATCAGTCTCCACCAACATTATCCTTGGAACTATTACAACAGCCCACAAAGGAGATCCCACCTGCACAGATGGACAGGAGGCTCTTGGTTTGTATAAGTTCTTCAAAGTTACCTAAAAGCAAATGGCAGAGATATGCTCAGGATATGCAGACACAATTATTATCTAAGAGACCTTAAACAAGTGGAAACCACCTTGAATCTCAGTTATCTGCCCTCTGTATCCTTATGAATGTTGTGTGTAAAATCAGAAAACATGAAGCCTTTGACAGCTTTTACTTTAGCGATAGATAGCCCAAGAAGGTTTGATTCCATTTGAAATCTCAGGTTTCCCATCTAATGTTCCTGGAGAAAATCATTAGCGTCACAGGTGGATGTGCTCAAAGATTTCTGAATGTTAAAAATAGCAGAGGATGCTGAGAACAAAAACGCCAAATAGTAAGAAACCCTGAGGCAGCATAACTCTTGTTTCTTTTTTTACATCTTTTTCCTTTTTTTCCCCACAGAAAGCAGAGACTTCTGTTTTCCTTAATTAGGAAAGTGGGTAAATTGCTGATAATTTGTCCCTGTTCTGTTGGTAGACATGGGAGATGGCTCAGCCTTGCTTTCAATGTGCCATTAAACAGTGATCACCTGCCCTTTCCAGAAGCCTGCAAAGCATTGCACTTTTCTCAAACGTTCACCTGGAGTGGGTTGGGGTCTTCAGGAGCTAGCAGACATTGGAGGAAGGACTGTAGGGGATTGTGTCAGTATTCAGACCAAGTGATGGTACTGCTCATGAATGAAGTAGAGCCATGGACAATAACAGGCATCTCACATTCCCTTTAGCAAAAAGCAGCCACAACAAAAGACACACAAACCCACAAAGCCTGAGAGCCTGGAAGCTTTGGTCACCAGGTTAGGCACCACGTGACACCAGAAATGGTTGTTCCACCCTCTAGGAGCCAGAATGCTCCAGGTCTGACCCAAGGGTCTATACTATTCTGCATTCTAAGAATTTCTGAAAGTTCAGTAACGGGATGGACGGAAATTGAAGTGGACAGTCAAAGAAGCCTTCTGGAGCCAAGTGTTACTTGGGCCAGGGGAAGAGACTAAGAGTATCAGAGTGAAGAGCACTGGTCTTCTCTTCTGAGAGAGAGCCCTCACTCCTGAGGGCTGGTTCTCTCCTGCACGGCCTGCATTATTGGGTACTTGAGTCCAAGATAGGGAGTTGTGGATCTCTCAAGCACAGCATTCTGGTTTCATAGGCTTCTGTCTGGACTCAGCTCCCAGAGTCCTAGAGACGGCCTTAAATGGGATACTCTGTATCCCAGCAGGAAAATCACATGATAGCCTGGCCTGAAACATATGCTAGGATATCTTGGTCTGTGAATCCACCCTTGCTTGGACTCATGCTCAATTAAAACAGATTCCTGTAGTTCACACTATTTCTAATAATTCTCAGAAAACTAATAATTGCCTACAAGAATGGTTATCAAATAAATAATTTTGCCCACAAAGCTCCATGAGCACATACCTTGCCACTGCTCCAAAAAAAAAGGCAGAAGCTATCTGTGCTATGTCATCCTGTTCACTCTCATAGCCAACCAGGGTGGTTGTACAGATGATTTGCGAACCACAACATCCAGCTAAAACCAGGGGTGCCCATGTTCTATTCTTCAGGAGAACCTGTTCTTGCTGATGGAATCCCTTTGCCTCACTCTGCTCAGGAGTTTGGACTCTCCCTATCCAAAACCTTTTCCAGGCTTAGAGGGAGAGACGTCCCAGTCCACGAGTGGCCAAGTTTCTATTGCTATCTCTCACTGTTGGGATGAAAGTCTCCTGGGCCTCATCTGGTAAGATTTTCTAGAACTATTTGTCCCTGCTCAACACTCTTCAGACCCATGGCTTACCTATGGCTTCTCTATATTATTGCTGTGCTATTGTGAGCCTGTGTGAGACACCAAGCTGCTGCCTCCTCTATTCCTACCAAAGAGTAGGAGCTCTGATGGCTGTGCCTGGCAGTGGAAGGCATTTGGCCATCAAGTCTTGATGTCCTGGACCCATTCTGAAGGACCAGAACAATACACCCAATTGGCATCAGACTACAACTGTCTAGGTAGTTCATAAAGAATACCAGGAATCTCTAGTCTTCCTATGAAAATGTTTCCATTCACAGATGACCTGTCTAGGAAGCCCCTGGTGCTCAGGATCAGTGGTTTCAAGGTTGAGTTGTTGAATAAGAGAAGACCCTGGGTTTTTGTCATCATACACAAAAAACCATTCAATGAAGACGTGAGAACACACAGAAAGCAAAAGTGCAAGGTTTTAAAATAAAGTATGCAATTATAAATGTATAAACAATGAACATCCTACACAGTATAACAATAATTTTATCACTTCTATTGCCTGTGTAACTGGACATAATGTGTCCTTACATAAGGACTGGGGAAAATTCTTTGAGAAAAACCAAATGTATATACACTGATCCTCAAATTAAATTTGACATTTGCTTCTCAAGATTAATTTAATGGAGAAGAAAAATCTAAATCTATGTATCTTAACTCACAACAAATGCTGTAATACTTTACAGAGGTGTCTGCAATTAATAACTAGAACTAACAGCTATATTCTTGGTACCTTCATGAAATAAATAAATGAAATGTTTAGTACATACTTCAGAATTTCCTTTTTAAGGCCAAACTATTCTTTTAAAAGTGAAATAGTGGGGCTGGGAATTTGACCTAGTGGTGTTGTGCTTGTCTACACTGCATGAAGGTCTCTGTTCCGTTCCTCGGTACCACATACATGGGGAAAAAAAGTTGAAAGTTGTTCAGAGGCTCAAATAGTAAACTTATCCTTGAGAAAGTCCAAGGACAGGGCTCAGGCCCTGAGATCAAAGCCAGGACTAGAAAAAGTGAAATAGTAAGGACACACTTTTCCAAATACAAGAAAAAGAAATACCTGGAAATCTTATGTGACATCTTTTTTATGGCTCATTCTCTTCTGGTCATACAACACAACAAAGACATACAACATGAGTTTTCTATGTCTTTCACAAACCAAAGGCACATTTGAGAATGGAAGGCTCTAGTTAGGTCATAAAGTAAATTGAAATTTCAGGCTGTTGCTCAAGCTGTAGACAGAATCACAAAAGAGCACATTTATATGACTTTTAACAAATGCAAACCAATTTTATGACTAACCCTTCAACTTTATATATTCATCAGAGAATAGAGATCCTCCCCACCCCTCTCTGTCTTTCTCTCTCTCCCTCCCCCCCCTCTCTCCCCACCAATGCCTTCATTTCAGGGTCGGGGGAGAGGGGAATTGTGGGACTTAAGCTCTATGCCTATTTGCTGCTCCAGACCTCTACAACTCTATAACTTAAGCTACAACACTGCTTCAGTGTGGGGGCATTATAAATGACTTTTACTTTTGCCAGTCCTGGGACTTGAACTCAGAGCCTGATCAATGACCCTGAACTTTTCTCAAGGCTACAGCTCTACCACGTGAGCCACAGCTCCACTTCCAGCTTTTTTCTATGTATGAGATACCCAGGAATGGAAGCAGGGCCTTTGTGCATGCTAAGCAAGCACTTCTACCACTAGCCTAAGCTCCCAGCACATGATGACTTTTAAGAGAGAAAACTTGTTGAATGAGTAAAGGCAAAATTTTACTTTTTGTGCTATTTCTATAATGGTCTGGCAACACCATAGTGAATTTAAAAGTATTTTATGAAGTCAATCTTACTTATTAAAATGCTTAGAACTAGTTTTCTTTTTCTTTTTAATTTTATGTTTTTTTGTTTTATTACAAAATAAATATCTTATTTTCTATAATTTAGATTTTGGTGCTTTCATAAATATTCAGTACATTTTAAAGGTATAACAAATGACATTAATTTAAGTTTGCATATCATAACACAAGTAACAAGGCAGGCACTTTAGTCTTTGTGTAGTACTGGGGTTTGGACTTGCTGTGTAAATACTAGAGCCTCTCCCCTAGCCTTTTCATTCTGGTTTTCAGATAGGATCTCACACTGACTTTTCCTGGAATGCCTCAAACCTCCTACCTCCAGCCCCTAAGGAGACAGTATTCCATGTCCTGCAATACAGTTTTGTGTTGTTGTTGTTGTTATTTGTTTATTTTTGTCAGTCATGGGGCTTGAACTCTGGGCCTCGGCATTGTCCCTGAGCTCTTCAGCTCAAGGCTACTGGCCTACCCCTTGAGCTACAGCTCCACTTCAGTTTTCTGGTAGTTAATTAGAGAGCCATCCCGGCACTAAAGACTTGGGCAGTATGTTTTTAAAAAGGAACAATCATGGAGCTGGGAATGTGCCTTAGTGGTAGAGTGCTTGCCTAACATGCATGAAATCCTGAGTTCGATTCCTTAGTACTATGGAAAACAAAAAAGCCAGAAGTGGCACTGCAGCTCAAGTGGTAGAGTGGTAGCCTTGAGCAAAAGAAGCTCAAGGACTGTGCCCAGGCCCTGAATTGAAGCCATAGGATTAGGAAAAAGAAGAAAGAAAAAGAAAACCAAAGAAGGAAGGAAGGAAGGAAGGAGAAAGGAAAGGAAAGAGGGAAAGAAGGGAGGAAGGGAAAGGTGGGAGGCAGTCAGGCAGGCAAGGGAGGCAGGCAAGCCAAGCACTGATGGCTGAGACCTGTAATCCTAGCTACTCAGAAGGCTAAGATCTGAAAATTATTGATCAAAGAGAGCCCAGAGAGGAAAGTCAGTGAAACTCTTACCTCCAATTAAACACCAAGAACTAGCTTTCTTATTAGCAGTAAATTTAAGTTCTGCTCATGAGGAAGTGAGTGAGAATTAATTCTGTCTCTACAAACTTCCTGGCTTTCAATCCTATGTGTGTATGTTTCTCTTTTAAAACATTACCAAAGTTGCCTTCAGCCGAAGAATGGCCACAGTTTCCTCCTCTTCCATAGATCAGACTTCTTTGAGTCACTCTAGTTCTTGAAACAGGTGGTCCTTTCTCTCTACCATGACTGGCATAATACGGTTTGCAATAACATGGCTCTACTTTAATTACTTGCCCATCCAACAACTGAAAAACTAAAAATAAAGAATTTGACCAGTAATGCAATCTAATTTGCTTTGAGTTTTTTGTTGGCACTTCATGATTTCTTGCAAAACTGAGAAAAGGAAGGAACACTAGAAACCAAACCACAACTACTGAATCCTGTGTTATCCCAATTCCAAAAGCAGTCCAGGGCACAATGAAAAACAGAATTTTTATACATTAATTTCTTCCATGAACACAGAGGCAAAAAATGTCCTTAAAAACAAGCTTACAGGGCCTGCAGTTTGGCTTAGTGGTAGAGTGCTTGACTAGGATGCACAAAGACCGGGGTCCATTTCTCCAGTACGACATACACAGAAAAAGTGGAAGGGCTGCTGCGGCTCAAGTGGTAGAGCTCTAGCTTTGAGAAAGTCCAAGGACAGTGCTCAGGCCCTGAGCTCAAGGCCCACTCCTGGCAAAAAACAAACAAACAAAACCAACAACAACAAAAACTGTTTGTATTACCCCAACCCTCCTGCCCCAATGGTGGTACTGGGGTTGAACTCAGGACCTTTTACTTCTAACGAAGGAACTCTTATTGTTTCCCATGGTTTCTACTGGCTCCCCACTCATCTTCAACCATAGTGTGAAATTCCTAGTGAGAGCAGTAAGACAAGAGAAACATATAAAGGGTATCCAAATAGGAAGAGAAGAAACTCTATTCCTTTTTGTACACAACATGAACCTGTTTTTAAAGAACTCAAAGATTTCTTCATCCTAGCTACCTGAGTTGGTTTGGAAGTTTGGCAAAGTAGCAGGTCATAAAAGCAACCCACAAAAGCAATATCCGCAGTTGGGGCACTGGACCCCGAGGAGCTTAAGAGCTGCGAGTGCCATGACAGCGAAGTTGGGGACCGGCTCCTGGGCGAGTCGGCAGCGCCCGGGGCGGCCTGAGCTCGGAGGACGCGGGCCCGGCAGGAAGTGGCCTTCCAAGGGCTTGCAAGGGAAGTTTCTTGCCAGCCTGGGTAGTGGTGTGCTCTGTGAGCTGCTCTGCAGCGTCCAGCACCACAAGCAAGTGGGTAACTATCTCATGGCAGCAGAAAGCTGGGCGAGAGCAAGGGGCTGCATGGACTGACCGAAGAGATGGTAACAATAAAAGTCATGAATAAGAAGGGAGCCAAGAAGGACACTTATGTCATCCAAAATCTGAGGGGAGAGGAGCAGATCTAACAGATGATCCGCCACGCCAACATCACACAGCTGCTGGGTATTATCTCGTGTTGGAGCTGTGTCCGGTGGCAACTTAACACCAAACAAGTGACTTGTGACAAGAGGCTGGAGGAGTCGCAAGCCCCAAGATGCATCTGGCAGCTCGTCTCCGTAGCGGAATGTCCGCGCGTGGCTGGGGTGGTGCACGGAGACCTGAAAATACAGAATTTGGTACTGGATGAAGACAATATCAAGCTCATTGACGTCGGATTGACCAACGGTGCAGCGATTCTGCATTATTCGGACCCCTTCAGCACCCAGTGTGGGGGTCCTGCCTGTGCTGCGCCCGAACTGCTGGCCAGGAAGAAATATGACCCCCAATTCGATGTCTACTCCATTGGCATAGCAACCAGGCTGAGTTCAAGCCTCATGACCAACAAAATAAATAAACAAACAAATAGATAGATAGATAGATGTGAATCCCTAGGACTATGAATATTCCCTGCTTTGCACTGTATTTTAATGGAATTTTAGGTAATGTCTAATTCTAGGATTTTTTTTGACACAAAGTGTGAGACAGTACTCACGCTGTCCTCAAATGTGTGATCTAAGTGCTAAAGTTAAAAGCATAAACCAATTTGCCTGGGATAGATAAAATATAATTTTTATATATGCATTCCCTGACATCCGACAAAAGTTATATTCATATTATAGAAAGCATCATTATCTAGGGCTGAAATTTGGAATTTGAGGTTGAAAAATCAACTGCCAGTTTTTTTTCCACTTGGTAGTACTGATGTTTGAAATTGGTGTCTTCAAGAGCTCTACCACCTGAGTGCTGTTTGATACTGGGTCTTTCCTGCCTTTCCACTGGGGAGTGCCTTAGATCTCAAGCTTTCTTGGACTAATAGCTTCTAACAATTGGTCTATGTTTTCATTCCAGCTGGCACATTACAATGTGACAGCTATGTCTCCAGCTTGCATCCCCACAACATCTAGGCTTTTATCAAGATAGGATCTTACATTTTTTTTCCTGTCAGCATGATGTGTAGAGGGGTTAGAGGTATGTTCGTAAGGTGGTGAGTACATTACTTTGTGAACATTGTTACACCTTCCCATATTTTCCTTCCACTTTCCCTTCCCCCAACCCTCCCAAGTTGTGAAGTTCATTTCTATCATATCTTGTAACCATCTCTGTTTCACTGGTTCATCCATCCCTTGTGCTTTGTTTCATCATCTCTTTTTCTCCTTCAATTCCCTGACTTAAATGAACAAATGAATATATGTACAATACACCAGGGATAAAGTCAGTGGCAGCAACAACAGAAGATAAATGATAAGGAGGAAAAAAACAGAAATAACTTGTGTTACAGTGCTTGCCTAGCGTGCACTGGGTTCGATTCCTCAGTACAACATATACAGAAAAAGCCAGAAGTGATGTTGTGGCTCAAGTAGCAGGGCACTAGGCTTGTATCCAAGGACAGTGCCCAGGCTCTGAGTTCAAGTCCCAAGACTGCCAAAAAACCCCAAATTTAAAACATTAAAAACCACAAAACTATTTGGGAAGTTCTTTTGGGTTTGCCTAATCCTATATGGTCATATACCCATAGCTTTTGAATACATACCTATAGCTTTTGAACAATTTCTCTGCTAAGAAAATCCTAGACACATACTAATTATTAAAAATGAAGAAAACCATGGAGCAAGTGTATCTTTGGGCCTCGCTTACTTCACTTACTGTGATTTTTTCTAAGTCTTTTCCATTTTCTTACAAATGGGGCAATGTCGTTCTTTCTAATGGCAGTATAGAATTTCATTGTGCCATAATGAACATAGCTGTACTGTAGGTTTAGTATGCCCTTGTTTCTGGATATTTGAGTAGATGCCCAGGAGTGGAATTGCTGGGTCATAGGGGAGCACTCCTAAAGTGGCTGAAGAACTTTGGATCCCTTTTAGTGACATCCCCACCAGCATATGTTGCTATTAGATTTCTTGATAATGGCCATACAAACTGAATTGAGGTGGAATCCCAAAGTTTTTTTGACTTGCATTTCTTTTATGCCAACGGTTGCTGAGCATTTCTTTATATGTTTATTGGTCAGTCTGATTTCCTCTTCAGAGAACTCTCTTTAAGCCTTTACTCCACGTTCAAATCAGATGGTTGTTTCTGGAATTGATCCATGCCAATTGTATCTCTTATTACTTCCTATAAACATTTCAGGACATCTGCTTTTGCCTCGAGGTTTTTGATCCATCTAGAGTTGATTCTGGTGCAGGGAGACAAAGAAGGATCCAAGTCTGGTTTCCTACATGTGCTAACCAATTCTGCCAGCACCATTAGTTGAACAGGCTGCCTTTCTTCCATCCTAGTTTTTTGGCTTCTTATCAAACAGTAGGTACCATAGGTCTGCTGCTTATTTTCTGGGTCTCTGGCTCAATTCCATTGGTCTTGTCAGGCTGGTTCTTGTGTCACTGCTAAGCTGTTTTTATTTCCATAGCTCTGTAATAGAGTTTGAAGATTGGTATTCATATTCCTCCAGTGCTATTTTCCTTCTAAGGATTGTTCTTACTATTAGGTGTCTCTTATTATTCCATTTGAATTTTTGGATTGCTTTCTGTTTCACAAAAGAATGTTGCTGTGGCAATATCGACATTTTCACAATGTTAATTCTCCTAACCAGGAATATGGGAGGTTTGGTCCACTCCCTTGGTTCCACTTTAATTTCCCTTTTTAGGTTTTTAAAGTTTTCATCATAAAGGGCCTTCATTTCTTTTGAAATTGCAATTAATAGAGGGTATATTATATTCAATACTTGAAAACATTGTTGCACTTTCTCATGTTTTTGTCCTATTTCTCTCCCCCAGACCACTCCCCTCATCTTCTTTACCCCCTTCTCTGTCCTATTTCAAATAAATAGATAAACATATACACAGTATATCAGATGAAAGGTAAGATACTGTAACAATATGAGAAAACCAAGGGACAACACAAGAGAGGAGAAATAACATAGTACACTATATGGCTCTCATTTCCATATCCTGGAGGTCCTTTTATGTAGTCTAATCCTATATGGCCTTATGAATCCAGATTTTGCCCTATTGTAATCCTCTGCTGGGAGAGTCTGAGGTTTATATTAACTATTACAAATGAGGGAAACCACTGCATCTATGTTTTTTGATTCTGGCTTACTTCCCTTCGTATGGTTTTTTCCAAGTATTTCCATTTCCTTGCAAATGGGCAATGTTGTTCTTTCTGATGGCCACATAGAATTCCATGGTGTATAAAGACCACATCTTGTTGATGCACTTAGGGACATCTGGGTTGTTTCCATATCTTTGCTATGATAAATAGTGCTGCAATGAACATCGTTGTGTTGGTGGATTTAATGTCCTTGTTTCTGGACAATTGGTTGAATGCCAAGTAGTGAAATTGCTGGGTCATAGGGGAGTACTATGTTTACAACCCCACCCACAGAGTAGTAGTGATCCCTCCAGAATCCGTTTTTTAATTAGATTTCTTGATCATGGCCATTCTAATTGGAATGAGTTGGAATCTCAGAGTTGTTTAGATTTGCATTTCTTTTATGGCCAGACATGTCTATTACTTCTTCATGTCTGTGTCTACAGGCCTTTCTTCTTTCTTCTTCAGAGAAGACTCTCTTTAAATCTTTGGCCCATCTTTTAATGGGATGGTTGTTTGTTGGAGATTAGTTTTGGATTGTTTCAATTTTTTGAGCTGTTGATATATTTTAGATATGAGGCCTTTGTCTATTGTGTGGTAAGCGAAGATCATCTTTCCCTCTCTGAGCTTTCTATTTAGCTTGCTAGTTATCCTCTTTGACATACAGAATCTCTGCAGCTTAATGCAATCCTATTTATATGGCCTTTCTTTCACTTGTGTTTCTGGGCCTTTATTAAGAAAATGTCGACCTGTGCCAAGGAGAGCTAGTGTATCTTCTATTCCTTCTTGTAAAGTTTTCAGTGTATGTGCTTTTATCTCTAGGTCTTTGATCAATGGATCACCTCCAAATGTGGAGTTAATCCTGGTGCAGGGTGACAAAAAGGCATCGAACTTTAGTTTTCTGCAGGTGCTTAACTAGTTCTGCCAGCAATTTTTTTTTAATTTTGGCTCAATTTTCAAAGGTCAGGTGGCCGTAGGTTTGTGGGTTGTTTTCTGGGTCTTCAGTTCTATTCCATTGGTCCTCAAGTCTGTTCTTGTGCCACTACCAAACTGTTTTGGTTATTATAGCTCTGTTCTAGAGTCTAATGTTTGGTATTGAATTTCCCCCTGCATTGTTCTTTCTGCTAAGAATTGTTTTTGCTACATAGTGTCTTTTATTATTCCATATGAAATTTTGGATTGCCTCTTCTATGTCTTTCAAGAATAACATTGGGATATTGATGGGTATTGCATTGAATTTGTAGATAGCTATTGGCACAATTGCCATTTTTATGTTAATTCTTCCAATCCAGGGTATGAGAGTTTTTCCCTTTCCTCAGCTCTGCTTTAATTTCTTTTTCCAGGATCTTAAACTTTTCATCATAAAGATCCTTTACAGGTTTAGTTAAGTTAATTCTTAGGTACTTTATTTTATTTGAGGCTATTGCAAAAGAACTTGCTTTCCTATTTTTTGCCTCATTCCTCTCATTGTTAGAATATATAGGAAAGCAGTTGTTTTTTGCAGGCTAATTTTATACCCTGCTACCTTGCCAAAGTTTCGAATCAGCTCAAGCAATTTGGGACTGGAGTCTGTAGGGTTCTTTAAATACAGAATCAGATCATCTGCGCAGAGGGAAAATTTTACTTCCTCTTTCCCGATTTGGATGCCCTTTATGCCTGCTTCTTGCTTTATTGCTCTGGCTAGGAATTCTAGTACTATATTAAAGAGGAGTGGAGAGAGGAGAGAATGGGCATCCTTGTCTTGTTCCTGATTTTAGAGGAAGTGGCTTTAGCTTTTGGCCATTAAGTATAATGCTAGCTATGTGTTTTGTCATACACAGCCTTTATTATATTGAGGCATGTTCCATAGATTCCCAGTTTCTCCGGAGCTTTTAGCCTAAAGGGGTGTTGGATATTGTCAAATGTCTTTTCTACATCTATTGAGACAATCATGTGTTTCTTGTCCTTGTGTCCTTGCTACTGTTGATGTGATAAAGTGTATTAATTGACTTGCATATATTGAACCAGTTTTGCATCCATGAGATCCTGTTTGATCATAGTGCATAAATTGTTGATGTATTGCTGAAGATGTTTGGCCAGTATTTTGTTGAGCAGTTTTGCATCAATATTCACCAAAGAAATGAGTCTATAGTCCTCTTTTTTTAATGAGTCTGGTTTTGGGATGAGTGGATGTAAAGATCAAGTTTGGCAAATAGCCTTCACTTTCAGTTTCATTGAAGATCTTGAGGAATATTGATGTGAACTCTGAAGACGTTATAGAATTCAGCTGTGACTCCATCTGCCTCTGGGCTTTTCTTGGATGAGCAATCTTTTATTGCCATTTCTTGAAATAGTGCTTGAAATAGGTCTGTTTAGTTGGATTAAGTCTTCTTGGTTCAGTGTCAGAATATTAATCTTAGCTAGAAATTCCTCCATCTCTTCTAGATTCTCAAATTCATTGGAATAAATGTTTGAAAAGTATTCCCTTATGCTTCCATGTATCTTGTTAATTTCTGTCTGATATTTCCATTCTGTGATTTTGTTTATTGGGGTGTGTTCTCTTCTTTTTTGGGGGGTAAGATTTGCTAAAGTTCTCTCAATGTTGTTAACTTTTTTCTATAGTTTCTATGGACCCCAATTCATTTAATTCTGCTTTGAATTTTAATAATGTGCCTTCTTCTACTGGGATGGGGGTGGTTTGTTGCCCTTTCCAAAGAATTTAAGGTGCACCATTAAATTATTGGATTGCAATTTTTTAATTTTGCTAATGTAAACACTCAGAGCTTTACATTTTTCCTCTGAGAACTGCCTTTGCTGTGTCCCAAAAGAGTTGTTATTTTGTGTTTCTTTTTGTTAATTTTCATAAACTGTTGATTTTCTGTTCTGATGTCTTCAGTGAACCACTGGTGATTCAAACCACTCGTTCATGTATATCTTTCTGTATGTTTTCATACTTTTCATTCATCATGTTTACCAACTGCTCCCCTAGGTTTGCCATTGACTGCTCTATTGTCTGTTTATATTGGGTGAGAAGATGTTATTCCTTGATTTGCCATTTTTCTTGAGTTTCTTGTTCTGCCCATTTGAAAATGGGAGCAAGACTAAGACCACACACACAATTACAGTTTTAAGATATAACCAACCTAGAGCTCTTTACCTTCCAGACAATAAAAGTTCACAATTTTAGGCTGGTCGTCTTCTTCTTCTTCTTCTTCTTCTTCTTCTTCTTCTTCTTCTTCTTCTTCTTCTTCTTCTTCTTCTTCCTTCTTCTTCTTCTTCTTCTTCTTCTTCTTCTTCTTCTTCTTCTTCCTCTCTCTCTCTCTCTCTCTCTCTCTCTCTCTCTCTCTCTTTCTCTCTCTCTCTCTCTCCCTCTCTCTCTCTCTCTCTCTCTCTGTCTTTCTCTGTGCCCTGATGCACAAATCTGACACCCCCACAGAACACAGTTTTATGACCAAAAAACCCCAGTCCAATCTCTTTGATATTTAAGTGACTCAGGATCTGCAGTGTAATTGAATACATGCATATACAGTTTTGGTCAACAAACACTCTACTGTAGATACATGCATTATAAAAGTTGAAGAAGTAACAAAGGACCAGAGATAGAAAAATAGTAAGAAGGACAGGAGGGGAGATAAGTAGAGAGTAATGTAAAAGTGCAAGAATAATTTAGTATGAAGGAAAGGAATAGAGTGAGAATAACTGACCGAAAGAGATAGAAAGGTATAATAATTGAATACAAAATTTAGAACAAAATAAGATAAAACTTATTACTAAAAAAGAGGGATAAAAGAATATATAATTAAAGAGGAAAGTACATACGTGAGAGATCAATGATAAAACTTTTAAAAATTAAAAAAGAAAAGAAAGGGGTGTCATCTCACAATTGTGAGTTCTTAAACAAGAAATACTAAGGTTAAGAACTGACAGATTAAAAAGCAGGGACTGTATCAATAAAAATAAAAACTCCCTTGTTTGTCTGAGTCCATGAAATTGGCAGGTGCGCATTGTGGATGGGTGATGGCTCACAGCTCGGTCAGGCTCTGTCTGTAGCTGGCAGGTCCACACTGCCGAGAAGTGCTGTCCGCTCAGGTTCCAGTGGGAGGCTTTGTTTCCACGGCTATTTGTTTGGGGGAGAGGAGCCATTCACTCCAAACTTCCTTGTTGAGCTAGCTGCCTGATTTTTTTCCTCTCTGGCTGAGATCTCTGTGATGCTAAAGGATTCTTAGAATTGATTTTTAGATATGAACGTTCCGCTAGGATGCTCTTGGTAAGAGCTCAGAAAGACCTGAACCACTGCCACTTTCTGCCTTCTTTTCTTAAGCTAATTCCTAAGTTTTTACATTTTATTTATTTATTTTTTTCATCATGGGGCTTAGACTCTGGGCCTGGGAGCTGTCCCTGGGCTCATCAGCTCAAGGATCTAGCACTATACTACATTGAGCCACAGCTCCACTTTTGGATTTCCAGTTGTTATTTGGAAGGAAGAGTCTCATGGACTTCTATGCCTGGACAGGTTTTGAAGCACAACATTTAGATCTTAGCCTCCTGAATAGTGTTTATTTCATTTTATTTAATTTTTAGTGGCTATTACAATGGAGTTGCTTTCTTGATTTTAGTCTCACTCTGCTCATGGTTGGCATACAGAAAAGCAGTTGATTTTTGAGTTATTTTTATAGCCTGCTACTTTGAAAGCTTTGTATCAGATTGAGTTACTTAGGAGTGGGGTCTACAAGGTTCTTTAAATACATAATCTTGTCATCTGCAAAGAGGGAAAACGTTAGTTCATCTTTCCCTATGGATCCCATTTATGCTTGCTTCTTGCCTTATTGCCCTAGCTAGCAATTCTAATACTATATTGAAGAGGAGTGGAGAGAGTGGGAACCTTGGCTCATTTCTAATTTTAGAGGAAATGGTTTTAACATTTTGCCATTAAAATATAATGCTAGCTGTAGGTTTATCACAGTCATTCTTGTGTTGAGAAATGTCCCATGGATTCCTAGTTTCTCCACACATTTTATCATAAGGGGATGTTGGATCTTAATCAAATGCTTTTTCTGCATCTGTTGAGATGATTGTGTGTTTTCTTGTCCTTGCTCCTGTTTATGTGATGAATTATATTATTTGACTTGTGCATATTGAACCAGCTCTGTGCCGTCACTGCGTTGCATCCTGTTTGATCGTGGTGTATGATTTTTTTGGATGAATTGTTAAGTATTGCATTGAAAATTTTTGCATCAATGTTCATCAAAGAAATGGGTCTATAGTTCTCTTTCTTTGATGCATCCCTGTCTGGCTTTTGAATGGGGGTTATGCTGGCATTCTCAGTAGAGAACTTCCATTTTCAATGTCATTGAAGGGTTTGAAGAGTATTAGAGTGAGGTCTGTTTTGAAACTCTTATAGAATTCAGCTGTAAATCCATCAGTTCCTGGGCTTTTTCATTGTGGTCTGAGAAAATGCAGGGAATAATTTCAGTATTTTTAAACTTTGTGCAAATTTCTTCGTGCCCTAAAATGTGATCTATATTGGAAAATGTTCTATGTGATGCTGCATATCAGGCATATTCTGGTGTTTTGGGGTGGAATAATCTGCAGATATATCTGTTGTGTCTAGTTGGTCTATTCAGTTGTGCAGTTCTAAGATTTTCTGATCAGTGTTTGCCTTGTCCAGAGGTGACACCAGTTTGTTAGTCACCAACAATC
The DNA here is from genome assembly GCF_031878675.1 of Megascapheus bottae. Taxonomy (NCBI): domain Eukaryota; kingdom Metazoa; phylum Chordata; class Mammalia; order Rodentia; family Geomyidae; genus Megascapheus; species Megascapheus bottae. The sequence continues at coordinate 8,418,499 of NC_143548.1, forward strand.
ACTGTGTTTGGATCTACGTGTGTGTTTCAGTGTGAATACAGTTTCTTTGATGAACTTGGGTGCTCTCACATTATGTGTGTAGACATTTAGAATGGTTATATCCTCCTGAAGGAGAGATCCCTTTATTAAAATGTAATTTTCTTCTTTGTCTCTTCTCACTAATAATTAGTTTGAAGTCTTTATTTCATAGCAGCATGGCAACTCTAGCCATGGCGGGCCATTTGTGTGATATGTTTTCCTATAGCCTTTCATTTGTGTCTATGTTTTAAGGTTAGAATTGGATGTTGCTTATTCTTGTTGGTTTTCATTGTGTAGAACATCTTTGAGGATTTTCTATAATGCTGGTGTGGTCAAAATATACTGTTTCAATTTTTCTTGGTGTGGAAAATTTTTATTTTTCCCATAGCTGAGAAAGCTGACTGGGCACACTAATTTTCTTTGGTAGTTATGTATCTTTAGGCCCTGACATTCATCATTTCAGGCTAGTTTTGCTTGCATGATCCCTGCTGGGTAATCTGTGGGATTCTTTAATTGTAATGTATAGAAGGGTTACAGCTATATTCACCAGATAGCAGATGCATTACTTCTCACACATGGATAGCTTCACTCATGTTTTTGTCCCCATTTCTCTCCCCAAGTCCCTCGCAAACATGTTTGCCCCACTTGTGTTCTCTTCTTTTTTGTTGCCCTTTGGCTAACCTTATATTGTTACAGTATCTGACTTTGTTACCTGGCATATTGTATATACCTTCATTTGTTTATTTCGAACAGGATAATGAATTTGTGGTTATATTGATTGGTTTGCCTTTATGGGCTGCTTTTCAGGATCCCTTAGTCTCTATTGATTCTATACGGATCAGAATGTAGTGAAGGGATGCTTGGTTCTGATGTTTGGGTCTGTTCTTTTGGATATTTGCGAAACTGTTAGTGATGATTCTGTTGAATGTATATACTACTCCATTTTGTTCCTTTTGCAGGCTTTTCTCAATACTGATTAGGCTTCCCAATTGTACCTTGGAGCTACCAAAAGGTTCTGTCATATTTCTTGGATTTGTTTTGAATAATTTTCTGGTCTTTATATAATATAAACATATATATTTACATAACCTCCATTTACATAATCTTCCTTTCTGGACAGTGCCTCTTCTGCATCACCTACCCTACTTTCAACACTTTCTCCTTTGTTTTAAATCTCCCTTCCTCGTAGTTAGTCATTTTTTGATGGCTTGCATCTTTTGCTTTATGCCTTGTATGGATTCTTTATCTGGTTTATTTGGGTTTGAGCACTCTCAAATTCTATACCATTTTGGAATTCCTCACACATGGTCTTATTCATGCTTTCCATCTTTCCATTCACTTTGAGGGTTCAAACCTCTATGGTTTTATCTGTTGCCTATTTATTTTGAGTGGGAGATGAGGTTCCTTGACTTGCCCATTTTCTTGAGTTCCTACATCTTGTTCTTCCCATTTGGAAGTGAGAGCAAGGCTAAAACTACACCAGGTAATAATTTTAAGATAAGAACCAACCCAACGCTCTATACTCACACAAACTTTACAATTTTGCAATCTTAGACTTGTATTTTTACCCCCTCCCTCTCTCCTTTGGTCAATTTCAAAACACATCCAATGCCACCACAGTTTTAAGACAAAAACCATCCTGATTCTGTGGTATTGAGTCAATCTAGACAGAAAGGTACAGTCTGTTTCAACAACAAATAATTGTAAATCAACAAGCTAAGGAATTAGAATAAGGGCCAGAAATAAGTGTAATGCAAAGTAAGAAGAAGAGATAGGAGGAACTTAGGGAAGGAAAATAGTAGAGGGAAGATAAATAAAACATTAAATCAGTTAAAGGGGAAAAAAGAACAATAATAAAAAGAAAATATAGAGAAATCAATAATAAAACCTTAGAAATTATGCAAATAAAATGATTAATCTTAAACTTAAAATCACTAAGATTAAAAGACATTAAAACATAATGATTAAAATATATGGGACTGGGGATTCAAAATGATAGCTTGAGTTAATTATGTACCCAATAATGGAGAAAGTCTATTAGTTACTTTTGGATATGTTTCTAGGATTGACCTGAATGGGGATGAAGTAGTAAAGGAAAAAAATGGATAAAAAATTTAAATGAAATTAATGGGAAAGTAGTAAAAATTGAGAACTGCAATTAGAAAAAAGGAATTCTGTCGCTGAGCAAGTGGGTGGATTCTCGGCAGGGTAAGCACATTCTCGTGTACTGCGCTGCATTCCCAAGTTTGGAATGTGCCATTGGGCCTGATGGCAAGGGAAACTGGGGAGTTGAGATCTGTAGTTACTTTAGCGAGGGGTGAGCTGCGAACATGGGTTTTCCCAGGCCTTGAAAAATCTAGGAAGAGCATCTGGGCCTGCGCTCCCCTTGGGTTCACTCCTCTCCTACATGGTGGGAGCTCTGGTCTGGGGAATTTGGGTTACTCACGAGTCTGGAGTTGGTGTTCCACTGGATTCCTTAGTCACCTTTAGCGTGTCTTTTGGCTGGTACCAATTGTGTTTTGTGTACAATCCAAGCACTGTGCCCACCATTCTAGGGTGTGACCAATGGGTGGGCCTTCTCTATTGTTTGGAAAGTTCTTCTGTCTGGTCCCAAGTACCTTCCAGGGTCTTACTTTTTGACCCAATCTTCTTTGCTCTATTTCCCAGATGTGAACCACTGTGCCTAGCACTACAGCATATTAATAGCTATTACACTACATATTCTAAGAGACCAGAACCTAATTCTAGGTTCTACAGTTTCAAATTACAGTTTAAAAAAAGCATAAAAATTACTACAGCTCCTATGCAAGCAACGTAACACTGATCTTTAGAGAAGACTTCTCGTATTTTCAACATTGCCTCATGTTCTCATATTTGCATTTGTTTAAGATAAATTATACTTAAGCCTTCAGGTACAATACAGATGTTAAAGTGAAGCTAGATGAGAGAACAACATCCAATACCAGCAAAAAAGACAAAAGGTAAAGGAAAAAGAAAAAGAAAAGACAGAAAAAGGGAACTAAAAGGGGAAAAAAGGAAAGACTGTAAAATAGAAGATTATAATATGACTGTTCAATAAAACAACTGAAAGGCTGAGAAAAAGAAATCAGGCAAGAGCGCAAACTAAAATCTAAACAAAATAAAAAAGAAAGGCAAAATGATCACAAACAGAACAAAGACATGACAATAGTGAGAACTCCATTCTGTACTCACTCATTGTAACATCATGAGATGGTAGAGAAACTACCGGCTTCAATCTTGACTTCTGAATGATGCCATGTCTGCTTATTGTGAATTGTTCATCCTCATTATAGCCTAGACCAATCAAGGTAACTCGTGGTCACCAGAGAGGGGTACATGAGGGAGAAATTAAGGGGATATATTGGTCTTTTCCTCCATGTACAGAAAATGGAAGAGAGATGTAACGAGGGTGCAATAAACATACAAGAAGCAGGACCAAACCCTAGAAAGAAAGGGTTTCCAGAGGTCAGAAGATGTCAGAAGAGATTAACTACATCCTTCATATGTCAGTAAATATTTCTGCCAACCCCCCAATGGCTACATAGGGCAATTTTGTCCAGATTTCCCTAATGGGTTGCCAGTGCAGCTTGAACATTCCCAGCTTGTGCTAGGGCCAACAGTTCTTCTGCTGGTGGGTCAGGAAGACCAACAGAGACCCCCTCATATTACCATGGCAGTCGCAGTAGGGAGGAAGAACCGAGGGAAGCACAAGCATGACAGAGCTTCAAGCCAGGAAGCCTGAATGGCTCACCTACCCACCTGCCTACCTCATTGTGGGGCTGAGGTGCCCTGCTGTGTTGAGCACAGAACTGATGGACAGCCTGGAAGCCAATGTGCAGCTGAGCAGGGCGAGAATTCTTAGCAAAGTCGGTTACCACAAAGTCTGGATCTGCCAGTGAGGCTTCTAAGAACATCTGTGGAAAGTGAGGTATCCAGACCGGTGTTACGTGTAAACAAAAAAAGAAATGCCCGAAATACCAGCCTAATTTCCTGTCCTAACACCCTGTTCCATCATCTCCACTCCCTTAAACTCAAAAGACTTTATATCCTGAGATACTTTGACTTGAATGATGATGCCTTCACAGAAAGGTAAGCTGGAGGTATCACAGACATTAAAATGGCAGAGGCCTTAGATAACTAAACAAAAATATCAATAAAAACAATATGGAGTGGAACATGTCAACTCATATAGTATCCCTCCTAACCACAAAACTCAAAATGAGAATTAAAACTCAGATGGTCCTAGCTCAGACACTGCAGCCCTTTGGCCTAAACTCTGCTCAGACATCAGAAATCATCTCCCACACTTATAGTCAATAAGGATTCTGGAGTTTAAGCACAGCTGGGTATATGCAGTGAGGTCCTGTATCCAAGAAAAGAAAAAGAAACCATCCATCTCTCTTTTGCATGGAACCTTAATAGGGACCCACTCTGTTAAGTGGAGCACCTTCTATTTCTCAAGCTCCTTCCCTTTCTAATTCACTTGAATAACCCCCTAGGATGATGAGCAATCCCTCAGGCCAGAAGAATAGGATCTAAGTTTGCTCCCAAGGATCAGCTACAGAGAATGAGCAAATGGAAGATATGAACTATGGATACTCCAGAGAAATGCCACATTTCAATGCAAAACACAGACATTTGAAAGCCTGCCTGCTGCTAGCCTGTAACAAGGACAACAAACTTCTGAGATCCGTCACTTGTTTTATTTCCAACCCAGCTTTTAAAGACATAAACTCATATCTTTTATCAACATCTGTTCCCTCAAAGCCCTTTAACACCTACCCTAGTGTGGTCCAGTCCCCAGAATTCCCAGTCTAATCCCAGCCCTAATCCCAACATTTAAATCCCTACATAAGCTCACATAAGACCATACCGTGAGCTGGAAATCTGGCCTAGGGCTAGGGTGCTGGCCTAAGGTGTATGAAGCTCTGAGTTCGATTCCTCTGTACCACATAGACAGAAAAAGCTAGAAGTGATGCTGTGGCTCAAGTGGTAGAGTACTATCCTGAAGAAAGCTCAAGAATAGGTCTCAGGACTATGAAAAAATGCAAAACACTAAAAAGACATACTGTGAGAAAAAAATAAATTCATAGTTTACTTCAAACAGGAAGAAGCTTGATTCAGAACTTCTGCATTTGGTCACACATATCTTTCTTTCTGAGCAAAACAACGACACTAAATACATGATGCTAGTTTAAAACCAAGCAAGTGACAAGCAGGCCTGAAAGAAGATTAACTGGAATGAGTTCTGTAATAGATTCTGATTATTGTTGAGGGGCAGAAAAAAAAGGACTTGAAAGCTGAGTACAAGGCCTGAGTCTAAGCATTCAAACATTGTATGTAACAGCTGGAGTCTAGGACACATCACCAGAGAATTAAAAGGGAAAGGAACCTTAAGAGCTCTGCTGAAGATTTTCTCTTAAGAGAACCAGCATGCACATGTAACAAAACAATCCAATGCCAGGAAGAAATAAGCCCCACAACCCTGCAGAAACAAAATAAAAGGATACAGAAAGCCCTCCTTTCTCTTGGTTTTAGTCAAGTGGTGTGGGGGAGGACAAATTGCACAATTCGGCTGTTCCAAAAGCAAGCACAGTCCTTAATTATTGGTAGTAATTAATTTTATTAGTTATCTACAGTTAATTATTGTCAACTTGTTGTGTGATCAATTTTTTCCCTTCTCTTAATTTTGTGAAAAACATGCCCCCCTTGAAGCAAATGGCAAGGGAGAAGTTCCATTAATCTTCCCAAGTGAAAAAAGAGCTCACACTGTGCTTAGCAGTACAAATGAATCCAGCAAAGTTTTGAGAGCTGTTGCAAGACTGCATGTCTATACCAGAAGTTGGACAATGTATGGGAAAAGGGCAATCAGACATTTTCAGAATTTGTGATAACTAGCATAAAGAAAGATGGAGTGTGAATAAGCAGTATTAAAGTTTTGGTCAGCAAATCTCCAGGATCTCTAGGAAACCACAGACCAAAGTCCCTTGATTTATATAAAGCAAATTGTAGCTGAGGACATGGCTCTGCTGGTAAGCACTCTTCGAATTGCATTCCTGGAAATAAAAGGTAACAATCAAGGTAAGAGAAACTAGTTGAGTAATTTAAATGTATAAAAAAGCAAGTAATGAAGAACAGAACAGAGATATTTTTGGTAAGGTCCTTTAAAATATAAAGCAGTCATTGATACCAAGAACACACTTTAAAGAGAGTGATACATTACTATTTTTAAAAGCAAATACTCAAGGAGAGGGGTCCAAAGTGTGCAGCCCCAAAAGCTAGGAGAATTTGAAAGACTGGCATTCCTTTGACAATTTTGAGAAAGATCTGAAACAGTGGAGCTAGAAACCACTCTTGCAAAGGATTGCCTTCCCTTCTGGGAAGGAGGAAATCAGGCTGGGCAAGGCATAGCAGCAGAATCTGAGGGACCCCTTGAAATGTAACATTCCTGGTCATTTGCAGGAAGTTTGTGTAAGTACCTGCTTTCTGCAGGACGGGCTCCTGGGCTTGGCCAAAACAGGTTGCCAGACAGCTCTGTTTCTTCTCTGTTGGCTGAACTGTGCAGGGTTTCAGAAATACCTTCTAGGGTTCTTTCCTGACCACCTTTGGACAAGCAGGCCTCTATCCTCCTTTATCCTGCACTATTACTTCACCCTGCAGAATTACTCGGAAAGCCAAGCAGTATCCCATGTGTTTAGTCCGTGTGAGGAAAAGCAGTAACAAAACCATCAGTTTCCGTCTGACCTCAATGGTCACAGGAACGCTGTCTGTGTACCCTCGTCCTTCTTGCACCCAGTCCTAGTTCCCATGAGGCTATAGGGTTCCCACCCCAGGGTCTTGTCTGCTGCAAGTCTGATCATTCAGCTTCGCCTGAGATGGAGGGCTCAGGCCGGAAGGGAAGAAGAGGACCTAAGTGACCACAGGACTCTGAAAGGGAGGGAGGCTTGGATGTAGGCCCCACAGGCACAGCGTGCAAGCGGAATGCCTTCAGGGTTGGCAGCGGGAGAAAGAGTGGGTTGGGGAAGCGGGAAGTCGGCCCCATCTTGGGACGGTAGAAGAAGGGTGGAGAAGGGGAGGCGCTGGGAGGCACAGGGGGAAGGGAGGGGAGAGGAAGTGGAAGCTCAGAGCCACCTTGGGTGGGGAGGGCAGGGGAGGCTAGGGGCCACCCGGGGAAGGACGGGAGAAGAGAAGAAAGCTGGAAACCACCGTGGGAAGGGAGGGGAGGAGAGGTGCAAGTTCTGAGCCAGCTTGGATGGGTAAGTGAGCAGGGGAAGGGGAAGGAGAGGGCTGTGTGTTATCCTGGGAAGGGAGGGGAGGAGAGGAGGAACCCGGGAGCCACCTTGGGAAGGGAGGGGCTGACAGGGGAGCCCGGGGCCCTTCCCTCCCCTGTGGGGCTGGTAGAAGGCAGCAAAGGTGGAAATCCTGGTGTGGAGCGGTTAAACGTGGAGGTGTCCCGGGAGGAAGAGCTGATGTGTGGAGTGTGGCCCGGTTCTTTGGCACGGGTGGTGAGGGCCCTTTGTCTGCGGGTCTGGGACTTTCCCTGGAGCAGGACTGGCTGTGGAGGCCGGAGAGGGGGCGGGGCGGGGATGGGCACAGGAGGGCCTGGGCAAGGGGGGTGGGAAAGGTGGGCTGGGGAGGGGCGGGGCCTTGTGGGCCTGACCTGAGGCCTGACCTGCGCATGCGCAGGAGCAGGGTCATGACCCCCAGGCAGCGGAAGCCAGGCCAACTGCCACTGTTGCTCCCGTGTCTCTTAAGCTTGCCGCCCACCACACAGTTCCAGGAACCGGTGTTCGTGTTGGGAGCTCGTGGCCACCTGCCGAGAGCGCTTCCACTCTCCCCCACCCACCATGCCGAAAAATAAAGGTAATGCGGCTAGTTCCGGGCCGGCTCGTCCGTCTCGTGTGCGGGCCTTGAACCTCCTTAGGCCCGAGACAGCCAGTTCTCCTTCCGGCTTGACTGCTGCTTCTGACTGGGCTTGGGCGGAGGCCCCGGGACGATTGGCCCATTTCCGAGTGTGGTCGTTTGGGTGCAGCCGGCGTCCTCCTGTGTAGGTCTCCTGGGCAAGAATGCAGGATTTTGCCTCCGACTGAGGGCGGACTGCACCTCAGGCCCGCTGGGAGCCGCCCGGGCCTGGCCCGTGGGGCGCCGGGCCTTCCGGGAACTCTCTGGAAGTCGTTCTCAACCTGAAGGCCTGCTTGGCGTCTGTGCCTCAGACGCATAGATGGTTAGCAATATGGCAGGAAACTTCCAGCCGAGCCCTGGGTGGGGCCTTGACCCACCCTCGCCCGACACCCATCCTGTGTGGGTTTATCTCTAGCAAAGTTTTCTGAGGTCAGCCCTTCATACAGTACAGTAAGATTTTCACATTCGGAGCACTGTGGCATACTTAGCCAGGTTTTTCCTGCCTTTCCCAGCACTGGATAGTGTGCGACTAAGACCAGCAGGGTCCTTTGTTTTCTCCACCGAAAAGCCCACGGATTCGATTTAAGCACTGCCAACACGTGGGCATCGACTGAACTTCCTCTTGTAGACAGACCTAACGCGTGGGGTCCTGTGAATTATCCCGATCGTTTCGTGAACATTTAAATACCAAAAAGGGTGATTTTTTATGTGTGTTTTTTTCTTAACGGGACAGAGCCTTCCTTCACAACCCGGAACAAGTCTTCCATGTTCATGCTCTTGAGCCCAGAGCTGTGTACGCTCTTGGTGTTTGACAGCTGGCTGCAGAAATGCCACTTCATTTCTCCCTAGACCTGTTAAGACGTGCCGTGTTCCACCACTTCCAAATAAGGCCCCCAGTCCTATGCGTCCTGGTTCAGTGCGGTATCCCAAAGGCATGCCATTGCCACTCTGCTGTTTCCAAACCAGTGGGCAGATCACATATTAGGTTTTTATTTAAGGTACACTAAAAACATGCATGCAATAAAAGGAACTCCTGGAACTCCCAATCACAGAAAAGGATAAATTACACCGGAGCCATTGTGTACCCGTTCCACATCCCTTCCCTTTTCCTCTCTGTATGTACAGCCATCCGGAGTAGTTGTAACGATGCTTAAAAAGTAGATAAAGTGCGACCGTTAATTCTCTCATTTACTTTTACTAATCAGGTAAAGGAGGTAAAAACAGGCGCAGAGGTAAGAATGAGAATGAATCTCAGAAAAGAGAGTTGGTCTTTAAAGAGGCTGGACAAGGTAAGTAAGTCTTTTAGAGTTAGGCTTCTCTTATTAATGATACCTTTGTAGATGTTTAGCCTCAAAGGATCTTCTTTAAAACATACCAAACTTGGAGTAGTGACATTCGAACTGCGTGATAGTCCTTTGTTCAGGCAGGTGGGAATCTTTTCATTAGTGATCCTCTATTTCCTGGATACTAGGGTAGTAAGGAGTAGCAACACAGTGTTTTTTTCTTGAGATGGAAGGAATCTTACTGTATTTTTGTTTAATTTGTATCATCTGCAGCAGCACCATGATTATCACGTGCTCCTCCTCCTTATTGCCTCCTGTGTAATGGAGAGGCACACGTTTGTCTTGAGCTGGAAAGGGCTCGTTAACTTTTTTTGTCCAGGCTGGTCTCAAAACTGTACATGGGTGATCCTCCTGATATCCACCTCTTTGGCAGCTGATTTATGGACAAATTCCTACCGCAGCCCAGTATGAAACTGTTTACAAACCGAATGTAGATGAGATCTGAATTGAGTGACTGTGCTTGATGAGAGGCACTGTACAACTGGGAGCCATATCCCTAGTCCTTTACTTTCAGTAAGGTAGAATCTTTCTGTAATTTTTTCTCTCTCATTTGTTGTTTTTCTCTTATTACTATCATTGTCATTATATTACTATTATAGTTGTCAAGGCTCCTCCTTCTTCTTATTGCCTCCTGTGAAACTGGGTCGTAAGGAGAAGTACCCATTTTTCTTCAGATGGAAGGGAGGCTTGCTGACACTTCACCATTCTCTGCTCCAACTAATCTCTGTCTCTTTGCTGGCTTGTTTATGGGGAAATTCTTACCACACCAGGCACGAAACAGATATTAATCCCAATTTCTGATCAGTTGTCCATGTTTACATTTTGTATTTTTTCAGTATTCATCCAGAAATTTTATATAAAACTTCGGTACGGAGTGTAAAGTTTGGTATGGAAATTCCTCCTGCGCTGTTCTTTCTGCTAAGAAGCATTTTTGCTATACGGGGTCTTTTATTATTCCATATGAAATTTTGGATTGCCTCTTCTATTTCTGAAAGTATGTTTTTAAGAGTTGGTTTAACATACTCACATTTATACAAGTTGCACGGAGAACAAAAAAACTAAGTCTGGAAACCATTAACTTGAATATACAAAGCTATAGTGTTCTTATGAACTAAAAACAGGCCATTTTGCAATGTATGCCCGTATCAAAACACAAGTACTAATCCTAAGCAGTCACACAAGACTTAAGCCACATTTATTTGCACATGTATTGTAATGGCAACAAATACTCCATACAGATTTATGAAACTCCAAAGTTATCACTTGGTACGCTTGCGTGTTATTTTGCTTACTTACATAGTCAAGGCTTCCATACAGTGGTTCCTTGAACAAAACTTCTCTAAAACACATATTGGCATGTTTCATTTAGAGCCAACACAAATGTTAAGACAAGACCACAAATTCAAAATCCAAGTTTAGAAGATTTCTTAGAAAGAAGTGACCGTTAGTTTAACAAATTGCATATACTGTTAGCACAGAGGTAACATCAAAGACAGAAGTACAATGCTCCCATCATCAGGAAAATGACAACCAAAATAGGAAAATGCTTAGATGAACAAGGGAGATCAGAAAAATAGTAAATGATTATAAAGCTGCAAAGACCTGAGAGCTAAAGCCAAGTAAGTGAGGAAGTCTCCAGAAACATCCTAAGCCTATTCAGTATCTAGAGGTAAAAACTGAAAATGATTATACAAGGGTCAAAAAGGCATCTCAAAAGTAATGAAATGAACATTTATTCCTAAAAAGCATTGTATGATACAGAATTAGAAGGGAACAGACTTAAAAGATTTACCTATTAAGATATACAGATTCTTACTGAAGCCTATAGGATATTTAGAAAAGATGACAAGAGATGTTAATCTTTTTATTATTATTTTTACATATTCCGGAACATCGCATAATTTTGATAAATAACTCCTACAAAATTATGCAAAAAGTACAAGAATGTCTGGTAAACAAACAGTCTGTGTTTTCCAAAAAGATTTTTTACAACCTGCAATTCTCAAGGCAGCATCCTCCTTACAAGGAAAGGTAATCCTTTAACTCAAGAAATCTTCTGCTGCAAAGAATAGGCTAGGAAAGCCTGGCTTCTTCCGTTAACACCTTTTGTCCTTCCCGTCTGATTTTCGGTCTCTCTCACTTCTTGAAGATCTTTTGCCCGGTCGACTACCCTCTGATATAGATCTCTTTCTGTCAGACCTGGAATTCTTATCCTTCAATCTTCTTGTGCCTATGCCACTACCACCTTTGGAAGATTTGTGACTTCTCTCTAATCCTGATGTATCCATTCGCTTTGGATCCATGCTCCTACAATGCTTTCTGTCTCTATTGTGTCCCTGGCCCCTAGTTTGACTTCTATTCTCATTACTACTAGTAGTACTGCTGCTCCTATCTTGGCTACTATCACTTGTGCTGGAGCTACTACCAGAACTGCTTCGACTACTACGCTGCCACTGCTAGAACTGCTTCCGCTGCTGCTACTGGTTGAACTGCTACTAGAACTGCTACTACTGCTGTTGCTTCAGCTTGTACTCTGGAGTGCGCTCTTAAACTGGTTCCACTACTGGCACTTCAGAGAGCTGTACGGGCTCAACAGCAAACTCTTTCCTCTCAGGTAGTTGATTCTTTTGTTCCTGAATAACCTGAGCTGAAACAGCTAATGGCAAAGTCTCAGGCTGAGAAAGAGGCTGGGGTTGATGAACTTGATGGGGCTGAGACTGCGCCTGGGTTAGAGGGAGGGCCTAAGGCTGAGCCACAGGCTCAGGCTCGGGTTCAGATTCTTTTTCAAATGCTTTTTCCTCAGGTTCCTTCTCCACTTCTATAACACTAACATTGTCTTTTGCAGGAGAAAGACACTTATATTCTTTATCTGGCTCAACTTCAGATTCCATCTCTGGCTCCAATTCTTTGCTAGCTTTATTTTCTGAAGGCTCTATGCTTTCAACTTGATTAGTTTCCATCACTTTCTGCTCAGCAATTACACTTTGGACATTCTCAACCATCTCTAGCACATCCATAACTTCTTCAGGCTGACTATCCTGTTGTTTGTCACTTTCCTTTGCCTCTGCTTCCTCCTCCAACTTAATCTTCATTTCCTGTTTTTGCTCCTCCTCCTCCTGTTCTTTCTCTGCATCACTATGCACTATGCCTACTTTCTTTGCCTCTTCTGCCTCCTTTATTTCTACATCATTGTGCTGATTACCTGTCTCCTCCAACTCTTCCTCTGGCTGTGCCACCTTACCTTCTTCTTGTTCCCGCTTCTGTTCTTCATTATGTAGCAGCTGATGCTCTTTTTCTTTCATGGTGTGCCTTCTAGGCCTATTTGTTCTGCAGATTTGAGCATCTACCTTCAAATAACGCATTCATTTGTCTCTGTGATTCTTCTATTAGATTCGGGGTATCTGGACACATTCTTCCAGGAATATAGAACATACTTAATTACCTTGGCATTATGTTCATTGCATTCTTCTTGCAGCTGCGGAAGCCCAACCTTCCAAAAGCCACCGTTCTGTCTGTTTTACACATCTCTCTTCAAATAGTTCTCTCCTCTCATTTTCAACTTGCTTTCTCTCTTCTTCTGCCTGAACTTTAAGTTTTTGTTCAATTTCCTGACGTCTGTTTTGCCTTTCAGTAGTAACAGTAGATTCTTGTTTAAATTTCTGAAGAGTACCCAACAACAAGCCAAATATTCATCGATACCTCTGCTTTCCCTTTACATCCATATTTTGATCCTGGATAAGGAGGTCTCTGTGTGTGTGTTCTTCGGAGGTAGCTACAGCTGAAGACTGTAGTGCCAGCTTATTGACATCCTCCTCCTCTGGGTTGCTCTCTTGGTATGATTCTCTTCCTGTCCAACGCTCCCCACCCAGCCTACCGACTGCCCCTTCAAGTCTCTCTGTTTGGCTAGGGGTCCTCCTCCACTATCAGAGAATCCACGCTTCAGCAATAAACTACCACGTCCTCTACCTCCAGAAAGGGCCAGCTGTTCGGCTTGCATGGGTCTCACGTCATTTGGATCTCACCCCGTGAGCTTGCGGATGTTTTCATCTACATTGTTTAGGCTCTCTTTGGCCTTTTCTAGCTGTTCCTGCAAAGTTCTCACTGTGACCACCATCTTCTGAAATGTTCACGTTTTTCAATCACATGAAACATGCTTTTCTATCACCGAAGGCCTTTCTATATTTGCCTTTGAATTTCTTATTTGTGTAAGATGTGGAACTTAAGAGCAAACTTTCATACTTTCCTTTTTTGTTGCCAAATGCTGGAAATGTTTGGAGCACATGTATATTCAGTAGCTATCAGAAAAGAATCTCACTGCTGTGTAGACAGCCTTTTCGTGTGTCAGATTTTCTCTAGATTAACTCTGCTATGGAGTGTTGTGTAGGTTCTCTTACATTTTATTTCCCTTTCCTACTCTCCTTTTTTTTTTGCCAGTCCAGGGCTTTGACCTAAAGCCCTGAGCACTTGGGGTTTCTCAAGGCTAAATCTCTACCACTTGAGCCACTGCTCCACTTCTGTGTTTTTCCTATGTATGTGGTACCAAGGACTCAAACCCGGGTCTTTGAGTGTGCAAGCACTCGACCCCTAGGCCAGACACTTAGCCCCTCCTACCCCACTTTTATTCTTTTCCCACAAGATGTCCATGGCTTCTGTTCTTAACAGTATCCTTCGTAAGAACATTGGGATGGTTTGAGGAATACTTGAACTCAACATCTGACATTTTACCTCTGAACAGTGTTTTTATCTTATAGATTATTTGATAGTGTAAACGTAGGACTTACTAATAATGAAGCCGTTTGTTTTAGCTTTCTCTGAGGCAAGGGAGTGATACTAGTATGTATAAATGTATGTACATATATATGTATTACACCGGTCCTGGGTCTTGAACTCAGACCAATGTTGAATTTTATCCCAACTTCAGAGTATGCACAAGTTCTCAAAATGTTGGGAAACGGACGATTAGAAGCAATGTGTTTTGATGGCATAAGGAGGCTATGTCATATCAGAGGAAAGTTGAGGAAAAAGGTACGGTATGGATTTTTCTTTACTTCATGGATTCGTTTTGTTGTTGAGGGTGGTGGTAGTACTGGCCTTTGAACTCAGGTTCTCTAGCCCATCCCCTTGTTGTGCTGTAATATGGGTTTGCTATAAAAATAATTGGTTTTAAAAGCTAAGTAAGGGGTGATATTGTCCAAAAAGGGAAATGTATTCAATACCTGACTTATACAGTGGTAACCTCTCTGTATAGCACCTTCATATTAACAACAAAATAACACAAAAGTAATTTCTTTTAAAGTAAGAAGAGATTTTTTTTGTGGAACTCTCAAAACTCTCTGGAAAAAGAGTGATGTGCATTATGATATAGAAAGTAAAATAAGATCCTTGATCACTCTCATTTTCCCCACCTCTATTGTATTTGGCTAGAAAGATTCATTATGCATATAACACTGAGGAAACAAATAAAATGAATCTATAAAACAAGCGGTCTCGATTGAATTAACTGTTGGTTGTAGTAAGGAATAAAAAAATGTAGGAATTATTTCAGATGGAAAGAGACTACAGGGTGTACTAAAGAAGTCAGTGTTCATTTTTTCAGTTCCTGGAAATGAATGTGGTATTAGACAATTCTGAATCAGATATATTAAAAAATAGATTGCAACATTAGACTGGTTTATAAATTACATTATGTGTAGGAGATGCATATATATATGTGAAACATATGTACATATCAGCCCTATATATCCTAGGATGGACTACATGTATATATATATATGCCACATGATAGACGCTTTATGTCTAATCATCTATCTGACATACATATGTGATACACACACTTGAGTCTGTGAGTTCCTTCTTCTCCAACTTACTGGCGCTTATTTGTAGGAGCTATCTTACTTTATTTGAATTGCTGTACTATAGGAGAATAAGCCTGTGTGGGTGGCTTTTAAAGAAAAGCAGTATTTATTATAGTGTATGAGACTATTACCATTGGTGGTGGAGCATGTATGGTGAAGACTTGCTAACTGAATCTTAGTTGAGTGATGACATGTTGAAATGACCAAAGTGTTTTCTGGACCTTTTTTTTTTTTGGTATGGGCACAAATTTTGATTCATCATGATTCACCAGAATTAAACTCCTCCCCATTATGTATTTATTTATTTTTAATTTAATTTTGGTGCCAGTAGTGGGACTTGAACCCAGGGCTTTGCTGAAGGCTTAGCATTCTACCCCTTGAGTGACAGATCTGTTTCTAGCTTTGTGGTGGTAAATTGGAGCTAAAAGCATCATGGACTTTCCTACCCATGCTGGCTTTGAACTTCAGTCCTCCTAAGTAGCTGGGATTGCAGTCACGAGTCACTGACCTTAGGTCGAGGTAAGGATTGTTAATGTAAGCATTTTGCAACACACTGTTCTGCCAATGACAGGACCTACATTTCTGTAAGATGGAGGGTAGAGGTTTGGTTTCAATGGGTAATTCTTGTTTATTTGGATAACAAACTATCATCACTAACAGTTGTGGTACTTGGTCTCATTTTTTGTTAAAGAATAATTTTTCTGCCAAGGATTTGAAGTAAATTTGGCATATGTCATGCGAGGCTTCACGTATGACTATCAGGACATCTTACATTTTTTGCTTTATTATGTCTTCCCCCTTTATTTTCTGCGATGAGGTTTGAGCCCAGGGACTGTGCATAGGAGGAAAGTTATGTTTGCACAATGAGCTACACCTCTAATTTTAGTGGGTTAATTCTTTTTTAAAGCAGTTATATACTGTGTGAAAGACAATGTCTCATTGTAACAGGAAAGTGCTGTATGACCAAAGGTGGACTTGAACTTGTGGTCCTGGTTGTGTTGGCTTTCTGCAGCACCTTTTCATCTTCCAGTTGTTGATGTGTACTTTGCCCAAAATAGACGAATAATAATGACTGGTATATCCAACACTGCTATTTATTATTTGTGTTAATATGCAATAAATTGCCTTTTACAGGTTTGGATAAATGCCTCAGACATTATACTGGTTGGTCTGCGAGACTATCAGGTAAAAATTCCTGTGTCTTTATTACTTAGTAACAGAATTAGCATCTGTGATCAATTCCAGGCCCTGTCTCTTCTCCTCATGCTGATATTTATTAAGAGCTAGTTGAATTTGAAGACACAGGATTATTTTTATCCACAAGGGTTTCCAAAGTGGCTATTCAGACACGCGTGTTTTTGTGGGAAAATGTTTTTTGTTTCTTTTAAATAGTACATGCAGTTAATAATCCTAGTAGGTCTAGATAAATATCATCATTTATTTGAAAGTTCTGTGTTAAGCATCAGTCAGTGATAAAAGACTGGTGTTGGCTGAATTTCCCATTGCTGTTATCATATCTGTTGTCTTTACTGCTGTTTAAATTACCTTCTCTAAATAGAAATTGGCAGTTTATGGTGATATTTCCAATGAGTGGATTAATTTTACAGACAAGTTGGTCTTTCTCACAGCTTTGCAATGTTATTAGTGCATATTGATTATATGTGGGAGGTTTCATTGGGACATTTCCATTTGTACATACTATGTATGCTGATCATATTCACCTCCCTACTTTCTCTTTATTACATGAGCTTTTTGTCTTCTTTCTTTGCAGTGTTTTAAAAATGAATTTTTATTGATCTTTGAATACATACACACCTTAAACCTCTGTTTCACTAGAGGCCCAAGTCATGTTCTATCCATTTTTTTTCTTTGGGTGCCAGTCCTAGGATATGAACAAACTGTTGGGTTTAATGGGGATCTCAGGATTTGGCCCCCTGTGTGCTTTGACTTGTAGACTATACTGATCCTCTTGCTTCAATCTCCTGAGTAACTGCTGCTATACACAGAGAGCATTTCACTGGCTCAGGCTCATTATTTACTGGGCTTAGAAATCCAAATCTGGGAACTTTACACAGTTGAGGAAATCACAAGTTTGGGGCTGGGAACATGGTTCATGACTACACAAAGCAGTAAAATTATAAAAATGTTACAGTGTTTTCATGAACATTGAGACATGCATGCAAACTATTAACTGTTTGCTATAAATTGAAAATGTCTACTAAAATAAATGGCAGAGTCCTCTATAAGTTTCAAACTTAAGAAGTATATTTGAGGCTGGGAGTTTGGCCTAGTGGTAGATTGCTTGCCTAGCATGCAAAGACCCGGGTTGGATTCCTCAGTATCACATACATAGAAAAAGGACAGAAGTGGTGCAGAGGCTCAAGTGGTGGAGTGCTAGCCTTGAGAAAGTCCAAGGACAGTGCTCAGGCCCTGAGCTCAAGCCCAGGACTGGCAAAAAAAAGTGTATTTGATTATTTGATTTTCACCAGTTTAAAAGAAATACAACTATGTAAGAAAGTATCACTACTAGAAGTAGTAGTTTTGTTTTGCTATTGCTCAGTAGAATACTCTGTAGATGTTTGTTATCTCCTCTTGGTTTTAATGCCCAATTCCTTTATTTCTTTTGATCATTTGTCCAATTATAATTGTCATTGAAAACAAAATATTCAAATCAGTATCCCCCCAGAATTTTTTAACTGTACAACTCATCCCCAGCCCCCATGTTTTCTTTTGTTTGTTTGTTTTGTTTTTGCCAGTCTTTTGGCTTAATCTCAGGGCCTGCGCACTGGAGCCACAGCACCATTTCTGGCATTTTTCTGTGTACTGTGGAATTGATCCTGGGTCTTGGTGCATGCTAGGCAAGCATTCTACCACTAGGCTAAACTCCTGACCCTACAATTCCACCCGTTTAAAAAAACACAATAGAAATATATTTCGTTGGTACTTTCCACTTATGGACACAGCAGTCTCATCAACATCTTAACATTTCTTAACATTTTTTTAATACATTTACTCTAATTCTTTCTGAAGTTTTTGCCAGTCCTGGGCTCAAGCTCAGGGCCTGTGCACTGTCCTTGGACTTTCCCAAGCCTAGAGGTCTACCACTTCAGACCCAGCACCACGTCTGGGTTTTTAATCTATGTATGTGGTACCACGGAATCGAACCCAGGTCTTGTGCATGCTAGGCAAGCACTGTACCACTAGGCCAAACTCCCGGCCCCTAGTTTTTAAAATTTTAACTTTATTAAAACGTGGTAGATCCAGTGTCTTACTCCTTCTAGTGGCTGAAATTTTTCCTGTTGTTGTCCGTAATTCCCAAAGTGACTCTTCCACTTTCCTAACAACTTTCCTTTTTTGTGACCCTTTCCATATCCTGAGAATGACAGAACATAGGGCAAAAGACCAATGCATTTTAAGACCATTCTATAGCTGTTTGCTGGATTCAAAGCAGGGGTCAGGGCAAAAACACACTTATACTCTCAGACTTCAAAGCAAATAAGGAAGCAGTAAAACACCCTTGAACTTGGTGTTGTGCACTGATTGAGTTGTCTCCAGTCAGTTTTCAATGGTTGGTTTGACCAAAAAACAACACTGCTGTTTTGCAGTCTTCCGGTCAACAAACAGCGTTAAATAATAAATAAAATGTGAAGCTTTTTCTGTTTTGTTTTTATGAAGATTGAAAGTGCAGTAATCCTTTGCATGTTATGACTTACCATAAGTATGTAACATACTTCTTTCCAGAGAATTTAATCCCAGAGAATATTTTTTCAGTCATGGGGCTTGAACTCTGGTCCTGGCCACTGTCCTTCCGCTCTTCCGCTCAAGCCTCCGGTCCTATCCCTTGAGCCACAGGGCCACTTCCAGTTTTCCAGTGGTTAATTGGTGATAAGTCTTATGGGGCTTCAGTGCCTGCGCTGGCAATCCTCAGATCTCAGCTTCCTGAGTAGCTAGGATTAGGCTGGTTAGCTATCTAGCCTGGCCAGCTGAGCTTTATATTAAGGCCTGTCATTGAAGAAACAACTGATAATATTTGTTATAAGAACTTTCAAGGCTGTTTGTTTATTCCTAAGGATAACAAAGCTGATGTGATTTTAAAGTATAATGCTGATGAAGCTAGAAATCTGAAGGCATATGGAGAACTTCCAGAACATGGTAATTTTCCATTCTTCTTTTACAATGTTATGTGTTGTTATTGTGTGTAAGGGTTTAGGTGAACAAGTTGTCATAAAATTATGTCTGTTTACATTGCCAGTATATTAGAAAGAAATAGTAGGGCTTGCCTGCAAACTTTTTTTTTTTTTTGCTTTTCGTTTTTGTTCGTTTCGAGCCAGTCCTGGGCTTTGAGTTCAAAGTTTGGACTCTGCCAATGAGCTTTTTTTCTCCAGACTAGCATTCTACCCATTGAGCCACAGATTCATTTCCATTTATTGAGTAGTTTATAGGATCAGGGATCAGATGAACATCCCTGCCTGGGCTGTCTTCAAACTGTGATTCTCAGATCTCTTGTCTCCTGAGTAGACTTATAGGCATGTGGCACTACTCCACAGCCCTCAGAAACAATATTTGTGGAGGAATTTGTGAGTTTGTAAGCTCCTAATGTTTATGTATCAAGGGAATAATATACATATACATACTCTATGATATACATGTTAACATACATACATTATAATATCTAGGGAATCATATATACATGACAATATATTAGTGTATATAATATGTATGTAATACATATACATAATTGTAATAAAATAGGTATATAGTATATAAATATGTACATGTGTATATGTGTCTGGCTGTCTGACTGTGTGTTGTGTTGCAAATATGCAGAGAGAAGGCTTTTCCTCTTCTGTTCCAGTTGGTACTATTGGGATTTGCTTACCTAGTACCTCTAGGTTCCTAGAAAGGTACTCTACCACTTGAGTGAAATCTCCAGTGGGTATTTTTTTTCAGGGAAGCTGTTAACATTTTTTAAGAGACTAAACTAATACCGAGATCCTTCTACCTGTTGATTCTCTTGTAAGATGAGACCAAAGGCATGCACAACTACATCCGGTTTGTTAGTTAAATTGAGATTTGCCAACTATTTCCCTAGGTTGGATTTGAACCATGATTCTTTCTATCAACAAATAACTGAGATTATATATATGAGCCTAAATAACTAAATAACTTTCTGTCCGCAAATAGCAAATAGATTGTAGGGGTGATCCATGCATCTGGGTGGTTTCTTGTGGCTAGCAGTTGAGCCACAAATTTTGGTGCCTCATAATGAGCTTGCTTGCTCACAGCTGGTGCTCTGCTATTTAAGTCTTGCCTGTCTAGCCTTGTTTTACTAGTTCATTGGAACTGTAGTGTTATGAACTTCTTTTGCTTGAGTTGGTCTTGAGCTGCTATCCACTGTAATCTCCCAGCCTAGGAATACAAGAATGAACCCCTAGTATCAGAACTCCAACTTTTCTTTTGAAATAGGATCTTAATATTTTTGCATGTGTACATTTCTGTGTATATGTCATGTGTCTTACTGTCTCTCTTCCTGCCTGACCTAAGGGCTTGAACTCAGAGCTGGTTGTTGTGCTCAGGGCTAATACTCTACCCCTTGAACTCTACCACTTGACTGCCTGCTATTTTGTGTGGTTAACTAAAGATAAGAGAGTGAGAGACTTTCTGGCTGACACTGAACTGTGATCCTCAGATCTCAGTCTTCTGAGTATTCCAGGATTACAGGTATGAGGCAGCATCCCCTAGATGAGTGCTTATTTTTGTAGGAAATGAAGTTCATATGGTCTTGACATTGTTCTATATAGGAGTGTTTTTGAGGTACTTGTTGGGTTTTGCCCTGCTGGAGATGGCACCTAGAATGGTAAACAATTTTGAGCTGCTTTGTATTCCTCTACTGATTTAACACTTTACTTCCCTCATGGATATTTCTGTAGGGAAAACCAGTATAAATATATACACACTTGTGTGTATGTGTGTGTGTACAGATATATATATATATATATATATATATACGCAGAATTATGTATATATATGCATACAGATCCATTTTCTAAAGTGGGCAGTTTTAAAAATACTTTGCTTATATGAAGAATGTATTGTTACTTTTAGCTAAAATCAATGAATCTGACACATTTGGTCCTGGAGAGGATGATGAAGTCCAGTTTGATGATATTGGTGATGATGATGAAGACCTAGATGATGTAAGTAGACATTTATACAATTTTATCTATAAGAAAAACATTTTCCTGGATCACATTCATACATACATACATACATACATACATACATACGTGTATATTTGATTATGGAGCACTTTTGATCAAGGCTAGTTCTCGGCCATGTTGAGTCACAACTCAAGTTCCAATTTCTGGTGGTTAATAGCAGATAACAGTCTTATTGAATTCCTGTCCAGCCTGGTTTTGAACCAATCCTCAGGTCTCAGCCTCATGAATACCTAGGATTTCAGGCATGAGCCACCAGCGTCCACCAACACAACAATTTTTAACAAAAGAATGTCCTCTGTTTAAAGTTAAGGGCATGTTTTGATACTTGTTCATAAATTGTAAACTTGGGATTGTTCAGAATTAGTTACTCAATTTGTTTATGTTTGAAACACATTTGGATGCTTTCTTTTTGTAGCAACATATATGGCTTTTGGTACAAGGCATTTCTATAAGCTTAACTTGTTTAAGTAAGAGCATCTAGAGGGGTGGGCACATATCTGTAATGCTAGCTGTTCAGGAGCTAAGATCTGAGGGTCATGGCATGGAGAAACTTATTTCCATTTGTCCCCCCAAAATGCCAGAAGTAGAGCTGTGGGCAAAACATCTCAGGGAAAGTGCCTACATCTTGAGTTCAAGCCCCCCAACTGACTCATGCAAACAAAACAATACCTAGAGAACCTAGAGATGGCTTAGAAAGGAAGGAAGAAAGGAATGAAGAGAGAGAAAGGCAGAGAGACAGAGAGACCGAGACAGAGAGAGAGAGGGAGAGAAAAAGGGAGCGAGAGAGAGAAAAGCATAGCAGCTTTGAAACCATACCTTCCTTTAGGGCTATTAGACTTAGAGTTACTAAAGGTATTAGTGAAATTGCAGTGTACTCTAAAGCGTTGTTAGGGACAAGCATGGAGATTCCATCATTTCATTGGTCAGAATAAATTCTGGATTTGCATGTATACATAGATATTTGTATGTACATTTGTGTACATATATGGGTGTGTTTATATAGATAGAGACACAATATACAGCCATATATGTAAGGTCCATTCAGAAAATAAATCCATTATAATGGTAAGCAAACAGCACTCGGCACATAACTACACTTTACCCTTCATGGCCATAGCTGTAAAATATTACAAGCAAAATTCTTTTTTATTCTTAACACCACACTACGTATAGTATATATGTTACATGTATCAGTATATGAATTCATAGAAGCAATTGGGATTATAGTGTAGCTTCTACAATTTTATCAGCCTCTTTTTAAATATACCTCTATTGGAAATCAACTTACGTAAATGGTTTTGAAGAAAATTGACCCAGTAATAGGTTTTGATATCTCAGTTCTGGAACAAAATTCCCTTATATTGACAGTTTGCTGAGATGAAACTGTGCCTGATAGTTTTGAAAAACTCTTACGTTCAACATGGTTGCCAGAGGTTTCAAAAATTGTATAGGGTAGTCTTGACAAAGTTAGATTACTGTACCATGATCCTGATGTTGAGACTTCTCTGAGAATCATTCATCCATATCATCTCAAAAATGCTAATTTGTTAGATTCATCTAGGACTATTTCAGACGGTTAAAAGAATGCAAGAATGTCTACATAAAGTTAGCTAGTATGTGATTAGACATAAATGTGTATGTGACGTGTGTATATAATACACTGTGTAAATATAGAGTACATGTCATGTCCTATGTAGGATAGGATGTATTCTTATATATGTTTCATGCCAGGTAAAATACCTGTAGAATATATAGTATTTTATATATCCTGTACTATACATTTATCCTAGACTGTACATCATACAATATTTACAGAATACAAATTAATGTATTATGAACATATGCTATATAGTTATGTATAGTATATGTTACATATATATTCTGTATAAGCATATATACTGATCAAAAATGGAGGTAGTAATTACATTAATTTGATGCATCAGTGTGTTTGGTAACAAGTCAAAATATGAAGTAGTAATGAGATGAATAGAAAAGTGTCTGTGAAAATTTTACTCAAGTAAAAATCCATTTACACACCATCAGTATGTATGCTGCAATCTAAATTTGCCTATATAGAAACAAAGAAAGACACATTGGCAACAGGCAGAAAAAGGGGAAAATTGGATGAATGAATATTACCGTATAGCATTATACAGATAACTTTACAGAGATCCTTCTGTACAGTATTACATTGTAGTGATCTTTAGTCACTGGATCTGTCATTTCTTTTACTTACAGAACTAGGCTGAACTCAACAAACGTTATTCCAGTCTTCAAGGATTGTTCTACAGTTGTGATCTTGACCATCATCTGCAAAGGGCAGTTTCATTTGCATGAGTAGAGAGTTGGTTGTTCTGTTTTCAAAAACCAGTTTCAGTGTTGCTGTGAAGAAGGAAGATGCTGAGTTATTTTAATTAACATGTTAACTGTCTTGAGGTCAAGTGGAATTTACAAATAAAAGTGAAATATTTACTATTAAGACAATAGTTCATTTTTTGTTTTTATTTTATTTTATTGTGATATATAGAGGGGTTACAGTTATATTCATCAGGTAGTGGGTACATTACTTCTTGAACATTGTTACCCCTTCCCGTGTTTTTCTCCCGCTTTCCCTCCCTGCAACCCCTCCCATTCATCTCTTATCTTCCCTTTTTCAAATAAACAAATACACTTATATACAAGATAGCAAGTACCAAAATTGGATACAGTAACAACATGAGATAAAGCATCAGGGGAAACAAAAGAGAAAAGAAATAACTTCACATGATGCAACAATTTACTTACTGATTGAAAACAACAGTCACTAAGATAAGCCTCCTGTTTCCTTATCCTGGAGTACATTAAACTTAGCCTCATTCCATGTGGCCATGTGTACTTAGCTTTTGTGCTATTGTGATCCCCTGTATACTAGATGTATACTTATGTGTCCTGATTGTTGCAAAGGAGGAAAACCATGGAGCCTATGTGTCTTTGGATCTGGCTTACTTCACTTACTATGATTTTTTTCTATGTCTTTCCATTTCCTTACGAATGGGGCAATGTCGTTCTTTCTGATGAAGGAAAATGGGGATCAAGACATGTGAAAGGGTGTCAATGTATGTGAATTAATGCACCTCCTACCTGGCAAATATCATGTAACCCTTCTATTAATAATAATAAAAATATGAAAAATATTAATGGTAAAAAGAAAAAAAGTCTTTGACCCATGTTTTATTGGGATGGTTGTTTCTTTTTTTACTCACATATCTTTCTCATATAATTTTATCGTAATTAATAGAACGGTTATATTATATTAGCCAGATAGAAGATACACTACTTCACAAATATTAATACCCTTTCTCATGTCATGGTCCCCATTTCCCTCCTCCCACTCATCTTGATTTCCTTGCTCCCCTCTCTTATTTCAAATAACCAATTAAGCACATAAAAATATATCAGATAACAAGGTGAAATATTGTAACAATATAAGATAAGCAAGAGTGCAAAAGAGGTGAGAGATAACATAGTACATTAAAAACAACAATCACGCATTATATGGGTTTTGTTTCTATATCTTAGAGGTCCTTTCATTTAGGGTCATTCTATATGGCCTTAAGTATTTAGGTTTTGTTCTATTATATGACTCTTGAATATAAACTGTTGAATTTCTGTTCTGATCTCTTCAATGACCCATTGGTGATTGAACAATTTGCTGTTCAATTTCCTTGAGTTACCAGGCTTTCCTTGGTGGAGATTGGTATTCAGTTCCAATTTGATGCCCTTGTTGACGGTCTGAGTGAAAGCAGGGAATAATTTCAGTCTTTCTGAACCTGCCCAGGTTTGTTTTATGCCCTAAAATGTGGTCTATTTTGGAAAATGTTCCATGTGCTGCTGCTGAAAAAAAAAGGTATATTGTGATGATGGTGGGTGAAATAACCTGTAGATGTCCGTTAGGTCTAGTTGGTCTATGCAGCTGTTCAATTCTGAGCTTTCTCTGTTGAGTTTTTGCCTGGTTGATCTGTCCATAGGTGACAGTGGTATGTTAAAGTCACCAGCAATCACTGTGTTTCTGTCTATGTGTGGATAGTGAAAGTAAAGTTTGCTTGATGAAGTTCCGAGCTCCGGGATTAGGTGTGTAGATATTTAAGATGGTTAAGTGCTCCTGGAGGAGATAACCCTCTCTTAGTATGTAATAACCTTCTTTGTCTTTTCTCACTAATTTTCGTTTGAAGTCTATTTTATCTGATATGCGGATGACAACGCCAGCCTGATTATGGGGACTGTTAGCTTGATAAACTTTATTCCAACCTCTCACTTTCAAAAAATATTTGTTTTGGGGAGGGCAAGATGTGTCTCGAAGGCAGCAGGATGATGGATCTTGCTTTTTGATGCAACTAGACAGTCTATGCCATTTAATTGGAGAGTTAGGTCGATTGATATTGAAGGTTAGGATTGAAAAATATTAACTAGTTCCTGCCATTTTTAAAAGCTTTCATTAGGGCCTGTGGCTTGACAGTTCTTTCAGTACTTACTAGCTGGTATTATTTTTAGGTGCCGTTCCTTTGTCAGTATCACGTTTGTGTTGGTTTTCAGTGTGTAGAACATCTTTGAGAATTTCCTGTAATGCTGGTTTGGTTGCTACGTAATGTTGCAACTTTTCCTTGGAGTGGAAGGTTTTTATTGTTCCCTCAGTTATGAATGGGAGCTTAGCTGGGGTACAGTATTCTTGAATGGTAGTTATTTGTCTTAAGGGCATGACATATATCCTTCCAATCTCTTTTTGCTTGCATCGTCTCTGATGAGAAATCTGTGATTGTTTGGATTGGTTTTCCCTTGTAAGTGATTGTTGTCTTCTCCCCGGCTCCTTTTAGGATCCTTTGTTTGGTCTCTATTGATCCAGGTTGGATTATAATGTGGCCGTGGGATGTCCTTTTCTGGTAGGGTGTGTTTGGGGTTCTAAATGCTTCTTGTATCTGGATGGGCCTGCCCTTCTGGATATTTGGGAAGTTCTCTGAGATGAATCCCTGAAGTATATTTCCAGTACCTTTGACCTCATTCTAAATTAGGCTTAAATTAGGCTTCCTAATTGTATCTTGGACCTCCTGAAGCATTCTCTCATATTTCCTAGATTTTGTTTGACTCATTTTCTGTTCTTTCTCTATAATAGTTAAGTTATTTTCAACCCTGGAAATTCTGTCTTCTACATTGTCTAACCTGCTATCAACGCTTTCTACTTTATTCTTCATCTCCCTTGCTTCTAATTGCTCATTTTTGATGCCTTCCATCTCTTGTTTTCGATCATGTACTGACTTCTTTAACTCCTTGATTTCCATTTGAGTGGTTAGCACAGCAGCATTGTTCTCTTTGGACATTTGTTGGCGTTTGGTCAACTTTCTGTTTGTGGATTCTATGAATTCATCCATTTTTCTTTATAAATCCTTTATTATGGCCTCCTTTATGGCTTCCTCTCATTCACATATCACCTTGTTTATGGTTTCATCTTGTTTAAGTATGGCTTCCTTCTGTATCTCTTTCTGTATGTTTTCACCCTTTTCATTAATCATGTTTATCAATTGCATTTGTATAGCATTTAAAGGACTTTCCTCTACTTTTCCATTGCCTGTTTATATTGGGTGGGAGATGCTATTCTTTGGTTTGCCATTTTTATTGAGATTCTTGTCCTGCCGATTTGAAAATGGGAGCAAGAGTAATACTAAACCAGATTTAGGGTGAAAGGTAAAATAGTTGAGTAAAAAATTTAGAAAAAATAAGATAAAATTTATGAAAATAAGAAAAGTTATAAGGAGGATATATAGAGAAAAGAGGAAGGTATATATAGGAGAATTCAATAATAAAAATTTTAAAGAGTAAAAATAAAAAAAAGAAAAAGAAAAACAAGAAAAATGGGTGGGGGGAGATCCCACACAATTATGAGTTCTTAGACAAGAAATACAAAGGTTGGGAACCAAGAGATAAAAAAAGGAGATGACTATCAATATAAATGCCTTTGTATACAGTCTGTACCCAGTGCTGTCATTATGTTTCTAGGAAGGATCACAATGACAGAAGGAATGGGGGCGGGGGAAGGAAAGAATCGTAACATTAAAAAAATGCAAATGAAAAAGGGTAGAAAATGAAAAAAAAGGAAGAAAAGAAAGTACAAAGGGGTATTTTTTAGTTTTTTTCTCGGGGAGGTTGGGGAAGGATTGGAATCTTGTGTCTCCACTAAATTCGGGATCCAAACCTTTCAAAACATCTTTTCTCTTTCAATTTGGCTCTGCAGTTTTTCTGATCAGTTTGCTTGATTGGGATGGAAAAAAAGTCTCCCAGCTCTGAGTAATTTTGAGTGACAAAGCACGACT
Organism: Megascapheus bottae; assembly: GCF_031878675.1. Lineage (NCBI taxonomy): Eukaryota > Metazoa > Chordata > Mammalia > Rodentia > Geomyidae > Megascapheus > Megascapheus bottae. The sequence continues at coordinate 8,446,200 of NC_143548.1, forward strand.
GGCTCTAGGATCTGACACCATCTCTTAAATCCAAGCAGAGGCTTTCTGCATGTGGATGCTTCATTCCTTTTTTCCAAGGAATGTGTCAAACAGGAATTGCTTTTCACTTCGTTGGTTGCTAGACTTGAATTCAGAGCCTGGGTGCTGTCCTTCAGCTCTCCAGCTCAAGGCTAGCACTCTGCCACTATAAGCTCCAATGTAACTCTGCCTCACTAGCACTCTGCTGCTAGATTAGACGCCACAGTTTCACAGGGACTTTGCTCTGTCCAGGCTGACTCAGAACTGCAGTTTTTAGATCAATGAGTCCTTATAAGGCCACTTTATTCCAATTAAAGCAACAAGGTGGTCAACACAGAAATAGTCTCTAAGCATGATCTTACTTGGAACTCGGGCCAAAATTACATTTGAATAAGGATCAGCTGTCCTCCTCCATGGGCCTGCTGGAAATTGTTATAAACTTAAAAGACCAAACTGAAATAGCAATGGAGCAATCATTTTGATCGTCCTACTTTCCCTTTGTATTGGTTAGTTACTGCTTAGAATTCCAATAACAATTTAAACTCAAATAACAGTTTGTCCCTAATGCAAGAATTACAAACATCAGTGCACCAAAAGTCCAGACTTGAGTTTTCTTCTTTTTCTAAAATACATTTAATTGTAAAGTAGCATAAAACCCAATCATGAGAACATAAATGTTTATACATTTCTTTTAAAACCCTTTTCCCAATTTAATATACTTTAAGGGGCAGTTTAAGAAATGTTAATCACATTACCCACATTTACCATCAGATTTCTAGTGTCAGTCTGTAAGGAAAAAGAGACAGGATGAAAATGGTCCACTGTTCCCATTTGACCAGGTTTAGATGAACAGCCTTTCTGCCAGCTTACTTTTTCACCATGCATGGACCCTCCCTAGGACCTGTCCCACCATGGGGAACCCAGAGCTTCACTTTTGCCAGTTCACCTCTAACCCCCAAATATAGGCTCACAGGACTATCCTAAGATTTCAGGTCCTTTCTTTTGGATTTGTTTACCTAAATAATTTTAAAAGACAGACAGGCAAAGTTTCTGATATTGATACCCAAATTCACATTTAAATTTCTGATACTTGTCTCTGAACTTTAACTCAAGGTAATAAATTCCAAATTCCAAACTTAACTCCGCTGTGCTAAACAGGATACCATGTTTACAATGTAAACAGCTCTATGAATTACAATACCAGATTTTTAAAATGCAGATTTCAGGATCTTTAGAAAAATGCTCTTAACCAGTTCCTCTTTAAAGTAATGCAATAATCCTTTGAGACATTAGAAGCATTCAAAACTAATACTTTTGTTGAAGCTTAAACTTAGATTTACCCAATTGCCTTTGTGTTTCAAGTATCAATTCATCCATTGTTTTATACAGCATACTGACAATTTAACATGTTCACTCACACCCACTCACACCCATTCATACTAAAGATCTTAAAGCACACAAAATCAATTTCAGCCATAAATTTTAGTGTCAAGAAAATTTTTTTGCCAATCTTACTCTTCCAGGTGACAACCAATTTTAAAACCAAACTTTCTTTTTTTATTTTTTTTATTGTCATTAGTAAAGGTTACATGATATTTGCCAGATAGAAGGTGCATTCATTCACATACATTGATACCCTTTCACATGTCTTGGTACCCATTTCCCTCCACCCCCACACCCCCCACCCTTCTTGGTTTTCCCCCCTTCCCTATCAAATTTCAAATATCCAAATACAAATAAATTCAATATATCAGATAACAAAGTGAGATACTATACCAATATGAGATAACCAAAGGGACAGCAAAGGGGATGGGAGACAACATAGTACATTAAGGACAACGATCATTCATTATATGGCTTTTGTTTCAATATCCTGGAGGTCCTTTCAATTAGCTTCACATTATCTGGCCTTATGTATCAAGATTTTGCTCTATTGCAGATCTCTGCAAGTAGAGCCCAAGGTTTCTACTGATTATGACTAATGAGGGAAACCATTGAGCCTAAGTTCCTTTGAGTCTGGCTTACTTCACTTAATATGATTTTTTTCTAAGTCTTTCCATTTCCTAACACATGGGGCGATGTCACTCTTTCTGACAGCAGCATAGAATTCCATTGTGTACAAATACCACAACTTGTTGATCCACTCATCAACTGAGGGACATCTGGGTTGGTTCCCTATCTTTGCTATGGTGAATAGTGCTGCAATGAACATTGTTGTGCTAGCGGATTTAGTATGTCCTTGTTTCTGGATGGTTGGGTAAATGCCAAGTAGTGGAATTGCTGGGTCATAGGGGAGTTCTATGTTTAGCCTTTTGAGGCACTGCCACACTGCTTTCCATAGTGGTTGAACGAGTTTGCACTCCCACCAACAGTGTAGTAGTGATCCCTCCTGGCCACATCCCTTCCAGCACCTCTTGTTATTCGTTTTTCTGATCCTGGCCATTCTAACTGGAGTGAGGTGGAATCTTAGAGTTGTTTTGATTTGTATTTCTTTTATGACCAGAAATGTTGACCATTTCTTCATGTGTCTATAGGCCATTTTTGTTTCTTCTTCAGAGAAGACTCTCTTTAAGTCTTTGGCCCATTTTTTAATGGGATGGTTGTTACTTTGGAGGTTAGTTTTGGAGTGATTCAATTTTTTGAGTTGTTGATATATTTTAGATATGAGGCCTTTGTCCGTTGTTTGGTTGGTGAAAATCTTCTCCCACTCTGTAGGCTTCCTGATTAGTTTACTAGCTATGTCCTTTGCCATACAAAAGCTCTGCAGTTTAATGCAGTCCCACTTATCCAGCCTTTCTCTGATTTGTTGTGATTCTTGGTCCTTACTAAGAAAGTTTCGACCTGCACCAAGGAGGCCTAGTGTATCTCCTATTCCTTCCTGTAAAGTTTTCAGTGTGTCAGCTTTTACCTCCAGGTCTTTGATCTATTTGGAGTTAATTGTAGTGCAATGTGACAAAGAAGGATCCAACTTTAGTTTTCTGCAGGTGCTTAACCAGTTCTGCCAGCACAACTTGTTGAAGAGGCTGTCTTGTTTCCATTCTATTTTTGGCTCCCTTGTCAAAGATTAGGTGGCCATAGGTCTCTTAAAACCAAACTTTCTAACAAGGCAACATAGCTGAAATTTATTTTTCCAGAGCTTGTTCCTGATGTCACACTTTTTTTTCTTTTGCAGATGAAAGCTGAGTGGGAGTCTTAAACGTAGGGGAACTAAGACTGTAGTCTGTGTCCTGCCACCAATTGTCTCCAGACTCTCACTTGAGCAGGTTGTTAGGAAAAGGAAAACTAGACTAAGCCTGCAGCTGCTCTGTCTGATATCAGCTTGCCTGAACTGCATCTGAGTGGGAGGGGGACATACCAGGCTCAATACCTTCCCCAGGGGTGACCAAAACTTTTACTTCCCAGATATATTTAAATAGACAACGAAGATGTGCGTGCAAGCACACACACACACACACACACACACACACACACACACCACAAGGACACCCAAGGAAAAACTTAACAAGAACAAGACATAGAAGCAAAGACTTTTAAATAACTCCTAAGCTTCTGATGGCATGCCTGGCCTTAAACTATCAGAGTAATGGAAAAACCATGGGGCCCTGAACTCAGGGGGCACCTCCCCTATGGAGATTTCCATTCCCTGATAGCCAGCAGGTGGAGGCCATCCTAACCTACCTACAAAAGGCTGTCAAACAAAACCAGACATTAACTCATAACAAGAAAATTGGACTCAATCAGATACATTTAACACAAAAATTAGAACTCAGATGAATATTTTCACCAAACAGCTCATTTCGATTTACACATGGCTTGCTGGTGGGACTCCCAGGCATGCCCTGTTATCAACAAGAAACCCAGAAGGAGATCAAGGTTGGCCTTTGACACCCAGGCCTAAGAGAGCTTGCTGTGTCTAGCTTTTTCTTCTCTGTTTTAGGCCCACAGTGCACTTCCTTAAAAAAAGGAAAAAAAGAAAAAGAAAAAAACCATGCAGACATACAGGGGGTTGGCTGACTTCTACTTACGTCCTGAGGCCTTTGCTTTTCACCTGGACGTATTTCCCAAAAAAGGTTGTTAATAGGAGGGGAGTAAAGGTAAACTACTGCTTATCCAATGGATGAAGCAGAATAGAAAAACAAAACAAAACAATCCTTTATCTCAGTAGCATTATAAATTATTAGGAATTGATGCAAGACTTCTGAGCCCTGGTTGGGTGGCCCCGATGCGCTGCATAAACCTGTATTTGCCTGACCCTTTTTGATAAAAAAATGGGGAATTCTGAAGTTATTCCTGTATTAATTTTAGTGGCTCCAATTGTTTTTTTCTGCCAATAGGCCACTGATCCATCCATACAGGGTCATGTGATTTCCAAGTTAACTGTGGTCCCTAAAATTGGGGGAGCAGTTTTATGCCAATTTTCTCATAAATAATGCAGTCATCATAGAATGACACAACAACCATATCTTGTCTCTCCCTAGAGATCATTGGGCAGGTTCTCTTTAAGAACAGAGGCTGAACAGCTCTCACCAGGGCAGCGGGTATGAGCTGCTAGGCTGCCTAAGCCTTGGAGAGGGGACCTGCTGCAGAGTTTCTAGGAGGTGGGAACTTAGGCCTGGGAGGAGATCAAAATTCCAGGCTAGGCATTGTTGTTGCCCCTGGCCTCAGCTTCATTATAACTGCCCACTTTGCACTGTAAAAAACTGTCTCCCGAAAGTATTGCCCACATGATTTATTTCCAGTTTAAGGGGGGTCTTCAAGGTGGTAAGCATTGTTCTAAACATTTGTTGTACAAAAAAGGGGGGAATTACTGAGGGATGGACTTCCCATCCCATGAGATTCCTGAGGGGCACAAGGGAAACACCTTAGAGAAGCCACCAGGATGAGGGGGAGGTCAGCTTTCATTCTGGAGTTTGAGATCAATCAGTGATGGATGAATTTGCTTACTTATGACTTTATCTACAGTGGCAGCAGAGAACTCTCCCAGGGGGCTCCTAGTATGCTTGCCTTTATGATGCTGCCAGGCTACCCTCTCCCAAGTGGACTTATCCCATCCTGCAAGAATCCATGGGCAGATGGACAGAACAGTTTCAAAAAATTGTTCAAGCTTTTTCTCTACCTTTAGCAAGGTTTCCAAATTTAGGGTTCCCTCCTCTGGAAACCACGGGCACACTTCCTCAATAAACTGTAGGACGCATTCAAGCTGCCCCTGCCCTTCCCGCAATCCACGGGCTTGGAGTGTCCTTCTAAGGGCCTGTGGCCATTATCTTGTCCCATTATTTTTACTCCCGAATATACTTTCTCCCACTCTCTCACTCTCTTTAGACCTCACCACAGTGGGGTCCTCTACCGTCGTCCTAGGTTGTCAGGTCTCTGTTCCATCGCCACTTGCCGAGGGCAGCCAGCAGCGAACCGGGATCCCTGAATTTTGTTTGTTTGTTTTTTATAGTATCTGCTTTTGCTTCAAGAGTCTTTGACCCATTTGGAATTAATTCTGGTACTGGTTGACATAGAAGGATCCACCGTTAGTTTTCTACCCGTGCCGTAACCAATTCTGCCAGCACCATTTGTTGAAGAGGCTGTCTTTCTTCCATCCTGTTCTTTTTGCTCTGTTGTCAAAGATTAGGTGGCCATAGGGCTGTGGGTGGATTTCTGGGTCTTCATTTCTACTCCATTGTTCCTCAGGCCTGTTTGCATGCCAAGCTGTTTTGGTTACTATAGCTCTGTCTAAAGTTTGGTATTGATATTTCTCCAGCACTGTTCTTTCGGCTAAGGATTGTTTTTGCTATACAGGTTCTTTTATTATTCCATATGCCTTGATTCCTTTTTCAGGTTTTAAGTTTTCATCATAAAGGTCATTTATACTCCTTAGTTAATTCATAAGTATTTTATTTTCTTTGAGGCTACTGAAAAGGCAGTTGCTTTCCTCATTTCCTCCTCACTCTTCTCATTGTTGGCATACTGGAAAGCAGTTCATTTTTGAGGGTTAAGTTTTTACCCTGCTACTTCGCCAAAGTTTTGAATCAGCTCAAGCTACGTGGGAGTGTGGGCTCTGTAAGGTTCTTTAAATATACAGTCATGTCATTTGCAAAGAGAAAAAGTTTCCCTGTTTGGATCCCCTTTATGTTTCCTTCTAGCCTTATTACTCACTACATTAAAGAGGAGTGCAGTGAGTAGGCATTCCTGTCATATGCCTGATTTTAGAGGAAATGACTTTAGTTTTGGCGATTAAGTGATTTTTCATACACAGCCTTTATTATACTGAGAAATGTTCCATGGATCCCTAGTTTCTACAGAGCCTGAAGTTCTGTTGGAGCTTGTCAAATGTTTTTTTCTGCATCTATTGAGATAATCATGTAATTCTTGTCCTTGCTTCTGCCGATGAATTATTGTAATTAAGTTGCATATATTGAACTAGCTTTGCATGCTGTCATCAATCTTGTTTGATCATAGTGTATAATTTTTTTGGATGAGTTGCTGAAGACGGTTGGCCAGTATTTTGTTGAAAAGTTTTACATCAATGTTCATCAAACAAATGGGTCTACAGTTCTCTTTCTTTGATGAGTCCCTGTCTGGTTTTGGGCAGTGGGAGTCTAACACTGGCTTTGTAGAATGAGTTGGGCAAAGAACCTTCACTTTCAATTTCATTGAAGAGTTGGAAGAGTTTTGGTGTGAGCTCTGCTTTGAAGTCCTTATAGAATTCAGGTCCATCAGGTCCTGTGTTTTTCTTTTTTTTCTTTTTTTATTGTAATTAGTAAAAGTGTTACATGATATTTGCCAGATAGAAGGTGCATTCATTCACATACATTGATACCCTTTCACATGTCTTGGTACCCATTACCCTCCCCCCCACACCCCCTACCCGTTTTCCCCCTTCCCTATCAAATTTCAAATAACCAAATACAAATAAATCCAATATATCAGATAACAAAGTGAGATACTATAACAATATGAGATAACCAAAGGACAGCAAAGGAGATGAGAGATAACATAGTACATTAAGGACAACAATAATTCATTATATGGCTTTTGTTTCAATATCCTGGAGGTCCTTTCAATTAGCTTCATACTATATGGCCTTATGTATCAAGATTTTGTTCTATTGCAGATATCTGCTAGTAGAGCCCAAGGTTTCTACTGATTATGACTAATGAGGGAAACCATTGAGCCTAAGTTCCTTTGAGTCTGGCTTACTTCACTTAATATGATTTTTTCTAAGTCTTTCCATTTCCTAACAAATGGGGCGATGTCATTCTTTCTGACAGCAGCATAGAATTCCATTGTGTACAAATACCACAACTTGTTGATCCACTCATCAACTGAGGGACATCTGGGTTGGTTCCCTATCTTTGCTATGGTGAATAGTGCTGCAATGAACATTGTTGTGCTAGTTGGTTTAGTATGTCCTTGTTTCTGGATGGTTGGGTAAATGCCAAGTAGTGGAATTGCTGGGTCATAGGGGAGTTCTATGTTTAGCCTTTTGAGGCACTGCCACACTGCTTTCCATAGTGGTTGAACGAGTTTGCACTCCCACCAACAGTGTAGTAGTGATCCCTCCTGGCCACATCCCTTCCAGCACCTCTTGTTATTCGTTTTCCTGATCCTGGCCATTCTAACTGGAGTGAGGTGGAAGCTTAGAGTTGTTTTGATTTGCATTTCTTTTATGACCAGAGATGTTGAGCATTTCTTCATGTGTCTATAGGCCATTTTTGTTTCTTCTTCAGAGAAGACTCTCTTTAAGTCTTTGGCCCATTTTTTTAATGGGATGGTTGTTACTTTGGAGATTAGTTTTGGAGTGATTCAATTTTTTGAGTTGTTGATATATTTTACATATGAGGCCTTTGTCCGTTGTTTGGTTGGCGAAGATCTTCTCCCACTCTATAGGCTTCCTGATTAGTTTACTAGCTATGTCCTTTGCCATACAAAAGCTCTGCAGTTTAATGCAGTCCCACTTATCCAGCCTTTCTCTGATTTGTTGTGATTCTTGGTCCTTACTAAGAAAGTTTCAACCTGTGCCAAGGAGGCCTAGTGTATCTCCTATTCCTTCCTGTAAAGTTTTCAGTGTGTCAGCTTTTACCTCCAGGTCTTTGATCCATTTGGAGTTAATTCTAGTGCAAGGTGACAAAGAAGGATCCAACTTTAGTTTTCTGCAAGTGCTTAACCAGTTTTGCCAGCACAACATGTTGAAGAGGCTCTCTTTCTTCCATTCTATTTTTGGCTCCCTTGTCAAAGATTAGGTGGCCATATGTCTGTGGTTTAATATCTGGGTCCTCAGTTCTATTTCATTGGTCTTCAGGCCTTTTCCTGTGCCAGTACCCAGCTGTTGAGAATTATAGCTCTGTAATAGAGTCTAACGTTAGGAATTGAAATTCCTCCAGCTCTATTCTTTCTGCTAATAAATGTTTTTGCTATACGGGGTCTTTTATTATTCCATATGAAATTTTGGATTGCCTCTTCTATTTCTTTAAAGAATGACATTGGGATGTTGATGGTTATTGCATTGAATTTGTAGATAGCTCTTGGCAAAATTGTCATTTTCACAATGTTGATTCTTCCAATCCAGGAGCATGGGAGGTTTTTCCATTTCCTTAGTTCTGCTTTAATTTCCTTTTTTTAGGGTTTTAAAGTTTTCATCAAAAAGGTCCTTTACATTCTTAGTTAAAGTAATTCCTAGGTACTTTATTTTCTTTGAGGCTATTGTGAAAGGAGTTTCTTTCCTGATTATTGCCTTGTTCCTCTCACTGTTGGCGTAAAGGAAGGCAGTTGATTTTTGAGGGTTGATTTTATAGCCTGCTACATTTCCAAAGCTTTGAATCAACTAAAGGAGCTTGGGAGTAGAGTCTATAGGATTCTTTAAATACAGAATCATGTCATCTGCAAAGAGGAATAGTTTTATTTACTCTTTCCCTACTTGCATCCCCTTTATGCTTGCTTCTTGCCTTATTGCATTGGCTAGGAATTCTAGTACTATGTTAACGAGGAGTGGAGAGAGTGGGCATCCTTGTCTCGTTCCTGATTTTAGAGGGAATGGCTTTAGATTTTCACCATTAAGTGTAATACTAGCAGTAGGTTTCTCATACACAACCTTTGTTACATTGAGGAATGTTCCATGGATTCCTAGTTTCTCCAGAGCTTTTAACATAAAGGGGTGTTGGATCTTGTCAAATGCCTTTTCCGCGTCTATTGAGACAATCATGTGATTTTTGTCCTTGCTCCAGTTGATGTGTTGAATTATATTAACTGATTTGCGTATGTTGAACCAGCTTTGTCTCCCTGTGATGAATCCAGTTTGATCATAGTGTATAATTTTTTGATGAGTTGTTGTAGACGGTTGGCCAGTATTTTGTTGAGAAGTTTTGCATCGATGTTCATCAATGATATTGGTCTATAGTTCTCTTTCTTTGATGAATCTCTGTCTGGTTTGGGGATGAGGGTTACACTGATTTCATAGAATGAGTTTGGTAAGGAACCTTCATTTTCAATTTCGTTGAAGAGCTTGAGGAGTATTGGTGTGAGCTCTGCTTTGAAGACCTGATAAAATTCAGCTGTGAATCCATCTGGCCCTGGGCTTTTCTTAGGTGGAAGTTCTCTAATTGCCATTTCTATTTCAGAGCTTGAAGTAGGCCTGTTGAGTGGGCTTAGTTCTTCTTGGTTCAGGGTGGCTATGTTAATATTGGCTAGGAATTCATCCATTTCATCTAGATTCTCAAATTTGTTGGCATAAAGGTTTCAGAAGTATTCCCTCATGATATTCTGGATTTTGGTAATTTCTGTCGTGATATTACCATTTTCATCTGCGATTTTGTTTATTTCGATATGCTCTCTTCTTTTTTTGGTAAGATTTGCTAAGGGCTTGTCAACTTTGTTAATTCTTTCAAAGAACCAACTCCTTGTTTTGTTGATTCTTTCTATAGTTTTTTTTGGATTCCAAATCATTTAATTCTGCTTTGCTTTTAATAATTTGCTTTCTTCTACTTGGATTAGGGTTGGTTTGTTGCTCTTTTTCCAGGAGCTTAAGGTGAGTCATTAACTTGTTGGTTTGCAATTTTTCCAACTTGTTGTTGTAGGCACTCAGCACTATAAATTTTCCTCTGAGTACTGCCTTTGCTATGTCCCAAAGGAGTTGGTATTTTGTGTGCTCCTTACTGTTAAATTTCATCAACTGTTGGATTTCTGTTCTGATCTCTTCGATGACCCATTGGTGATTCAACAATGTGTTGTTCAGTCTCCATGAGTTACAGGGTTTTCGTTGGTGGAGATGTGTGTTCAGTTCCAGTTTGATGCCTTTGTGGTCTGAGAGTGTGCATGGAATAATTTCAGTGTTTCTGAATCTGTCCAGTGTTGTTTTATGGGCTAAGATGTGATCTATTTTGGAAAATGTTCCATGTGCTGCTGAGAAAAACGTATATTGTGTTGTTGCTGGGTAGAAAATTCTGCAGATGTCTGTTAGATCTATTTGGTCTATATAGTTGTTCAGTTCTAAGGTTTATCTGTTGAGTTTTTGCCTTGTTGATCTGTCCTTAGGTGAGAGTGGTGCGTTAAAGTCACCGACAATCACTGTATTTCGATCTATGTATGGTTTCAGTGTCAGTAAAGTTTGCTTGATGAAGTTTGGAGCTCCGGGATTGGGTGTATAAATATTTAGGATCGTAATGTCTTCCTGGAGGAAAGATCCCTTTAGTAGTATGTAGTAACCTTCTTTGTCTTTTCTTACTAATTTTGGCTTGAAGTCTATTTTATCTGATATGAGGATGGCAACTCCAGCCTGTTTATGGGGGCCATTAGCTTGATAGAGTTTATTCCAACTCTCACTTTCAAAAGATGATTGTTTTTTTGGGCTCAAGAAGTAGAATGCTGGGGAAGGAAGATGGCGCCAAGACAATAGGGACGCTGCCTAGCTATCTCTGAGAAAAAGAGAGAACCAGGGGGTCCCACGAGCCAACTACCTAAAGCAATCCACAACAACAAACTCAAAAAGCAACGGAAAAGGACTCAAACCAGAAAAGAAATCCAGATAAAGGTCACATCCAACTTTCTCAAAGAATTCGGAAGGCGAGGACCCCTCCCCCACCTATCCCCGCTGGGTCCAAGCCCTGAAACCCGCAGAAAGCCAAGGAAAGCGGCGGAAATCCGCGGAAAGTGGCAGCTGGCCCTGGACCAAGCTGCGAAAAGCGGCTTGAGCGGGTGCCGGCTCCACGCTGGGAAAGCGGCACTGGCTCTAATCCATGGAAAGTGGCGGCAGTGGAGGGCGCCAGGCTGGGAACCCAACGGCTGCAGAAACCAGCACAGAACCAGGCCAGCGAACGGCGGAAGCAGCGGAACCCAGACACGGAACCAGAACAGCAAGAAGCGGAATCCAGACACAGAACACAGGCGGCGGCAGAGACCCGAGGGGAGTGAAAGACTCCACACCACCGTGGAGCACCCGCAGACGGAACCAGAGGTGTGAGTAATACAGCGCATCCCCAAACACATTAGGAAAGCCGAGCGGGTCCCAAGCAATAGAACTTAACTCAGACCCCCAACACCCCGCCCGAGAAAGACTGGCGGGAGCAGGGGGGCAAGGAATTTAGAATCCTGTCCCTTCCCTCAACAGCCCCCTCCCTCAGGCCATTGACTGGAGATTGACAGGCGGGCCACCCATAAGACCCAGCACCCCACCAAGGGAGGTGGGCTGTCCCAATTCCCACCTGCCCAATGGGCTCAACCCCCAGCCCTCTGACCGGAGACTGACAAGCAGGCAGACCCTAAGACTCAGCACCCCACCAGGGGAGGCGGAGCTGTCCCAGCTCCCACCCGCCCACCAGGCTCCTCTCCCAGGACACTGGATCTGGAGAGTGGAGGGCGTTGGGACCCTGCCTTACAACAGTGGGTAGGGGGTGCGGGTAAATAGGAGCCTGCATCTGTCCCCCCCTCAATTCTTGAGCGGGGCATCCTCCAGCTGGGAATCCTGAGCAAGACACCACCAAGGGCCCCCCCACCCCACAGTCACAGACTCTGACAAAGCAGTGGAAACATAGCAGGGATCTGAAGGGCCAACCAGCAGCCAAGCTCCCCTTCTGGGAACCAAAAAGGTGCGGCTCCAGCCTTGGAGCCCACATCCCCAGCTGGGCCCCGCCCCTGGGAACAGAGGGGTCTCCTGCTGGTCCTGCTGAGAGCCCCTGAAACTCTCAATCCCCAGACCCTTGGCTTGGGGCTGACCCTGGAAGCAGCACAGGAAAACGTCCCCCAACCACGCTCAGACGGAAGCTCGCAGATCCATCCCATGGTCCAATGGGAGGCCACTGGTTGGGCTAAGAGCTAGTCGCGCAGCAACACATAAGTTTTAGTCTAATACTTTCCAAACTTTGTACTCAAATACGCTACCTACTTACCCCTGACCTCTCTCATTCTATTTTTCTATCTCTGGACCTCTGCTCGTCTTTCAACCCTTATACTGCATGGATCTACACTTGATGGCTGTTGAGCAACACTGTATATCTAGGTGTTTAATTATTCTCTAGGCTCAGAGGGACTTAAAGACAACAGAGATTGGATTGAGAGGCTTATTGTTTTGGGTATAAATCGCTTATCAGTGGATTATTAGACTGGTCGGTTACTGCACAAAAAGAAAGAGTGATAACACCAATCAAAACTTGTGAACATCTAGAGTCTGCCAGCTACAGAGGTCTAGGTTGGTTATATCTGAAAAACTATAATCGTGTTTAGTATTAATCTTGCTCCCATTTTCAAATGGGCAGAAAAGAAACTCAAGAAAAATGTCAAGTCAAGAAACAACCTCCCCCACCCCCCAATGTAAACAGCCAATGGAACAGTCACTGGCAAACCTAGAGGAGAGTCTTCCAAGTGCTGTACAAATGCAATTTATAAACATCATGAATGAAAAATGTGAAAATATAAAGAAAGAGATAAGGGAGGAAGCCATAGCTGAACAAAAGGAAACCATAAACCAGGTGATAAGTGAAAAAGAAGAAGCCATAAAGGAGGACATAATAAAGGTTTTTCAAAGAAAGATGGATGAATTCATAGAATCCACAAATAAAAAGGTGACTGAACTCCAGCAAATGTTCAAAGAAAATAAAGCTACTGAGCTAACCACTCAAATGGAAATCAAGGAGCTAAAGAAATCCATACATGATCTAAAAGAAGAGATGCAAGGCATCAAAAATGAACAATTAGTAGCAAGGGAGATGAAAAATAAAGTAGATAGCTTTGATAGCAGGTTAGACAATGCAGAGGAGAGAATTTAGATATTATAGAGAAAGAACAGAAAATGAGTCAATCCAAATCTAGGAAAACGGAGAGAGTGCTCCAGGAGATCCAAGATACAATTAGCAAGCCTAATTTAAGGCTAATTGGTATTGAGGAGGGCGTGAAGAAAGAGGTCAATGGTATTGGAATTATACTTCAGGGAATCATCTCAGAGAATTTCCCAAATATCCAGAAGGGCAGACCCATCTAGATACAAGAAGCTTTTAGAACCCCAAACAGACCTGACCAGTAAAGAACATCCCACCGCCACATCGTAATCCAAACTGGATCAATAGAAACCAAAAAAAGGATCCTAAAGGCAGCCAGGGAAAAGGGTTCAGTAACCCATAAAGGAAAACCAATCAGAATAACCCCAGATTACTCAGCAGAGACCATGCAAGCAAGAAGTGACTGGAAGCATATATGTCATGCCCTTAAGTCAAATAACTACCAACCAAGAATACTGTACCCAGCTAAGCTCTCATTCATAACTGAGGGAACAATAAAAACATTCCATTCCAGGGAAAAGCTGCAACAATATGTCGCAACAAAACCAACACTACAGAGAATTCTGAAATATGTTCTATACATAGAAAACCAAAATAAATGTAATATAGCGAAAGTAATGACACCTAAACAGCATACCATCTAAGGACCACAAGAACTGTCAAGACACAGGCCCAAATAAAAGCTTTTAAAAATGGTAGGACCTAATAAATATCTCTCAATCCTAATTCTCAATATCAATGGACTTAACTCTCCAATTAAACGGCATAGGCTGTCTAGTTGGATCAAAAAGCAAGAGCCATCGTTCTTCTGTCTTCAAGAGACACATCTTACCCAAAAAACAAACATCTTTTGAAAGGTCCTGTGCTTTTCTTGGACGGGAGGTCTCTTATTATGATTTCTATTTCAATACTTGAAATAGGTCTGTTTAGTAGGGCTAAGTTTTCTTGGTTCAATTTCAGTATGTTAATATTGGCTAGAAATTCATCCATCTCTTCTATATTCCCAAATTTGTTGGCATAAAGGTTTGGAAAGAATCCCCTTATGATGCTCTGGATCTTGGTAATTTTCATTCTCATCTATGATTTTGTTTATGTGGGTGTGCTCCCTTGTTTTTTTCGGTAATATTTGCTAAGCGTCCGTCAGTTTTGTTTAAGTTTTGTTTTGTTGATTCTTTCATGGTTTTAATTTATTTTTTTGACTCTAAGTCATTTAATTCTGCTCTAATTTTAATAACATATTTCCTACTACTGGTGTGTTGCTCTGTTTCCAAGAGCTTAAGGTGAGCCATGAAATTGTTGGTTTGAGATTTTACCAATTTGTTAATGTAGGCACTCAGAGGTATAAATCTTCCTCAGAGTATAGTGCCTTTGCTGTGTCCCAAAGGAGCTGGTAGTTTGTGTGCTCCTTTTTGATTGATACCATAAACTGTTGAATTTTGATCTCCACAATGACCCACTGGTGATTCAACAATGTGTTGTTCAGTCTCCATGAGTTACCAGGATTTTCTTGGTAGAGATTACAGCCTTTGAGTCTCAGAATATGTTTATGGGGCAAAATATGTCTCTTGTAGACAGCAGAAAGAAGGATCTTTCTTTGTGATCCACCTAGACAGTATAGTTAAGTCCATTGATATGGAGGATTAGGATCAAAAAATATTTAATAATTGCTGCCATTTTTTATTTTGTCAGGGCCTATGACTTGTCCATTCTACCTGCTATTAGCTGCTATGTTTTCTGGGTTTTTTTGTCAGTCTTGGGCTTGAGCTAAGGGCCTGAGTGCTGTCCTTGGACTTTTTCAAGTCTAGAAGCTCTACCACTTGAGCCACAGCACCTCTTCCCACCTTTGTCTATGCATGTGGTACCCACTGAGGAATTGAAGCCAGATCTTCGTCCATGCTTGGCAAGCACTCTACCACTAGGCCAAACTCTCTGCCCCTAGCTGGTATGCTTTTTAGGTGCCACTTCTCTGTTAATAACATGTTAACAACATGTTATTGTTGATTGTCAATGTGTAGAACGTCTTTGAGACTTTCTTGTAATGCTGGTTCTCTGGGTACATATTGTTTCAACATTTCCTTGCTTTGGAAGGTTTTTATTGTTCCCTCACCTATGAATGAGGGCTTATCTGGGTACAATATTCTTGAATGGTGTTTTTTTGTCTTTAGGGCATGGCATACACCATTCCTAGCTCTTCTTGCTTGCATCGTCTCTGCTAAGAAATCTGTGGTTATTCTGATTGGTTTTCCTTTTAGGTGATTTTTCTCTTATTCCTAGCTGCTTTAAGGATCCTTTCCTTGGTCTCTGTTGTAAGGACTATAATGTGGCTGTGGGATGTCCTTTTCTGGTCAGGTCTGTTTGGGGGTCTAAAAGCTTCTTGTATTTTGATAGATCTATCCTTCTGGATGTTTGGGAAGTTCTCTGATATGATTTTCTGAAGTACATTTGCAATTCCATTAACCTCTTTCTTCAAACAGCTTATACTTCTTACCTTGACACGCAGTCTCATAAACATCTTAACATTTTTAGAAACTTTTTCTATAATTCTTTTTTTGACAGTCCTGGGTTTGAGCTCAGGGCCTGAGCACTGCCCTTGGACTTTCCCAAGGCTAGAGGTCTACCACTTCAGACCCAACATCACTTCTGGGTTTTTAATCTATGTATGTGGTGCCACGGAATCGAACCCAGGTCTTGTGCGTGCTAGGCAAGCACTCTTCCACTAGGCCAAGCACCCTGCTCCTAATTGTTTAAAATATAATTTTATTAAAATGTGGTAGATCCAGTTTGTAACTCCTTGTAGATAACATTCTAGTGGCTGAAATTTTTCCTGTTGTTGGTTGTAATTCCCAGAGTGACTCCTTTACTTTCCTGACAATTTTCCTTTACTTGTGGCCCTTTCCATATTCTGAAAATGACAGAACATAGGACAAAGGACCAGTGCATTTTAAGACCATTCTATAGCTGTTTGCTGGATTCAAAGCAGGGGGCAGGGCAAACACACACGTGTACTCACAGACTTAAAAGCAAATAAAGAAGAAGGAAAAATAGTCCTGAATTTGGTGTTTTTTACTGATTCAGTTCTTTCCAGTCAATTTTCAAAGTTTGGTTTGACCAAAAATATTACACTGCTGTTTTGCAGCCTTCCAGTCAACAAACAGTGGTAAATAAAATAAAATGTAAAGCTTTTTTCTGTGTTGTTTTTATGGAGATTAAACCTGCAAAAATCCTTTCCATGATATGGCTTATAATTCAGGTACCTGTAACAAACTTCTTTCCATTCTCAACCCAGAGTATTTATGGTTACTGTGTGGATGGCAGATAAGCATTCTGTGCAGTTGTCCAGGTCTGAAAGTCAGCTGCCCCAG
The DNA here is from genome assembly GCF_031878675.1 of Megascapheus bottae. Classification (NCBI taxonomy): domain Eukaryota; kingdom Metazoa; phylum Chordata; class Mammalia; order Rodentia; family Geomyidae; genus Megascapheus; species Megascapheus bottae. Next base: position 8,462,836 of record NC_143548.1, read on the forward strand.
AAAAGGACTGTCTCAAGGTGAAGGGGTGGATGCTGGCTACTCTCTTCTGTAATAAAAAAGTTTAGTGTTGCTTGTGCAGAGTGCCTTGTGGTCTAGTGTTTGTGGTAGAGGAGACCCCTAGGCCTACACTATCACCATCATTTTGCACTCTTCCATTTTATAAATTGAAGGGGGGCACAAAATCCAGAGTATGGGAGAAGTTCATCTTTTCAGCAGCTGCTTCATTCTGAGAAGGGAGCAAAGTAGTCAGGGGTTGATATTTGACTAGGTGCCCTTTTAGGAGAATTTGGTTGACAGACTGGTGAATGGAAAGGCTGAATGCACCTGTTGCAAGCTTGTACCTCAGAGGCAGGCAGGCTCTAACATATGTCTTAACTCCAGTTCCGGCTTCAGATAAAAGTTAGAGATATAAGTTTGTTGCGCCCAGATGAAGCCAGGTGTTACATTACAAGCAGTCCTGAAAGGACTCTGAGGATCCTCAGGAGGAGGAGGATCGTCTATACTATGTAGTGCAGCTGTTTAGGGAAAGCAGGCAGAAAAAAATAGCTTGGGGTGGTAGGATTTTTGCAGCCATTGTGAGGACTTGCCTTGTTGGAAATGCTTGAAGTAAAAGGAGTTGTTAAGGGTATGGTAATTTTATGTTACCCATATCTAATGAGGTAGGAGTTAGTCTGGTGGGGCTGCTGTCCCCATGCTCATCCCAAGGAGGAATGAGTTAGGTGTTACTCGATTGAGGTAGATGGGCTGGCTGGTGGGATGATAGGGTCCAAGATGGAGAAGGTGGGGATATAGTGTGGTTGATATTAGAGGGGTGAGAATGTTGGCTAGGTCAGCAATGACCAACATTCAGGGATAAATCCAGGAGGAGTGTTTTCGGACCTCTTCAGCCATAGGAGTAGAGAAAGTGAGGGTCTTCAGGAGAACTGAGTAGCCGGTTAAATGATAGGCCTTGGTTTTGGAGGGAGATTTAGAAGACAGAGAGAGATATAGGTATTGAAGATGGAAGGGCAGTATCAGTGGAGAAGTCTGGGACTTGAAATGAGGGCAGTATACGTGGAATGAGAATTAAGTAAAAAGGAAGTATGTGAAAGGGATAAAAGGTGAGTGAAGAAGTGAATTTTAGAGGTATCCAGCAAGGCTCCTGTAACAGGTTTAAAAGATAAGCTGGATAAGTATGATTTTGAAAGGAGAACAGTTTTCCCTGTGAGGTTTATAGGAAGAGATAAAAGCCAGCCAGGGAAGGATCTGTCAGATCATGATGTGTGAGGTCAGCTAATAGGGATGGGGAGGACATTATTGGTGTAGAGGAGAGGTTACTCATTGGTTGGTGGATGGTTGTCCTCTGGGGTAGGAGCGAGAGCAGATGTGCTATCATCCTCCTGAGGAGATGTGTCTGCAGTCCCTTTCAGGAGAACTGTGACAGGTCCTGTGGTAATTGCCTGCTTTGTAAGAAGGGGCTTTGTAGGCCCAAATTTGGATAATGTGAACCAGGCTGTTGCATCCTTTAATTTGACTGCTGTGGAGTGGTTAGAAAGATCTCATGAGGTTTTCTTCACTTAAGCTGTAGTCCTCCTGAAGAGGAGCCATGGCAGTCTTTTCTGGGAAGGGATTCTAGAACTCACATATTCCCAGAGAGCTGCCAGGAGATGGCTGAGGACAGGTGGGAGGTGGGGTGAGGGGATAAGTTGAGAGGTTTTTTTCAAAGTGCTTGGAGGTGTATGAGGGCAAGGGGACATAATGTTACCCAGTCCCGGTAGAGTTTTAGTCCCAGTGGATAGGGAGATTATAGTGGCCTGGCTAGGAGCAACCAGTCAGAGGATAGGGCTGGACGGGATTAGTTAGCAACTATTTCTGGTCTCCCAGCTCTGATGAGAGGGCAGGTGTAAAGTGACTCCATTTAGAATGTGACATTACTTCCTTACTCTACTCCACGGTTCATCATCGTCAGGGCTGGTCTGGGGAGTTCAGGAGGTCACTGCTGGAAAAACTCGTCCCAGTTGGCACTTATAGGGGTTAGAGCTCAAGGCCTGAGCAGTAATCACAAGCACTTCTGCTACTGGCTAGCACTCTACCACTCTGACTCACAGTGCCACTTTCAGTCTTTGGCTGGTGGGAGATCTTGAGAATTGCTTCCACCCCAGCTCTTTGCTGGATAGTTGGGAGATGGAGTTTGGACAGATTTTCCTCTGCCCAGGCTGGCTTTGAACTGGAGTAACAAGGGGGAATAGAACTCACTGGGAATAGAGCTCACCTAGGCAACTGATTTAGGGTTTTAGGATTTTTGTTTTTTAGTCTGGGTTAACTCTTAGACAAGATTAGACTTAGAATGACCGTTTTTACTGCTAGAGTTATGAATACCAGCACTGTGCCACAAGTCCAAACTTGGCACGGTTTGCTACTTGGCATATTTGGTACACTTTGATATTTACCAAAGTGTATCTGTTCATACACCTGTCTTGATCTAACTTGTGTGTATTAACATACCAACAGGTGAAAGAGAATATAAATGAATAGAGGTTAAGAGGGTAAGTGTCTAGATGATGTAAAGGTCCTGGCTTTAGTGGATCTGAGGTGACTTGTGTCTTTTATCAGCAGGCTTTAGTTGTGTGTGATGGGGGCAGACAGGGATTTATTTTTACCACAGTGGAGAAAGTCACAGTGGTCCAGGCAGAAGATATGGCCTGGATCTGGGTGAGGCTGAAGTAGCATCTTCCAGCATCCATTGGATGGATTGCCATACTTCTTGTTGGGTTGCCTGCAAATTTCTACAGAATCTAGTTAAGGACATTTGAAATTACCCAGGATTTTCCAGGTTGCGTACTTTGAGTACACTGGCCTTTGCAGGTCCATTGGTCGGTCGGTTGGTATTTTGCTGGCAAGTCAGGTATATGTTAGATGGACATAAAGAATGACATGTGGGTTTACATCAGTGCTTGTTGGTATTAACAAGGCATCTTTGCATATCAACTACTTTTAATTGGAGAAGGGTGTTTTTAGCTTTGAGAAAAACATAAAACAGGACAGAGAGACAGGGACTTGCTTCTGGAGGAATTTTGAGTGACTCCAAAAAGATTTTGGATGGCATCGGCAAGCTGGATGTGAGCGTGACAGAAAGGTTACAGGGCCGTGGAAATTCACAGGGGGACATAACCTTCCCTGTTGGGGTCTCTGTCCCCCAGCACTGAGACCATCACTATTAGAAGGCTAACAACTGCATGGAGTAAAAAGAGAAATAGGTCTGGTAGAAGAGTAGTGCTGTTGCAGAAAATCCCCTGGCAGGTATGCTTTATCTCCTTTTCTGTGTTAATCCCAAAGCCTGTAGAAAGAACTGGGAGAGAAGGAGTTAGGAAAGTGGATGTGGTACTTAAAGTGAATGTTTGAGCCGTTGGATAAAGCTATCCAATAAGGAGGAGTTTAGTGGGGGAGCAGGGGTGGGAGAGGTTGGCAGGAATGTGAGGCAGTGGGGCAGTGTTTGCCCAAATATCTGGGCACAGTGGGAGCGGGAATCCTGAATTGTCTTAAGTGTTTCACATGGAGTGACCTGAGGAGCAGGAGGAGCTGGAGGGAGGTGATGTTGGGAGTGGAGGGGGAGTAAGGCAGGGTACTTGGAGAGAGGCAAGGCGAGCTTTGTACTGGGGGGAGGAGCCACCATAGTGGCCCTGACTGGGAAGCCCAGGTGAGGTTGAGGGTGGAAGCAATCCCTGAGCTGGGAGTGACTGGAGCAATAGGGGAAGAGAAGGGAGGAGGGAGAGTTTGCAACTACTCTGCCTCTTCTGAGAAGTTTGTTGGGAGAGGGCTGAAAAGTTAGTGGAGAGGAACGGGCTTTGCAGGCAGCTGCTGTGGCTGAGGCCTGGGGGAGGAGATCATAGGTTTAAGGCAGAGGTTTTGAGTTCTGTTGCTTGATCTGCTGCTCAGTCGGAGAGAGAGATTTCGAGAGATAAGAGTTCCGGATAGGCCTGGAAGGAGTAGAAAGCTACTGTACCTGATCCCACTATCTCAATCACTCATGATATAAGTAAATACCAGAGAATTATGGGATCAAAGGTGCTGTCATTCAGCCATTTAGAGGTTTTTTGTAGATCATAGCTTGGCCATGCTTCCTTAAGTGGAGAGAGCATATGCACCACCAATGCACCAGCATATGCCAGCAATGCACCCGAGATGAATCAGGTGGGATTTTAGGCTAAGGTCTACTAGTTCGGCTATCACCGAATATACTTGGCCTTAGGGAGGAATGGTGAGAAAAAGCAGTGAGCTCATCAACTGACCCTTGTGTCTCAGACCCCAAACCTGGTTCTTAGGTCTGAGGCCTTAAGGCTTAGCAGTGGCCTGGTACCAGGTCTATGAGCAGGAATAAGTAAAGACAGCACTGCAAATAGGGATATATCACAATGGGGATTCCCAGTCCACTTACCTTGTGATGATGGAGACCAGTGAAGTGGATGTCAATAAGCACTTGGCGGAAGGCAGTTGTTGGTCTGGCAGAAAGAAGTGCAAGGGTTCAGGAGCTAGGTTCCCTGGACAGCTGAGGTTCCATGGAGGGAAGAGCAAATTCCCGAGAGGACATGTTGGTGACCATGTTGGGCACCAAATATTAAACAATATGAGGACTTTGCCAGGAATCATGCAGACGTCCAGGTACAGGGAATGAAGGAAAAAGTTTTAGGGGGTGGGGCTAGGCGGGGTGGAGGATAAGGGACCCCTTCTCACATATGCCACATGAAAGAAGTGCCAGCCATTGACTTCTATAACCTGTGTGGTTTAGGGGAAGGAGAAGAGGTGGGGACCCGGGGTGGACCTGAAGACTAGGATTTACAGATACTGTCCAAATGGCAGATAAGGATTGTGTGCAGTTGTCCAGGTCTGAAAGTCAGCTGCCCCAGAAAAGGACTGTCTCAAGGTGAAGGGGTGGATGCTGGCTACTATCTTCTGTAATAAAAGGATTTAGTGTTGCAGGGAGCCGACCAAACCGTGGTAGAGGAGACCCATGAAACTACACCAGACAGAGCCATACTTCACAACCTGGAACAAGTCTTCCATGTTCATGCTCTTGTGGTCAGAGCTCTGTACCCTCTTGATGTTTGATACCTGGCTGCAGAAATGCCACTTCATTTCTCCCTAGACCTGTTAAGACATGCAGTGTTCCACCTCTTCCAAATAAGGCCCCCAGTCCTACGTCCTGGTTCAGTGCAGTATCCCAAAGGCATGCCATTGCCACTCTGCTGTTTCCAAACCAGTTGGAAGATCACAAATTATGTTTTTATTTAAGGTACACTAAAAACATGCATGCAATAAAAGGAACTCCTGGAACTCTGAATCACAGAAAAGGATAAATTACACAGTAGCCATTGTGTACCCGTTCCACATCTCTTCCCTTTTCCTCTCTGTATATACAGCCGTCAAGAGTAGTTTTAACGACGCTTTTAAAGTAGAGAGTGACCGTTAATTCTCTCATTTACTTTTACTAATCAGGTTAAGGAGGTAAAAGCAGGTGCAGAGATAAGAATGAGAATGAATCTCAGAAAAGAGAGTTTGTCTTTAAAGAGGCTGGACAAGGTAAATAAGGCTTTTAGAGTTAGGCTTCTCTTATTTATGATACCTTTGTTGATGTTTAGCCTCAAAGGATCTACTTTAAAACATTGCAAACTTGGAGTAGTGAGATTTGAAATGGGTTATCTGTGGTTGATCCATACAACCTGAACCACATCCATAGCCATTTGTTCAGGCAGCTAGGGTCTTCTTTTTTCTTTTAGTTTTCTTTCTTCCTTTTTGTTTTTTTTTTTTTGGTAGTGAACCTTGAAGCCTCCTATGTAACAGGGCCATAAGAACAGGGACCTGTTTCTCTTGAGCTAGAAGTCTCCCTAAGGTTATTTTCATGCTGTCTCAAAAGCTGCAATTCTTTTGTCTTCACTTCTTGGATAGCTGACTTTTTTGGGGTGAAGGCAGTGGATCATGGCCTTGAACACTGGACCTGGGTACTGTTCCTGAACTCTATAGCTCTAGAATACCACCCTACCCTTTGAGCCTCAGCCCCACTTCCCATTTCTAGTGGTTCATCGTAGATAAGGGTCTTATGGTCCTTAGTGCTTGAGCTGGCTGTGAACTGGGATCCTCAGATCTCAGCTTCCTGAGTAGCCAGGATTACAGGAGATAGCCACTGGAGAGCTGATTTATGTGCAAATTCCAACTATACCCAGGCATGAAATGGATCTTACTGCTAATGCTGAGCTGTGCCCTATTTTTTTCTCCACATTTCTCAGTTTTTCCTCATCTACAGTTCTGCAGATATTCTATCTGTAAGGATCATTTCTCTCTGTGTCTGTCATCCTCTGCATCATTCTCTCTCCCTCTATCTCTTCCTCTCCCTTCTCTTACCCTCTTGCTATGTTTTTTCAGGTCCTGGAGCATGAACTCATGTTCTAGGTGCTGTCCCTGTACACTTCCTCAAGGCTGGCATTATACCATTTGAACTACAGCTCCACTTGTAGCACTTTGGTAATTAATTGGAGATAAGAGTCTTAGAGATTTGCCTGGCTAATGTGGCTTCAAACTATGATCTTCATATCTCATCCTCCTAGGTAGCAGATATCAGCCTCCTGAGATGTTAGGACTAGAGGCATAAACCACCCTTGCCTGGCTAATTTCTCTAAAACACAAGCTGAGATAGAGGATGAGATAGGAGGATTTGGTGGTATTTTTGTTCTTTGCTTTGTGTGTAAGAAAGTGATGGGTGAACATAACACAGAAATAAATTTAGCATCCAGTGGTCTTATTAAACAATTTATACTAGTGAATCATACTCTGAGGATTATTTATATTCAGTAACCATACAGCATATTCAGGAGAAATAATCCTAACTTGCAGGTACAGTGTTGCATGTCTGAAATTTTAGCACTCTGAAGATTAAGGCAGGAAGATTTAAAGTTCTACCCCAGACTTGGCTACATCATGATGCTGTTTTCAAAGAAAACAAATTCACCATTGTGAGTATATTTTATGCTTTTTCAAGGTAACATTGGGCCTTCGGTACAACAAAATCTTACGTATTTTGCTATTTACACTTTTGTTTTTAGCTACCTGCATGACTGTGTATAGTTATCTTAAATTCTTCTTAGGTCTAAATACTTCAAGAAGTGTTTCATCACATCCTGATATTACCATTGTTTTAAACTAACATACAATGATTGTAATTTAGCTTTATCCACTTGATAACCTATGTTGTACTAATTGTTCAGTTCTAAGATATTCTTCTTCCAGATAGTAGCCTCCCTGATTATGGATACACTGAAAGGTGAACTGGAAATCAAGATGTACTCTAGTAAAAGGAAATAGAATGGTAGATTACTAAAACATTAAGAAATGTTCACCTGAATAATGCTAGAAAAGCAGTATACTCTATAATTTAATGAAATGTGTACTCAAATTGCCTTAGGTGTCAGTAACTTCTAGTCTTTATTGCATAACTGTGTGTTTCTCTTACTTTTTTTTCCTTGGCAGTCCTGGGGCTTGAACTCAAGGCTTGAGACCTCTATTTAGGCTTCTCTAGGCTACAGCTCTACCACTTGAGCCACAGCACTACTTCTGGCTTTCTCTTCTAGGTATTTGGTACTGAGGAATCAAACCCCCATCTTCATGCATGCACATGTGTATTTAAATTCTTTGCTTCTGGTGTGTAACTGATGTATGATATGAGCTAAGCAGCACTGACGTGAGGCATTTTCCCTTTCTCTATGTGCTCCAGCCCTGTCTCTACAGAGTTTGGCTGTCTGAGTGACATGTAGACCTCAGTGTGGCCCATGATTATACAAACAATGTACATCCCTGTGATGATTCAGCTACCAAGAACTCCACTAAAGTGTTGGTCTCCAACACACCCCATCTCCACCTACAGCTGCAGTTTTGGAAGCTAGCTATTCTAGGGGATCATGAGTATGAGGTACATCAAGCCTACCTACCTCCACGCTAGGAGGTAGGCTTTCCATACCCTAACATCAACCTGGGGTGATACTCTCAGAGCTGGGTAGCATAGTCTAGAAGCATATCCTCCCTGGTCACTCTCCTTCTCTGCTGTCTGAAATGCACATGTAAGAAGGTAGGCCTAGCCACAGATTGAGAATTTCTTAACACAACAAATCAGAGAAAGTCTGTGTCCATTGGTAGAGAGCACAGGGCTTTCCAGAACCTTGTATTAAGGGAAGGCTCCAAGAAGTAAACAGAGTACCAGTGTGAGTCCATCACCTAAATTCCCATCAGGATGTCTTCCCCAGGGAAGTATCAAGTTCTCTTGCAATTCCTGGACCTTTACCAGCACACTGTACAGATGGCTAATGCATAGGGAACAACTGAAGCTTTCAAGTCACGTGAAACAAACTCCAAGAGGGTATGAGTAGTCACACGGTCGTCTAGGAAGACACAGCGGAAAGAAATGTGACTGGACAGGGCACTTTGAATCTGCTGCAGATGTCTGACTCAAAATTTTTGCACTGTTCTTGGTCCTGCCACAAAAAGGCAGATGCCAAGAGACCGTCATCTGATAGCTGTCAGAGTAGAATCCTGTTTTCCCCACTAAGGGGTTGGCTGCCATCAGTCATCGGTTCCTTCATTAGGGACCTCCACTCAGTTTCTCTTTGTGCTCAGTTACATTGTGTGTCATGCATGTACATGCACACACAAACACGGACACACACACACACACACACACACACATGTCATCATGCCAAGTTTTTTCAGCCACTTCATCCGGTCCTCACAAATCCTTTCTAGCTGTATTGTTATAGTATCTATATTGCCTATGATAGGGAGAGTTAGGGATGCTCCTACCTGAGGCATCACCTCAGTGTGTGGAGTGTGGGCACTGAGGCATATGACATATCACATGTCAGAAATACTGTTTTCCCACCATTGGGTCACGTGATAAATGGATTGGGAAAAAAACTTACAGAATGTCCTCTGGGCCTTATCTCCTGCTAGTGCTAAGGTGCCAGGGATAGTTGAGAAGTGAAAACACTTGGGAATGAGGCAGCAGAGATATGTTCATGTGGCACACAGCAAATCCTGTATCTGCTCTGGACTTCAGAATCACTGCCTGTGGCTGGGAAATTCAGCACTGGTCAGAGAATGCACCTTCAGGAGGTACTTCCTCAACCCTGAGAATAATCCAGTCATAAATTTTGGACTCTGGGTTTATGTGCTGCAAAACTGCAAAATTTCCTGAACCTTTCCTACTGGAGGGTATCATTGCTCCTGAAACACAGTCAGCAGGACCTTCTGGATGTATGAGCATTCTGACTCAGTCTCTCCTTAACGCATTGTAGCCATAGAGTCAGGGTCTTTTCCCATGCTGGAAGCTGTATGGTCTCTTGTTTGCTTTTCCTCTGGAGTGTTCGATGCTATCTATGCCTATGCAATTGTCCCTAGTGTGGATCATGTGAGTGGGGTTGATCAGCCCCTGCCAATCTCTACAATGACCTCAAGTCATCCAAGTCTCAATTGTACTGCACCTGCTTCTCTGTAGTTCAATATTTATTACATTTATGAGGCAGAGATAACTTAGTCTCTTGAGGAAATACCTGACCTAAATATGATCTCAAGGCCATTCTCTTGATACAGAGGACCCAGACCATGTTCTGGTAGGTTTTATTCCCTTTTCTTGAGCTTCAGTTCTTTTCTCTGGACCTTCCCAGCGATCCCCACCCCAACAAGCTCTTCAGCTCTTCTTTCCAAGAAACCATACATGGTTGGTTACTCTCACCTGAGCCACCATTAAAGGATACAAATTGGAGCAAAACCCAGGAATGGACCTTCTGTGATGTAGGAAAATCCCTTAACCTCTGCCATCCTTTACTCCAAGCATATATGTGCTTGGCTAGCTGAGCTACTCTGCAAGTGTGGCTGGGATTGGAAGACCTAGTTGCTCCTCCACTGGAGGTGGTGTTAAAGACTGTGGGGATCCTAGAAGCTCTTGGGAGGTAATGACTGCGATCAGGAAGCAAGAACATATGATGTGTGTTGATAAAGCTTTACTGAAGAAGGAAAACTGCTGGCTTGTGGGTTTACTTTACCTTGGATTGTTTGGTATTACATAGTGATTCTGTCAAAGACTGAATGTATGCTTGTATGTGCTCACTGCTTCTGGTATTATTACCTGTCCTTTGGAATGTGTAACCAAACCTTTTTGAAATTAACAGATAGTTACAGCAGAGAGCAGAGCAAATCTGGTATTATTTTATTTTATTTTATTAGGGAGGTAATGAACAGTTGGGTTATAATTACATTTGTCAGGTACTCACACATTATTCTCATTGATACACCTTCTCATGTTTTGTCCCTCTTTCTCTCTCTCTCACTGTCCTTTCTCAAACATCTTGTTTCCCCCCCTTCCCTACTTCAAATAAGCAAATAAAGGTATATACAATATACCAGGTAACAAAGATACAGTAACTACATGAGATTAACTGTAACGGATAAAAAGAGAAAACAGATTACTTCACATAGTACACTAAGAACAACAATTACTCTTATTTCCCGAATGTATGTTGTATTTCCCTGAGACTTCTTCTTATATGGTCATATGTGTGTGGCTTTAGAGCTAATGTGTTCCTTCTGTTAGGAGAATTCTAGATGTGTGCTAATAATTACAAATAAAGGAAACCATTGGAGTCTGTGTTTCTTCTGGTCTGGCTTACTTAACATCATAAGATTTTTTCCCCAAGTCTATCCATTTCCTTACAAGTAGGGTGATTTCATTGATGGCAGCATGGAATTCCCTTGTGTCTAAATACCACATCTTCTTGATCTACTCATTATGGGGAAATTTAGGAGGGTTTCTCATCTTAGCTATGGTAAATAATGCTACAATATACATTGTTGTGTTAGTAGATTTAATGTGCCCTTGTGCAATGGACATGTCCATTAATGCCCAGGAGTGGAATTGCTGGGTCATGGTGGAGGTCTGTGTTTAGACTTTTGAGGAGTCACCAGACTGCTTTCCAGAGTGGTTGAACAAGTTTACACCGTCACCAACAGTGTATTAATGCAGCCACCTTTATAAGTTGCACTATAAGCATATATTCATTAAGAAAGGGCAACACATTGGTCTGCTTCAGTGTATTTATGGACACTGTCTTTGGTTTGTGAACAGGGGAACCTTAGATGTGGAAAGATTGTAAAGAGTGAACTGGTCCTTAAACTACAGAAAGGCAAGGAGAACTTCTTCCATTCCCCTCAATATGACATGATAATTGGTGGGCAGCACAGTTTTTCTGGTCAATTTGCCCACATCATACCATTTGTGATTCCAAAAGTACTCTCTGAAAAGGAGGTTGCTTCTCATCTTTCTCCTGTGTCTCCATCAGCAGTGCCCACACAAGAGGAGAAGTCAGCTATGTCCCCTCCCTGACTGGAACCTCCTCTGGCTAGACCTTTTGAACTTGTGATGGCTACGTGTTTGTAAGAAGCCTAGGGTACTCAGGAATTCCAGCCCATTGCAATGTTTGTGCAACACCAACAACCCAGTCGTGAATAGCTTCTTTTTAATAATTTTAATAGAATTATGAAAAAATGTCTCAGAATGTGCATGAGAATTTCCTTATGGAATGTGAGTAAAGTAGGCTTTGTCCAGTAGTTATGCCCTGGGGAGCGGAAGGCACTAACCACAACAACATAACTCCTACACTATACAAGATTGAGAATTTAGAATATCAACACTGTGTAGAGATGGGCTGGAATTGCTGCTAGCTGCTGAAAAGATGTTCTACATGGGTCTGTTACAAGGTAAATGAGGGTTTTGTAGAGTTCCTAGAGCATCTCCATGTAATAAGTCAAAAACCACCCTGAATTTCTTGAGGTGCCTGATATTGTGTCATTGCAATTAACTTGTGAAAATGTTCATGCTATATTAAATAAGCAAGCCAGGAATTTGTTGGGCTGTTAGGCTGACTAAGGTATGTAAAAATGCAGGGATTCAGGACCATAAAGCTCAAATACTGGCTGTAGACTACAGCTTCTTGTAATAAATGTCTTAAGTGCCTCACAGGTCACTTTTGAAAAGAAAGTCAGGTACTAAATTTTCCCCTCATGAAACTCCCCCTAAATGTGAGAAGGGTCAATCTCTGTCAATCAGTTTGAAAAGCATGGGGATCCATCACTGTAGGGATATGGACTAAAAGGTGCCAGCTCCTGTATGCTGGTCAGTGCAGCAGGAACCAGCAAGAGAACAACCACCCATTCAGACAACAGCAGGGGTCCTGGGGCCAGGTGAGCACAGGTCAGTGAACACAGGACTGCAACAAGCAGGAGAAACTGCTTGGACCTCTCCAGGGTCCCTCAACTGGTGTTAGGGGGGCCAGATTTCACTTATGTCCCTTCCACAGCAGTAGGGGGACCTGTTCCTGAAGGCCTGGTGAGACTGATTTTGACAAGATCTACTATGGGAGATAAGAGTAGTAAAATCATGCTGGTAGTCACTGACTCAGACGATGAGGGAGGACTGACAGTTACGATGCGAGTCTCCACTTTTCCCAGGAGGAACTTGACGTAGGCCCACTCCTGCTGCAACCCTGTTCTGTTTGGTGGTCATTATATATGGTACGTCCAACAAATGATTTTGGAAGCAAGACCTTTATTTCCATTCTTCTATTATAGACAGAAAGCTCCTGCCTACTAGAGCAATTCGAGGCAGACCTTTCCTTACTTGATTCTCCATGGTCCAGGGGTTTCTGTTACTGCTGAGCATTAGATGCCATTGAATGGTTAAAAAGGGTGCCACTTGGTCCAGTGACTACAATAGAAAGAACAGAAATGCATTCACAGAGTATTAAAGAATGAGGATGTGTTGACTCTTGAAACCAGGTTCCCTGTTAACCGGGTATCTGAACCAAAGTCGTTAACTTGTGGGGAGCATATCGACTGGTTCCCATGGGGTGTGTGTATTCAAATTTAGCTCTTTCACCTGGGAGCCATGGTTGTTATACCTCCCCTACTTTAATCAGTTGTGTAGAGACAATAGTTGGTGGTGGAAAGAGGAGACATTACAAGCTCATTTGCTTGGTCGTCTTATGAGCCCATAGTTTTCACCACGTTGTGTCATTCCCCCCAAATCAAGGAAAGAGAGACTTTCACATGATGTAAGGAAAGGAAGAATTATGCTGTTGGCCCAATCATACAAGGATTAGGTAAACCTGGTTGGAATACTTGTATGGTTCTTGAAAATTGCCATCTCACAGTGCTGAGCCTCAAGCATTGTTTTTTTAGCTCCTTGAGCAAAAGAAAGTTCGCCCAAATTCAATACTGGATGCCTGAGGACAGGTTTCAGTGCAAGGTGTTGCCCAACCCAAAGGCATGGCAAGTACCTCCACCATGCGTCAGTAAAATGTATTGCAAGCTTTAGAGTGGTCCAAGTTATAAACAAAGTCTCCTATATAATTATATGGATGACATCTGAAGAGTTTCCCTCCCCAAGTCATTGCTTTCCACAGATATCTATATTACCTGTTATCTCTCCTGGATTGGAATATGATTCTCTGTACCTGGGAAAAAATAATGCCTTCAACTGAGCCCTGGAAATACCTTGGATTCTTAGCCTTGAAATGATCCATTTTCTCACCAAAACGATCACCTAGATGCAGCTCAGGTAAGACGTCTGCAGGATAGATAACAAATTGGAGGAAGTCCTGCATGAGGCATTGCAACAGACCAGTCAGTTCCACAGTCCCATAGGCTGAAAAGGCAATCCTAACTTAAACTCCCCACACACTTGGATCTGAAGCAAGACAAAAGCTACTGAAAATTCTTCATCCTACCCAGTTAAGGAACAGACAGGAAGATCCCTGATTCATTATTTCATTTGCTGTATTCTACAAAGTCCCACCACCTACTTGGTCAAGTTGTTCTATGTTCAGTTATATTTCCTAGCTAGAGTGGCTGTGCCATGTGACAGTAAAAACCATTGAGAGGCCCATAACTTAAAAGGAAAACTTCCCATCAAGGAAGAATTCCCACTCAGGTTCTTTCTTATAGACTATGATTCTGAGAGCATTTATCTTCCCATATATTTTGAGAATCATTTTTAACAACTAAGTTTCAAGTTGCCTCAACAGACTACAGTGAAAAGACAAACATTCTGCTGTCTGCTGACTGGTTACCTCCATTTTTCTCTTAGTACTGCCTTCACAATGTCCCAATTGAACTGATATTTTGTGTGCTCCTTTTTATTCAATACCAAAAAATGTTGAGGTTCTGCTCTGATCTCTTCAATGAGCCACTGATGATTTACCAATGTGTTTTTGCATCTCCATGACTTACATAGATTTCCTTAGTGGAGATTATGTTGACTTCCAATTTTTTGTGATTGTGTTGTGAAAGAATACAGGGAATAATTTTAGTGTTTCTGAAGTTACACATGTTTGTTTCAGGTACAAAATGTGATCTGTTTTGGATAGTGTTTCATGTGGACCTGAAAAAATATGAATATTCAGGTGATCTTGATACTCTGCAGATCTAGGTTCTCTATTCAATTGTTCAATTTTGAGGTTTCTCTGTTGAGTTTTTGCCTAACTGTTCTATCCAGAGGTGACAGTTGTTTTAAAGTCACCCACAAACAGTGCTTGATATATGTGTTTTCAATGTAAGTAATGTTTGTTTGATGAAGTTGGTTGCTCCAACAACTGTTTTTTGAATATTTAGGATGTCTACTGGGGTGGTTTTCTTGATTGATTTTTTGCTTCCCCTCACTTTCAGAATATATATGTTTTGGGGGCAAGATGTGTCTCTTGAAGACTGGAAAAAGGTGGATCTTGTTTTTTGATCCAACTGTTCAATCTCATTTAATTGTAGCGTTAACTTCATTTATAGTTATGATTGAAAAATATTTACTAACCAGATTCTTACATTTTTTCCTATTTCATTTGTTCTTGTGGTTTGTCAATTCTTGCTGCAATTACCTGGTATGAATTTTAGGTGTGATAGCACTGCCAATATCATGTGTATTGACTTTCAGTGTATAGAATATCTTTGAGTATTTTCTTTTTTTATTGTAATTAGTAAAAGGATTACATGATATTTGCCAGATAGAAGGTGCATTAATTCACATACATTGATACCCTTTCACATCTCTTGGTACCCATTACCCTCCCTCCCACACCCCCCTCCCATCTTGGTTTTCCCCCCTTCCCTATCAAATTTCAAATAACCAAATACAAATAAATTCAATATATCAGATAACAAAGTGAGATACTGTGACAATATGAGATACCCAAGGGACAGCAAAGGAGATGAGAGACAACATAGTACATTAAGGACAATAATCATTCATTATATGGCTTTTGTTTCAATATCCTGGAGGTCCTTTCAATTAGCTTCATACTATATGGCCTTAGGTATCAAGATTTCGCTCTATTGAAGATCTCTGCTAGTAGAGCTCAAGGTTTCTACTGATTATGATGAATGAGGGAAACCATTGAGCCTAAGTTCCTTTGAGTCTGGCTTACTTCACTTAATATGATTTTTTCTAAGTCTTTCCATTTCCTATCAAATGGGGCCATGTCATTCTCTCTGACAGAAGCATAGAATTCCATTGTGTACAAATACAGCAACTTGTTGATCCACTCATCAACTGAGGGATATCTAGGGTGGTTCCATATCTTTGCTATGGTGAATAGTGCTGCAATGAACATTGTTGTGCTAGCGGATTTAGTATGCCCTTGTTTCTGGATGGTTGGGTAAATGCCAAATAGTGGAATTGCTGGGTCATAGGGGAGTTCTATGTTTAGCCTTTTGAGGCACTGCCACACTGCTTTCCATAGTGGTTAAACGAGTTTGCACTCCCACCAACAGTGTAGTAGTGATCACTCCTGGCCACATCCCCTCCAGCATCTGTTATTATTCGTTTTCCTGATCCTGGCCATTCTAATTGGAGTGACGTGGAATCTTAGAGTTGTTTTGATTTGCATTTCTTTTATGACCAGAGATGTTGAGCATTCCTTCATGTGTCTATAGGCCATTTTTGTTTCTTCTTCAGAGAAGACTCTCTTTAAGTCTTTGGCCCATTTTTTAATGGGATGATTGTTACTTTGGAGATTAGTTTTGGAGTGATTCAATTTTTTGAGTTGTTGATATATTTTAGATATGAGGCCTTTGTCCATTGTTTGGTTGGTGAAGATCTTCTCCCACTCTGTAGGCTTCCTAATTAATTTACTAGCTATGTCCTTTGCCATACAAAAGCTCTGCAGTTTAATGCAGTCCCACTTATCCAGCCTTTCTCTGATTTGTTGTGATTCTTGGTCCTTATTAAGAAAGTTTCGACCTGTGCCAAGGAGGTCTAGTTTATCTCCTATTCCTTCTTGTAAAGTTTTCAGAGTGTCAGCTTTTACCTCAAGGTCTTTGATCCATTCGGAGTTAATTCTAGTACAGGGTTTTCTGCATGTGCTTAACCAGTTCTGCCAACACAACTTGTTGAAGAGGGTGTCTTTCTTCCATTCTAGTTTTTTGGCTCCCTTGTCAAAGATTAGATGGCCATAGGTCTGTGGTTTAGTATCTGGGTGCTCAGTTAGATTCCATTGGTCTTCAGGCTTGTTCCTGTGCCAGTACCAAGCTGTTTTGAGAATTATAGCTCTGTAATAGAGTCTAAAGTTTGGAGATCAGTAGAATTGATGTTTCATGTACAATATTATTTTAATGCTTTCTTCTCCTTACTTCTTTACTCTCCAGGTTCTCTCACATATCTTTAAATGTGTCTTCAGGCTTTAAAAGGTTCTTTTTAAAAGCTGGCATTTGGAGGTATTTTTATAACTTGCTCTTGAATAATAATAAGTAATTCTAGGGTTTGGAGGTGGTGAGGTTCATTTGGTAGAACACCCTCCATGAGCAAAATGCATCAGGCACCAAGTTGGAGTTCCAGTCTCAAACTTTAAAAAAGAAAGTAAGAAAATAAAAATGTAATTCTCAGTTTTATGGGTTTGATGGGGCTTTATTCCTACATTACAACTACACAGCACTTTTAATAGTTATAAATAGAAGTTAAACATGGGTAGCTAATATAATAGCTCTTTAACTAAGAAGATTTTGTTTTCAGTTCAGGTTGCAGTCCTAATTTCAACATGAGCTCTCCCAGAAGACCCTTACCAACTAAAAGAAACTAATTTCCTAGAATTGGCAGACTCAAAGGAACATAAGCTCAGTGGTTTCCATCATTTGTCATAATCAGTAGAAACTTGGGTTCTCCTAGCAGAGATTTGCAATAGAGCAAAACGTTTACATAATGCCATACAGTATGAAGCTGAATGAAAGGACCACTTGGTTATAAAAACAAAAGCCATATAATGGGTGATTGTTGCCCTTAATGTACTATGTTATCTCTCATCTCTTTTGCTGTCCCTTGGTTATCTCATGATGTTATAGCATTTCACTTTGTTATCTGATATATTGGATAAATGCGTATTTGGTTATTTGAAATTGGATAGGGAAGGGCGAAAACAAGATGAGGGGTGAGGGTGGGGGGGAGGGAAATGGGGACCAAGACATGAGAAAGGGTATTAATGTATGTGACGTAATGCACCTTCTATCTGGTGAATATAATGTAACCCTTCTATTAATTATAATAAAAACATATGAAAAAAATAAAAAACAAACAAACACCGGGATCTTTGGCCTATTAGGTCAAAGTAACAAGATTTAGAAGATTCTGATAAATTTTTGTATGTACAAATCTACCACTTGTACCACGGACCCATTTCTGGGTTCTGAATGGTAAATTGGAGAGAGGACTTTCATGGACTTTCCTGCTCAGGCTGGCAACTATCCCTAATCCTCAGATCTCCATTTTCTCAGTAGTTAGGGATGAGCCACTGATGAATATTCATTTGTTTTTCCAGTTCTGGACCTTAGCTCAGAGTCGAACATGGTCCTTGGGCTTTCTTGAGGCAAGAACTCCACCACCTGAGACAAACTATCACTTATGGCCTATTCTCTATATGTATTATGAAAGACTGCAACATGGGTATTTGGTCAGGTTATGCAAACCATGTGTCACTAAGGCCAAACTCACAGTCTTCTTTCATCCACAATAAGGAAAAATGATGTTAGAAAAAATAATTGAAAATGCCTATCATAAAATAAAAAGGCACAAACACATGATGTCACAAATTCTAGACAACAGATTCAGAATCACATTATAGTGGGGACTGCTTTGTCCTTTGTGCAATGCTATAATTTGAAATAACTCTTTAATGGCTATATTATTTATCAGTAATGATGATAATATTTGGAAACCAGAGGAAGATGATAGTTCAGACATAATATTGAGATAATATTGAAACTAAGTTTATAGACCGTCTCTGAGAGCTAAACTTCAGGGTCACAGAGCACAGTTTCATAAAGCAAATTCCATGGAAATAGGCAATGATCTTTCATTCCATGAAAATAATCTATGTCCACAAAAAACAAAGGAAATTTTTAGTAGGATGTAACTTTATGATGCAATCCAGGTTTACTCAACACAAGAGATTCTGGGCCTACCCCAGGGTTGTACTCATTGCCGGCCCAATGGATTTCCATTTCCAAGGCTGTAGATTAGAAATTCAGTTTTGGAAATGTATCAGAGACAGAGTGGTGAGAGTAGAAATCCACTCCAATCAGCTCAGCAAATCCCCACATACCTAGGCAGCCACCGTTGATGGTTCATGTCGGTAACCCTGGCTACAAAGGACCCTGAGATCTGAGAATTCAGTTCAAAGTCCATACAGACAAAAACTCTACCGAAAAGCTATCAACCAGCCAGAAGTAGTATAGGTATACCCTCAAGTGCTAGTGCACAAGACTAACACAGAGCATGGGGACAGCACCCTGGTCCAGTCAGTATCAGCACTGGGCTATATGAAGAGGGCAAGTTGTCACTGTATCTGATTAGGTACCTGTTGACTTATATGCGTGTTTGCTTAAATTAGGGAAGGGAATAGGAACAGCAAAATGGAGAGACACAAGACAAATGCAACAGCAATGTCAGCAAAATAATACATTGGAAATGGACTGTACAGCACAGTTGGTGGGGGCCGGGGTGAAGGGAAGAGTGGGAGAAAAATAACACAGGGATAACCACGCTCAACAAGAAAGGTACTCACTACTCCACATATGTAACTGCACTTAATAAAAGAAAGAAAATGAGAAAAAAATGAAAAAGACATCACCAGAAAAAAATGAAAGGAGAAACAGAAAGAGCAAAAAGGCAAAGAAGAATCTTTGAAAAAGAAATAGAGAAAAGGATGGTCAGTAAGGGAAGAAGATTGAAAGGGAAATACCAGAAAAGATGGATAGGGGGAAATAGAAACAAAGGAAGAAAGAAAAGAATACAGAAGAGAAAGGGTTACAAATACAAGAGAGAAAAAAGCAAAAGAGAACAGGAGAAAGAAAAGGTAATAAAGATAGAGACTGGACGAAAGAAAGGAAGGGAAAGACAAGAAAGAAGACAGTACTTTGGGCACTCATAGTCCATATGTATAACCTGATTTCTTGTGAGGCAGACATCAGGGGACTGTGATTTGCAGGAGACTTTGGTTGATATGAGACCTCCATATCAACCGAAAAACCTGGCTGTGTTGGGAGATGCCTATTGTCTCAGCTGTGGTTCACAGGCCAGAGAGGCTTTGGCTAAATCAAGACACTGCTTCCACAGTGGTCAGAGCAACAGGCCGCTAATGTAGTCAGGAATCTCCCTGGCAGCTGCAAAGACTTCCAGAAGTTCCAACTCCAGCAGCACTGAAAATCAGAGAGGGTGGGAGATGTGGATGGACTGGTTTTTACCAAACAAGCTCAAGGCTCTGAGCTTCCCAATACTCTGCTGGTTCCGGTCTTTCTGCTATATCCCTGATGTCACCACTCTCATTACAATACCTATTGAGGGACCAGCAAACCTCAGACTGAATTTATGGTTTCATATGCTTATTAGTTTCATAAGGCTTCTTAGGAATAAGCTTGCTAAAACAGCTTTGTTTGCTAAACAGTTTCACAAGTAGGCAGAAAATGACAAAATAGGAAACAACAGCAAGCATAGGCATACCACGTGGTTCCAAGTCAGAAACCCTGTTCCAGTTGGCTCTGGCAGCTCCTTGTGGTTTTGCCTTTAAAACCCTGAATAGGAACCACTGCCGGCATCGCAGTGCTGGGTGTGTGCGGACGACTTCCTTGCCTGACTTGTATCCTGCAATGAACTTTTACTATTGCCTTTCTGGCACCCTGATATCGGTGTTCTTCATTGGGGGACCCCCCTCCTGTGCACAACACCTATGCTCATTAGTGCTTGAGGTATGCAATTCAGTAAATTGTTCCTATGTGTCTTCATAATATTTCTTATTTAACATAATGAATTTGAGAGAATATCAGGTTTCCTATTCAAAGATCATTGGAAATTATTGGCCAATTTTCAGTCTTTCTTCTCAATCCTTTTTGTAATGTTTCCCTGTGTGATGAAGCTGGTAAAATAATAACACTGTAGTTATCCCAAAATTGATTTTGGTCTGAAACTAATTTTATGGTGAAAGGATTGATTTCATATCTAGCACAGCATTCATTAATGCTGGTAAATATTTTGCCATCCTTTATTTGCTTTTGCTATTGCAAACCGTGTATGGAAAAAATTGCAGAATTGTCAGGGTGCTGACATTCATGTGAGTACCAAATGCATTTAAGTACTTAATTCCAATGATTAACAGTGCTTTACATAGAAGATTGCATAATATTCTACTTCACACTGGAGAATGCATTTTAACAACTGTAGTGTCACCAACCATACAAAGTATTATCTGTAGGAAAGATTTTCAAGTGATGTGCACACAGTGCTTAACTCTCAACTTGTGGAAATACAACGTGAAGTACACACATCTTATAAGGTTGAAAGAGGAAGAATGTATTACTAGTAAAGGACCTCTGATAAGAAAATATTGTAATTGGACCTTGAGTGAAGCCCTGTGGTAGAGTGCTTGTCTAGCATGCAGGAAGCTCGGGGTTGGACTCCTTGGTACCACGGCTACACAGAAAGGAACAGAAGGGGTGCAGAGATCAAGGACCGGGCCCAGGCCCTGAGGTCCAGCCCCAGGACTCACGCGAAAAAAGAAAGAAAGGCATAAATCCATACAGACACACACATAGAGACACACACGTACACAGTGAGATCTATACATGTATCTACGTATGGCTTGTTTATGGATACGGAAATTTGTGCACGTATGTACACACATAGGCATACCTATGCATATATGCATATAGATGTATGTGTATATATGCATGCCGTATATATGGGTATGGATATGGATACATGGCACAGATATGGTACTCAAGTCGGAAGAGTACCTTCATTTTAAATGCAGTGTTCTAAAAGCGGGGCAACTGCATACAATTCTATGTACCGTCAGTTGCAGTGGTGTCATTTCTCTGAAGGGAACAAGTGTTGAAGCTAATAAGTCAATACACGATGCTTGTCAGATCAGTATGTAGGGCAAAGTACCGAACAGTGTGATGCGGAGTGTCCGTGTTCAGAAGTGGTGTGGATACAAAGGGTGAGGAGGACGCCGTGGGTCTGTACCTGTGAGCGTCGGTCCTCAGGAGGCTGAGACTGGGCAGTAGGGTTCCACGTTGAACCAACGTGCCAGGAGATGAGTACTGGAGGAGCACTAGTACTTGTACAGACACAAACAGCAGGCCCCCCGCAAGTTAAGAGGAGAGAAGATCTTGGGTCCAACTACTACATTAGCATGGACTGAGAAAAGAACACCGGGAATTAATCGGCAGGCTGTGGAAGGAAAGAAATGGAGGCTTTGGATTCCTGGCTTTCGTTTTGGGGTGTGTCGTACTCCGGCAGAGGCCCGTGGGAGGACATCATGTCAATATTTGGCGGGGGGATTCACCGGCTCTTTAGTACCAGGCCATCTGGCTCTTCCTCAAGCTTTGCTGATAGTGAAGGAATGGCAGGGAAGAAGGACCATCATTCACAGTGAGCATTTCATTTTACTTTTGCCTCCCCTCGCGGTGGAGCCCAAAACTCGAGAATCCCTCGGCGGCCCACCCCTTCGTGTTACAGCGCCCACGATGCCGACTTCCTCAACCGCTTGGCCCCTTACATCCGGGACCTTCAGGACGCCAAATGGGTGGGGCCGAGGCGGGGGCGGTCGCTGAAGCGGGAAGCGGGAAGCGGGTCATCGCGTCACCATAGAGACTCCGGAAAGAAGGTAAGAAATACAGGAACACGGGTACAGCACCGATTTCTGAGCGGCGGCAGGGACTGTCCGAAGCTGAATCCTCTCCCGTGAAGAGAGAAATCGTTGTGGCGCCGACGTTGTAAGAGTTGTACCTCAGGTTTTACCGGACGTCCTAGACACATCCTTTCAGCACGGTAGACACTGATTCACCTGTGCACGAAAAGGTATTGTTGGCTGGGGGTCGGGAGGAGCGGGGCCTCACAGGCTGCTAAAAGCCGGCTTGGGGCCCGGTTCCGTGGAAGGAAACCCCGCGGAGCTGGAAGTTGTCCCGAGTGGGGGATGGGCTTACACTCTGTGGTGTCCCCGAGGAAAAGCAGCGGAAAACCACGTCCGCGGCGGAGAATCTCCGTTGTCTAGAAAGCCTTCGGCCTGCTGCGAGGGGCTCTGGCTTCCTGCGACGGGGATTTTCCCACAGCGAATGCTCTCCCCACTTGCCCAAACCACGGTCCGCCATTTTGGGGGGCGGGGCGGGACGTGCGGTGGGCTGGGTGGTGAGGGGGCCGAGGGGTGGGGTGCGGGGTGCAGTGCGCTGCGGTGGGAGGGGCAGCTGGGGAGGTGCGGTGTGCGGTTCCGTGCGGTCGGAGGTGAGGTGGACTGGGGCGGGTTGGAGGGCCCGGGGTGGTGAGGTGGGGTGCGGGGTGAGGTGGGGTGTGAGTGGTGAAGCGGGAATGGCGGTGGAAGGAGGCCCGGGTGGTCAGGTGGGGTGTGAGTGGTGAAGTGGGAATGGCGGTGGAAGGAGGCCCGGGTGGTGAGGTGGGGAGCGTGGTGAAGCGGGAATGGCGGTGGAAGGAGGCCCGGGTGGTGAGGTGGGGTGCGTGGTGAAGCGGGTATGGCGGTGGAAGTCGGCCCGGGTGGTGAGGTGGGGTGTGAGTGGTGAAGCGGGAATGGCGGTGGAAGGAGGCCCGGGAGGTGAGGTGGGGTGTGAGTGGTGAAGTGGGAATGGCGGTGGAAGGAGGCCCGGGAGGTGAGGTGGGGAGCGTGGTGAAGCGGGAATGGCGGTGGAAGGAGGCCCGGGAGGTGAGGTGGGGTGTGAGTGGTGAAGTGGGAATGGCGGTGGAAGGAGGCCCGGGTGGTGAGGTGGGTTGCGTGGTGAAGCGGGAATGGCGGTGGAAGGAGGCCCAGGTGGTGAGGTGGGTTGCGTGGTGAAGCGGGAATGGCGGTGGAAGGAGGCCCGGGAGGTGAGGTGGGGTGTGAGTGGTGAAGCGGGAATGGCGGTGGAAGGAGGCCCGGGTGGTGAGGTGGGCTGTGAGTGGTGAAGCGGGAATGGCGGTGGAAGGAGGCCCGGGTGGTGAGGTGCGATGTGTGGTGAGGTGGGCTGTGAGTGATGAAGCGGGAATGGCGGGTGCGGTGGAGGCCCTGGTGGTGCCGTGGAGGCTGGGGTGGTGAGGTGGGGTGGAGGGCCCGAGGTGATGCTGTGCTGCGGGGGTGGGGTGTGGTGCTGAGCTTGGGTGATCAGTTGGGGTGGGGGTGTGTCATGGTGTTTGGTGTGGAGGGTGGGGTAGCTAGTGGGTCGGGCCTGGACCCTGGGCCTACTTGCTGAGCCTGACCTCCTGTCCCTTATTGGGCTCAACCACCTGAGCCACGCAGCCACTCCTGATTCGCTGGGGCTGAGCTGGAGAGCAGAGTCTCACCAGGGCTATGTTAAATGGAGATAGAGGAAAATGGTGATGGAGAGTTCATGAGTCCTTATATTTTTGAAACTGCACACACTGCATGCAGTGTACTCTTACTGAGAAATGGAGTGTGAACACTGTACATGTGAACTACTCTGATTTGCTCAGTCTGGTCATCTGTCTTGTATCCCACAAATATATAACATGTTCCAGTGAAATAGTGACACCCTGAACATTTCAATTCTTAGTTTTGTACATGCAATAAATTTATCACAATCTTCCAAATCTTCTTACTTTGACCTAATAGGCCAGTGATAGCGGTGCTTTATATATGACAAATTTTGTTGTTTCAAGTAAGACTCATTAAGGTCTAGTTTTTCGGGTTCCTTGACTAGAGTGTTAAGCACACTGAAAACTTTGGATTTTGATTTTTTTGTTTGTTTGTGTGTGTGTGTGTGTGTGTGTGTGTGTGTGTGTGTGTGCACCTTACAGGAAAAGGATGGCATCTGATCAGCCTAGGAAACTGTTTGTAGGAGGCCTTAGTGCAGACACCAGTGAAAAGGACCTTAAAGGGATCTTTTGTGTGTTTGGACACATAGCAGAAGGTAGGTCTTTGCTTAAGCCTCTGTGTGGGTAAATAGATGTTGAATACATGAAATAATAATCTGAAAATGGTTCAAATAAAATGTCTGTTCTTGAAACTTGAAAGACAAATACTACATTTTAAATGAAGCACTGACTCCCTGCAATGCCCTAAGCATCTGATAGCACTGAACATGAAAATAACAAATGTGTTGTGGAAACATGTGAAATATGATGGGCTTGTTGTTACTGAAATATTAGTGAATGTGTAACAGGGATGGATGTCAAGAAAGCTTTGACTGCTGTGCCCATCAGCATAGTATTAAAAAGGAATCACTGTTCATGCCGTTTTATTCTCCATGTCCTTACATACACTAAAACGGTTTCTGTATATTGCAGTTATTTTGCTGAAGAATGGGGAAACGAAGAGGTCTAGAGGCTTTGCTTTTATTACCTTTGATAGCCCTGCGGATGCTCAGTGCGCAGCCAAAGAGATGAATGGAAAAGTAAGCATCTTTTAGTATTATCCTACTTCTGTTCAGCACTTGCCAAAATTGGTTTCTTTTCTGCAGTTGATATAATATATGATGATGTGGTGAAAAGGTGATATGATGCCATTTGGCCCCATTGACACTTTGTGTTGTAATATACTCAGAAATGGCTGTCAATCATGTCCCTGTGGTTCACAGTTCATGAACCTAGGATTCATTTTAAAAGAGGATGCAGTCAGGCCATGGAGGCCACAGATGATTGTGTTAGACATCTGAAAACAAACAAACCAGGCCGGGATTTGGCCTAGTGATAGGGTGCTTGCCTAGCATTCACCAAGACCTGGGCTCCATTCAACAGTACCACATACATAGAAAGTAAGCCAGAAGAAGTGCTGAGTCTGAAGTGGTGGACCTTTAGGCTTGAGAAGCCCAAGGACAGTGCATAGGCCCTGAGTTAAACCCAGGACTGGCAAAAAAAATCCAAATTGAAAAATAATGTTTTTATCATCTGTTACAAGAAGTAAAATTAAAAGCCAGTAAGGCCGAGAGCAGTAGACTAGGAAAAACCTGAGCAACAATTTACAAGTCCCAAGTTCAAGTCGCTGTAGGAACAGAGACCAAAATCTTGAGAAAGGAATTAGATGTGCACAGCTTATTGAGTAGATATTATAAACTTGTTTCATGTTCCTATTCCAAGATCACTATCAATAGTATGTTAGCCCTCCATCAGTTAGACCTTGCTGGGCATTAGTGATCATTGTGTAGTCCTAGCTATTGGAAATGGCTGAAATCTGCTGGAGTTTAGTTTCAACTATATGAGCCTACATGTCCTAATAAGGAGAAAAAGTCCAGGTCATAGAAGTCTGTCTCAAGTTGTAACAGGCAGTGTAAGCAGTCCAGTGAGCTTGAGGTGTTGAGTTATAAATTGGAAGCTAGAAAAAATAAGTAAATAAAGCTACAACTTTAAAGAAACCTGCAAAAAGGACAAACAGAACAGATAAGGAAAGAGAAGCATCAATGAAAAAAATGAAAAGAAATCAAATGTATTACAAGTTGTGGGAAGATTTTTGATGGTTGTTTCTGTCGGGTATTTTTGTTTCCCGGTCCTGGGAATTAAATTCTGAATCTCTGCTCTATCCTTGGGCACTTTTTCCTCAAGGGTAGGGCTTTGCTAGTTGATCTATTGTACCACTTCAGGCTTTTCTGTGTATATGGTACTGAGGAATTGAGCCCATGACCTCATTCATTCTTGCCGAGGGCTGTACCACTATGACAGGCTCCTGGCCCTTCAAACTGTTTTGTTTGTCTGTCAATTTTGGGTGATCTGGGGGTTTGAACAAAAGATTACTGCTTGCTAAACAGATACTCTACATGCTTAACAATTGTTTTTATTGTTAGTGTAAATAAAGATGATGTACAGAAGGATTATAGTTATCTTAAGTAAAGAGTGGGGTTTTTTTTTTTGGACCATGGCACCCATATTCTACTTCTTGCATCATGCCCCAGCTTTTTTGGTTTAGCTATATTTTCTTGAGCTGAAAGTACTGCTTACTTGCCTGTCTAAACTACCCTACATTTTTCTAACTAACAGTGACATCTGACTTGCTGTGAAAATCTTGCACTGATCGTTTACCTTCCTAATCTCCTCCTACACATTACCTGGATATTTCCTAGCAACATGGAAGTATTTTGGTGACATCAAAGCTTTAAAAGGCACATAGGCAGGGTCACACAGAATTTTTGTGAAAAGTGGTGTGATGGAAACTAACATGGACAAATGGATGGATCCTTTCTCTCCTATAATTCTTGGCATTCCTCATGCAGAACGATTTCAGTAAATCACTCGATTATTTTATAGTAGTGATTATGGATGGCTTACTTTTTTCTATCTTGAATACAATCTATGTCTTTGAGGATTACAAATTCTAGAGGTAGTGTATCTCTAGCCTCTTTAGTTTTTCTGTTATCTGCCCATTGACACTGGAATTCAGGTCTTCAAGGTCATGCTCCATTTTCCCCTCACACAGGTGGCTCTATTTCAGTCAGTACTAAATTTTTGCTAATAAATTGAAGATAAGAGCCTCATGGAGGTTGATACCCAAGTAGAATTTAAATCACTGTTCTAAGGTTTTGAAGCCACTATCTATTCTGGGGGTAGTTTGTTTTCCTTTTTTTCCTTACATAATTCTGTCACCTTTTGTGATTCTTTTATCGTTTAAGCTCTGCCTAGTATATGCCCGCATATTTTAGCCCTTCCTGTTTGTCCTTAAAGATATTACTTCATATATCTGCCTTCTAAAAATTGACTTGGCTTCTTCTCATTTGATAACTATACACAAAAATTTAACAGCTGAAGAGGAATTATTATCAGAGATTTATTTTGCTATAGTTCAAGCAGAAGCACAGATGAGCATATCCATAAACTAATGTTTTATTCTTTCATCCAACTCATGTTTTATTCAGTTCTTCCTCTGTGTTACTCATTAAAGCAGTACCAGCAGAGTATTCTGAATATGTACTCTGTATACTTTTATCTCAGGTTAAGGAAAATGAATGCACTTCATTTGATGGAAAATACTTGTTAATTTGAAGCATATACTTTGTGCTTTTTCATATTTGCAAGAAAATATGAAGTGGCAACAAAAAACTCAAAGCAAATTAGATCGCATTACTGGTCAAATTCTTTATTTTTATTTTTTCAGCTGTTGGATGGGAAAGTAATTAAAGTAGAGCCATCTTATGGCAAACCATCTTATGCCAGTCGTGGTAGAGAGAGAGGACCACCTATCTCAAGAAATAGAGTGACCCAAACAAGTCTGGGCTATGGAAGAGGAGGAAACAGTGGCCATTCTTCGTCTGAAGGGAACTTTGGTAATGTTTTAAAAGAGAAACATACACACATAGGATTGAAAGCCAGGAAGTTTGTAGAGACTGAATTAATTCTCACTCACTTCCTCATGAGCTGAACTTAAATTTACTGCTAATAAGAAAGCTAGTTCTAAGCATTTTAATAAGTAAGATTGACTTCACAAAATACTTTTAAATTCACTATAGTGTTGCCATACCATTATAGAAATAGCACAAAAGTAAAATTTTGCCCTTACTCATTCAACAAGTTTTCTCTCTTGAAAGTCATCATATGCTGGGAGCTTAGCCTAGTGGTAGAAGTGCTTGCTTAGCATGCACTAAGGCCCTGTTTCCATTCCTGGGTACCACAACCATGGAAAAAAGCTGGAAGTGGAGCTGTGGCTCAAGTGGTAGAGCTCTAGCCTTGAGAAAAGTTCAGGGTCATGATCAGGCTCTGAGTTCAAATCCCAGGACTGGCAAAAGAAAGAAGTCATTTGTAATGCACCCAGTATGAAGCAGTGCTGTAGCTTAAGTTATAGAGCAATAGCCTTGAGCTGCAGAGGTCTGGAGCAGCAACTACGCATAGAGCTCTAGTCCCACAATCCCTCCTCCAAGGAATGGAGGCATAGGTGGGGAGAGAGAGAGAGAGAGAAAGAGAGAAAGAAATAAAGAGAGAGGGGTGGGGAGTATCCATATTCTCTGATGAATATATAAAGTTGAAGGGTTAGTCATGCAATTGGTTTGTTTTTGTTAAAAGTCATATAAATGTGCTCTTCTGTGATCTGTCTACATCTTGAGCAACGCTGAAGTTTAAATTTATGAACTAACTAGAGCCTTCCATTCTCAAATGTGCCTTTGGTTTGTGAAAGACATAGAAAACTCATGTTGTATGTCTTTGTTGTGTTGTATGACCAGAAGAGAATGAGCCATAAAAAGATGTCACATAAGCCTTCCAGATATTTCTTTTTCTTTTATTTGGAAAAGTGTGTCCTTACTATTTCACTTTTTGTTCAGTCCTGGCTTTGATCTCAGGGCCTGAGCCCTGTCCTTGGACTTTCTCAAGGATAAGTTTACCACTTGAGCCTCTGCACCACTTTCAGGTTTTTTTCCCTATGTATGTGGTACCGAGGATCGGAACCCAGACCTTCATGCATTCTAGACAAGCACTCCACCACTAGGCCAAATTCCCAGTCCCACTATTTCACTTTCAAAAGCATAGTTTGGCCTTAAAAAGGAAATTATGAAGTATGTACTGAACATTTTATTTATTTATTTCATGAAGGTACCAAGAATATAGCTGTTAGTTCTAGTCATAATTGCAGACACCTCTGTAAAGTATTGCAGCGTTTGTTGTGAGTTAAGATAGATAGATTTAGATCTTTTCTTGTCCATTAAATTAATCTTGAGAAGCAAATGTCAAACTGAATTTGAGGATCAGTGTGTTTATATGAGTATACATTTTGTTTTTCTCAAGGAATTTTCCCCAGCCCTTAAGTATGGACACATTATTTCCAGTTACACAGACAATAGAAATGATAGAATTATTTTTATACCATGGAGGATGTCCATTGTATATCCATTCTCTTTAGAGCACATTGTCTTTATGCCTCATTTTTGCGTCTTATACTCTCTAGTTGGACTTATCTTAGGTGTATTTGAGTTCATATCAGCAATGTGTCCCAAAACATGTTTTCACAACCAGATTTAGATGAGTAGAGATGAGCAGAATTAATGTTCCCGTTCAGCACTGTTTTAATTCTTTCCTGTCCTTGCCTCTTAACTCTCCAGTTTTTCTCTCACATTTCTCTTTAAATGTGTCTTGAGGCTTTAAAAGTTTCTTTTTATAAACTGACATTGTAATTTAATCAGTGTGATTTTTTTTATAACTTGCTCTTGAATAATAAAAGGTAATTCTAGGGTCTGGAGCTGGTGAGGTTCATTTGGTAGAACACACCCAATGAACAAAATGCAACAGTTGTAGTTCCACCATAAACCTTAAAAAAAGACAGTAAGAAAATAGGTAATTCTAACTTTTATGAATTTGGTGAGGCCTTTATGAGTTTGGTAGATAAAGTATTAGCTCCTTAACTAAGAAGATGTTGTTTTCAATTCAGGTGGCAGCAGATATAGTCCCAATTTCAACATGAGGTCTCCAAGGAGACCCTTTCCGGTTAAAAGAAACCCATTTGCTAGAATTGGCAGTCCTCCTCCTAAAAGATCTAATCATTCTGCTGCAGTGGGAAGCAGTTTTAAAGCGGGAGAGCAAGGTATCTACTGCCTAGTAAAAGAGAGCTTCTTGTGAGTGAGTATTGTACCGTATGAATGAGATGAAGCTGTTGTCAGGTAAGTCCTTTGAGTGTAAGAAACAAAACAGGTGGTGAGATTCGTGTGGGCATTTTGATTGAGAGATCAGTTGAGCTTTTCTCATCAGGTGATCTTTGAGATTCATGAGATATAACTATTTGGTGGTTATAGTTTTTAAACTAGTATAAAATCAGTGCTTCAGGTCATTGGTATAATATTCAAGAGATGCATTGCTTTTAGATCTCTTGGAGAATTTGTGGGTCAACTTCAATCAAGATTCTCTGCTACTCAAGTTTCTTTTTAATAGGTTATGTGAGCTCTCCATGGGATAGTTTTCTTCTTTTGTATGCCTGCTCTAGTTTTAAATTCTGTGCCATTGGTGAAAGGAACTTTTTTATTTGAAAGACAGTCCTTTATTAAAATTGTTCTCAAACCCAAATATGATAAGTTATCTTAACCTCTATAGGAATTCTTCCTCTTGAAGTCCATCACTAAATTTCCATGTAAAAATTACGTTACATTTGCATTATTACAGTGATGCTTACCCTGACTCATTGGTATTGATTATGTAAAAATAGCAAGGCATATGAAAGTATAGTGATCCAATTTGTGCTGCCAAGAATTGTGCTATTGAAAGGAATGGATAATTAAAACAAATGATACAGGAGGAGTCTACTGTGAAACATCATTTGTCATGAGGTGGAAAGAGATCACTGGAGGCTTAGAAGCTATTTGAACTAAAATTCAAAATCACAAGAGGCAAAGTTAAAGTGATAGATTATTTAGTTGCATGTAAATCTCATAATGCAATTCATTTTGCAATTTGAAGCACATAAATAACTACGGCCATAAATTTGTAGTCTCAAAACATGCCTAATGGACACATTGAAATGGCTTGAGCACAGAATTCAAAGTAAGCCTGAGATGACTAATGTAGCAAAACTGGAAATGAGGATTGAGCAGAAGAGATAAAAGTACAGATAGATACTAGCATAAAGTTGAAAGGATAGCCAATAATTTGAAAGTCATAAATTTAGGACTTTTGCTTGACCTTTGAATTGGGAGTAAGGAACTTTATGGTCTATTTACATTTTATGTGTAGAAGGTATAAACAACCAGCATATTTCCACTAGGAGATTAAACAATAATCAAAACACGTTAGCTCTAGGAATAAGGAAGTTGAGTTATCCTGTGAAGATTTTTATTTACACATGATTTTAGAAGACATAGTATGTATATTACATATTAAATATATATTATAAATATATCATTATTGATTGATTTTTAGATCTGTATATATATATATATGTAACAGTGAACTTTTGTATAATATTGACATCACACAGTAGGAAACTAAATTAGCATAAAATAAGGGCATCTTGCTCCATGATCTTGATATGGAGCCCAGCAAATGAGGACAAATTAGAATGTATGTATATATACAGGATTCTGCATGTGAAAAGTCAAAACAGGACTTCAGTTTTTTAAAAATGTCAGTGGTGGGACTTGAACTCTGGGCCTGGGTGTTGTCACTGACTTCTTCAACTCAAGGCTGACGCCCCACCACTGGGCCACAGTACAACTTACAATTTTGTGGTGTTATCTGGACATAAGACTCCTATGGACTTCCGTGCTCAGGCCAACTTTGAACCGTGATCTTCAGATCACAGCCCACAGAGTAGCAAGGGTTAGAGCTGTGAGCCACCATATCTAGTTAGGATTTCATTTTTATCAGGGAAATATGAGAATTGTTTCTGTGAGTTGAGAAATGGACAGTTACATTTTAATTTACATTGGAATTATATTACTACACACTGTGGAGGTTCTGCTCTTATTGCTCTCTGCTCTTATGCTTTTCATTTCAGTTTGTAGACAAACAAAAGGAATAGAAAAGGAAATAAACATTGTAAAACATTGCTTAAATGCAAGGACCAAACATTAATTTTTACAATGTAGGCGAATATTTGTCTCATCTCTGAAGCACAGGTCTAGAGAGAAGTATAAAGACATCTGAACTTTTAAGAACTATTCAAATTGGTACTTCTAAGGTTTAGAAAGAAAATGTTATGCATGAGCAGTAGCATGTAGAATGTTTGCCTAACAGATGTGCTGTGTACACTTGAAGTGTTTATGTCTAATCTTAGACTAGTTGCAAAACCGGTGGAGACAGATTTTTAAAAGAAAAGGAAAAGAAGTGAAATGGCTACAGAAAAATAAATGTCTACATGTCACATTCAGCATCACTCCAGGCTTTTGTTTTGTTTTGTTTTGTTTTCTGGCATCTTAGGGATTGAATTCAGTAACTACACACTCCCATGAGCTTTCTCAACGTTTGCACTCTACCACTTGATCCACAGAAACACTTCCAGATTTTCCTGTATATGTGGTACTGAGGAACCAAGAACTTTGTGCATGAGTCTACCACTAGGCCACACATTTTGAGCCCTTAGCATCATTCAAAGTAACTTCATCTTTAGAACAATCCGTACCTACAACTGTTATGTTATATATGTGTGTGTGTATGTGTGTGTGTGTGTGTGTGTGTGTGTGTGTGTGTGTGTGTGTGTGTATGGAGAGAGAGAGAGAAAGAGAGATATAGACAGACACAGACATGCACATACACACACACACATATACATATATATATATATATGTTCATTTTATAAGGGTATTTAAAAAGCTATACTTTGGGCTTTGGATTTTGATTTTATTTTTCTAGATGGGCTGTATTGCTGTGTTGTTTTCATGTGTCTCAAGGCAGTAGTGGCAAGTCACAGCATACCATCACACCATAATAAGGATATACTAAGCGATTTTCCATCCACAAGACCCAACATGTTAAATAAGCTATGTCAGATGTGTTAAGTGTATTTTTCTTGTTTGATATTTTAATCTCATGATGCTTCATGGAATGTAATCTTATTTTAAATCAAGAAGATTCTCTTATGTTAGTATTTGCTCCACTAATAAGACAATAAAAAGATATTCTGCAAACTATTTGCAGTATAAGTATGCAGTGAGACTTTCAATGGTACTTTGAGAAGAAATATGACGAATCAAGTAAGAACATCCTATACTAACAGTGATTCAATTAAATGTGTATGTTGTAGCTGTGAAAGAAATTTCATTTAAGAATTAACATTTCAGAGGAAGAAGTTGGTATATTTTGGAATACTTTAAAAATATTCCTCACAGGACAGAACAGTGTTTAAATTTTCATTTTATTTCATACATTCTCAGCATGAAATACCTACCATAAACATTTTACAATTAAAGGTTCATTGTCATGTGGGAGAGAAACTTATGAAATGATGCTCTGGAGAAATCCAGTCTCTTTTGAGAGAGATGAAGTTGCATCACCGAGGGCTGGTATTTATTCAACTAATTACAGGTAAATAAGATAACTAAATGACAAGCCTTGTAACAGGCAGAAATTCTGATGAAAGCATTTTTTCTTGTTGTCTATTGTGTTCTGAATTGTTTCACATGTGATTTGGGCTTTGGTTTATGTGATTTGGAGAACCATCTACTCACTTACTCTGCCCATTTTTACCTTGGAGGCCTTTCCTGTTTTCCAAGAGGTGTTTGAGCTCTGTAAGTTAAACGTTGTCATAGTTCATTTTCTACTTTGAATTACACTAGAGGAAACCACATGAGTTCTCGAGACATCAAGGATTATGCTGGAGCACCTAGAGAATATGCATACAGTTATTATGGAGGTTACTACTCAAAAGAAAAACGTACTTCTAAAAGCTACAGGTATTACCCGTTCTACTAAATATGCTAACTGAAGTTGGTAATGGTTGCATTGATTGCTGCCTTTTTTTAAAATTTAGTGATCGTGGTGGCTATGATGGAAGTCATGGTAGAAATGATCATTCCAGTGGAGGTCCTTATGGAGGCACAGATGTCTGTTGTGGTAAGAAAGAGTCCAGTGTTGACACATAAATGACAGAATTACATTGCTACCCAAGCAGGGAAAACTAGTGTCAGCTTTTGGTTACTTTGAGTATGTTTTGTGATGTCTTAAAGCTGGATAAGGTATCTCATAACACTTTACCTTAAGGAATATTGTCACAGCATACGGTAAAAGGGTGCTTAACCCTATCAAGCAGCGATAACAATGAATAATTAGAATTTATGTCGTCTGAGCATGTCAAAACCAAGTATTTCATGACATTTGCTACTTAAAACTCATGTATGATACAAAAACAGTGTTGTCATACACTAGTATGCCATCTCATCTTTGATCTTGCAGCAGAGGATTACCATACTGCACCAACTACACAAGAATTCACCAGGACCTGTGGTGGAAACAGTCAATATGATGATAACTGCAGCTCACAATATGAATGGGGAGGAAGAGATGAACATACTGCGAGCAGCCAAAGAGATACCCATTTGTGTGATCATCAGTATGCTGGGAGACGAGAAAGAGGGCCTCTTCCTTCTCAGGGGAGGGGTTACGAGGCTCCTCATGAGTCATAAAAGTAGCTCAGGAAATGTAGGTTCACAGGAGATTGGGAGATTGTGGTGGAAGGCTTGTAAGAGGACTGAGAAGATATTAGAAGCATTTTTCACTTGCATGCCAAACTTCATTTTCCAACATACTAATAGAATAGTACTTTTCAATATTAAGAGAGTATCCCTAAACTAGTTTGGTTTAGAGGAATAAGCATATGTTTATATTCATGTTAAAATGGTTTTTTTTTCATCTGGACAAACAGTACATTTGAAGAGATCCACTGGTGTTTATGTTTCTTGAGAAAAGGAAGTTAGGATGGGGGATTAAATGTCAGAATCGTTAGTGTTATGGATGTGAGACACCAAGCCTGACAAGTACATTGCATCTTGATCATTGTTGCCTCCTCCTTTCTTCTCAATTGTTCTCCCTACCACATCTCTACTCTCAAGTTAGTTAAGTTTTAAATAATATGCATTGAATATGGCTGCCTTTTCCCACCTGTCTCCTGCATTCATATTCCCACCCCACCTTAACAAGTTTCTGCTCCCCATATTCGTTTTGTTAAACAGTGCGCTAGGTTTTGAGAGGTGTAACACATTTGGACACCTTCTCCACTGTACTATTTTTTCTCAGTTTGTTGTGTTATTTGTGTTGTATAAGGTACCCTGTCTGTTGGTATTTTTACAGAATAAAAGTACTTAGATAGAGTGCTGTCCACTGTCTGAATTTATGGCTGCCTCACACACACATGAGAAAAGTACCAAAATTTAAGTTTGAACCTAGGGAAAAGTAAATATGAAAGAGAGACATTTGAGGATGGAGGGAAAGAATTAAAAAAGCACTGAGTGTTCAGCAAAGCTTATAAAACAATAATTATGCTTATTAGAATACTTTGGGGAGTGGAATGAAAAAAGTAGAACAGAGATTTTACATTGACTAGACATGTCAAGGGACAAAGTGGAAGAAGAAAAGCCACAAGGATTAGTAATTGCCACCAGGAAGTTAAAAATTCATGATTGCAACCTGGAGACTGGAGAGAGGAAGGCAAGACTCAAGGAGCAATTAATGCTGGAGACCAGTAATGCTGGAATGTATGTACTCAATTAGAAGGATAAATAGTGTGTGGAGAGAAAGCACAAATCATTTTTGTGTGTTTCCAATTAGGTCGTGTAACATCACTTTGCTCTTCTTCCTTCTTCTCCACTGGCTCTAGAGGAGGAGGAGCAGTACCTAGAGATCAGAGATTGGAACACCAGGGCGCTGTCCCTCTTCAGCAGTACAACTGCTGCTTTCATGCTAGAACTGGTAATTCCACACTCAGGAGTAAAACAAGTATGAGATAAGCACCTATGTTCTTTCTTTACACTCTCATAGACTAAAGTCTTTCTGCCTAGGAGGGTCCATTCCATATACACATACACACGTAGAAAAATATGGTAATATGGTAATGTGCTAATCTGGTGGAATCAGATCTAAAATGGAAAGGAAAAACAGAAAGTAACACCGGAGTTTCTATCACTAGGCACATGCAGAAGAAACAGTTTCAACGAGGCTAGCGGATTTTCCGGTGATGTGCACACAATGGATAACTATGAACTTGTGGAAATACAACGTGAAGTACACACATCTTATAAGGTTGAAAGAGGAAGAATGTATTACTAGTAAAGGACCTCTGATAAGAAAATATTGTAATTGGACCTTGAGTGAAGCCCTGTGGTAGAGTGCTTGTCTAGCATGCAGGAAGCTCGGGGTTGGACTCCTAGGTACCACGGCTACACAGAAAGGAACAGAAGGGGTGCAGAGATCAAGGACCGGGCCCAGGCCCTGAGGTCCAGCCCCAGGACTCACGCGAAAAAAGAAAGAAAGGCATAAATCCATACAGACACACACATAGAGACACACACGTACACAGTGAGATCTATACATGTATCTACGTATGGCTTGTTTATGGATACGGAAATTTGTGCACGTATGTACACACATAGGCATACCTATGCATATATGCATATAGATGTATGTGTATATATGCATGCCGTATATATGGGTATGGATATGGATACATGGCACAGATATGGTACTCAAGTCAGAAGAGTACCTTCATTTTAAATGCAGTGTTCTAAAAGCGGGGCAACTGCATACAATTCTATGTACCGTCAGTTGCAGTGGTGTCATTTCTCTGAAGGGAACAAGTGTTGAAGCTAATAAGTCAATACACGATGCTTGTCAGATCAGTATGTAGGGCAAAGTACCGAACAGTGTGATGCGGAGTGTCCGTGTTCAGAAGTGGTGTGGATACAAAGGGTGAGGAGGACGCCGTGGGTCTGTACCTGTGAGCGTCGGTCCTCAGGAGGCTGAGACTGGGCAGTAGGGTTCCACGTTGAACCAACGTGCCAGGAGATGAGTACTGGAGGAGCACTAGTACTTGTACAGACACAAACAGCAGGCCCCCCGCAAGTTAAGAGGAGAGAAGATCTTGGGTCCAACTACTACATTAGCATGGACTGAGAAAAGAACACCGGGAATTAATCGGCAGGCTGTGGAAGGAAAGAAATGGAGGCTTTGGATTCCTGGCTTTCGTTTTGGGGTGTGTCGTACTCCGGCAGAGGCCCGTGGGAGGACATCATGTCAATATTTGGCGGGGGGATTCACCGGCTCTTTAGTACCAGGCCATCTGGCTCTTCCTCAAGCTTTGCTGATAGTGAAGGAATGGCAGGGAAGAAGGACCATCATTCACACTGAGCATTTCATTTTACTTTTGCCTCCCCTCGCGGTGGAGCCCAAAACTCGAGAATCCCTCGGCGGCCCACCCCTTCGTGTTACAGCGCCCACGATGCCGACTTCCTCAACCGCTTGGCCCCTTACATCCGGGACCTTCAGGACGCCAAATGGGTGGGGCCGAGGCGGGGGCGGTCGCTGAAGCGGGAAGCGGGAAGCGGGTCATCGCGTCACCATAGAGACTCCGGAAAGAAGGTAAGAAATACAGGAACACGGGTACAGCACCGATTTCTGAGCGGCGGCAGGGACTGTCCGAAGCTGAATCCTCTCCCGTGAAGAGAGAAATCGTTGTGGCGCCGACGTTGTAAGAGTTGTACCTCAGGTTTTACCGGACGTCCTAGACACATCCTTTCAGCACGGTAGACACTGATTCACCTGTGCACGAAAAGGTATTGTTGGCTGGGGGTCGGGAGGAGCGGGGCCTCACAGGCTGCTAAAAGCCGGCTTGGGGCCCGGTTCCGTGGAAGGAAACCCCGCGGAGCTGGAAGTTGTCCCGAGTGGGGAATGGGCTTACACTCTGTGGTGTCCCCGAGGAAAAGCAGCGGAAAACCACGTCCGCGGCGGAGAATCTCCGTTGTCTAGAAAGCCTTCGGCCTGCTGCGAGGGGCTCTGGCTTCCTGCGACGGGGATTTTCCCACAGCGAATGCTCTCCCCACTTGCCCAAACCACGGTCCGCCATTTTGGGGGGCGGGGCGGGACGTGCGGTGGGCTGGGTGGTGAGGGGGCCGAGGGGTGGGGTGCGGGGTGCAGTGCGCTGCGGTGGGAGGGGCAGCTGGGGAGGTGCGGTGTGCGGTTCCGTGCGGTCGGAGGTGAGGTGGACTGGGGCGGGGTGGAGGGCCCGGGGTGGTGAGGTGGGGTGCGGGGTGAGGTGGGGTGTGAGTGGTGAAGCGGGAATGGCGGTGGAAGGAGGCCCGGGTGGTGAGGTGGGCTGTGAGTGGTGAAGTGGGAATGGCGGTGGAAGGAGGCCCGGGTGGTGAGGTGGGGTGTGAGTGGTGAAGCGGGAATGGCGGTGGAAGGAGGCCCGGGTGGTCAGGTGGGGTGGGTGGTGAAGCGGGAATGGCGGGTGCTGCGGTGGAGGCCGGGGTGGTGAGGTGGGGTGGAGCACCCGAGGTGGTGCTGTGCTGCGGGCGTGGGGTGTGGTGCTGAGCTTGGGTGATGAGTTGGGGTGGGGGTGTGTCATTGTGTTTGGGGTGGAGGGTGGGGGTGGCTGGTGGGTCGGGCCTGGACCCTGGGCCTATTTGCTGACCCTGACCTCTTGTCCCTTGTGGCGCTCAACCACCTGAGCCACGCAGCCACTCCTGGTTCGCTGGGGCTGAGCTGGAGAGCAGAGTCTCACCAGGGCTATGTTAAATGGAGACAGAGGAAACATACATGACGCGTGCCTACATCTTGCAGAACTTCCCAGAGGAACTGTTTCCTGCCTGCCTTGCTGGAGTTAACGGCTACATGCTGTCTTTAGTAATTGTGAACTGCTGAGGATGCAAACGTCAATCTAAAAGGCCGATACAGGTGCCAGGAGCTTGGCCTCGTAGTGCAGAGCCTGCCTTACATGCACCAAGACCCGTGTTCGATTCCTTGGCACCACATACATTAAAAAAAAAGCCATAAGTGCTGCTGTGGATCAAAGTGGCAGAGCTCCAGCCTTGAGAAAGTACAAGGATAGTGCTCAGGCCCTGAGTTCAAACCCCAGGACTAGCAAAACGTTTAAAACTATAAATAAATAAAACGGTGATGGAGAGTTCATGAGTCCTTATATTTTTGAAACTGCAAACACTACATGCAGTGTGCTCTTACTGAGAAATGGAGTGTGAACACTGTACATGTGAACTACTCTGATTTGCTCAGTCTGGTCTTCTCTCTTGTATCCCACAAATATATAACATGTTCCAATGAAATAGAACACCCTGAACATTTCATTTCTTAGATTTGTACTTGCAATATATTTATCACAATCTTCTAAATCTTCTTACTTTGACCTAATAGGCCAGTGAAACCCGTGCTTTATTTATGACAAATTTTGTTGTTTCAAGTAAGACTCATTAAGGTCTGGTTTTTCAGGTTCTTTGACTTGACTATTAATCACACTGAAAAACTTGGATTTTGATTTTTTTCTGTGTGTGTGTGTGTGTGTGCACCTTACAGGAAAAAGATGGCATCTGATCATCCTAGAAAACTGTTTGTAGGAGGGCTTAGTGCAGACACCAGTGAAAAGGACCTAGAAGGGATCTTTTGTGTGTTTGGACACAAAGCAGAAGGTAGGTCTTTGCTTAAGCCTCTGTGTGGGTAAATAGATGTTCAATACATGAAATAATAATCTTAAAATGGTTCGAATATAATGTCTGTTCTTGAAACTTGAAAGACAAATACTATTTTTCTATGAAGCACTGACTCCCTGCAATGCCCTAAGCATCTGATAGCATTGAAGATGAAAATAACCAATGTGTGTGGATACATGTGAAATGTGATGGGCTTGTTTTTACTGAAATATTAGTGAATGTGTAACAGGGATGGATTTCAAAAAGTTTTGATATGCTTTGACACTTGTGTGTGAAGTTTAATTCTCCATGTCCTTACGGAAGTTAAAACTGTTTCTGTATATTGCAGTTATTTTGCTGAAGCATGGGGAAACCAAGAGGTCTAGAAGCTTTCCTTTTATTACCTTTGAAAACCCTGCAGATGCTCAGTGCGCAGCCAAAGAGATGAATGGAAAAGTAAGCATCTTTTAGCAACATCCTACTTCTGTTCAACACTTGCCAAAATTGGTTTCTTTTCTGCATTTGATATAATATGATGATATGATGAAAAGGTGATAATGATGCCATATGGCACCATTGACACTTTGTGTTGTAATATACTCAGAAATGACTCTCAATCATGTACCTGTGGTTCAAAGTTCATGAACCTAGGATTCATTTTAAAAGAGGATGCAGTCAGGCCATGGAGGCCCCAGATGATTTTGTTTGACACCTAAAACAAACAAACCGGGCCTGAGTTGGTCTAGTGGTAGAGTGCTTGCCTAAAACTCACCAAGACCTGAGTTCCATTCCTCAGTACCACATACATCGAAAACAATCCAGAAGAGGTGCTGAGTGTCAAGTGGTAGAGCTCTAGGCTTGAGAAAGCCCAAGGACAGTGCTTAGGCCCTGAGTTCAAGCCCAGGAGTGGCAAAAAACAAATTGAAAAATGATATTTTTTTATCATGTGTTACAAGAAGTAAAATTAAAAGCTAGTAAGGCTGAGAACACCAGACTAGGAAAAACCAGAGCAAGATTTTACAAGTCCTGAATTCAAGTCTCTGTACAAACACAGACCAAAATCTTGGGAAAAGAGTAGATTACACAGCTTATTGAGTAGATACTATAAATTTGTTTCATGTTCCTATTCCAAGTTCATTTTCAATAGTATGTTAGCTTTCCATCAATTAGGCCTTGCAGGGAATTAGTGGTCATTGTGTAATCCTAGCTATTGGAAATGGCTGAAATCTGCTGAAGTTTAGTTTCAACTACATGAGACTCCATCACATGTAACAGTCCAGGTTTTAGAAGTCTGTCTAAAGTTGTAAAGGTTAAGAGAAGCAGTCCAATGGGCTTGAGATCTTGAGTTGTAAGTGTGACACCATAAAAATTGGAAAAGTGCAGAAAGGAATGACAGAACAGATTAGGAAAGAAAACAACAATGAAAAGAAGTAAAATGTATTACAAGACGTGGGAAGATTTCTGAGGGTTTGTTTCTGTGAGATTATTGTTTCTCAGTCCTGGGAATTAAATTCTGAATCTGTGCACTATCCTTAGACACTTTTTGCTCAAGAGTAAGTCTGTGTCAGTTGAGTCAAGAGTTCCACTTCAGGCTTTTCTTTGTATATGGTTCTGAGGAATAGAGCCCATGGCATCACACATGCTTGCCAAGTGTTCTACCACTAAGAGAGGCTCCTGGTCCTTCCGAGTGTTTTTTTTTTGTCTACTCAATTACTGCTTCTTAACAGATACTCTACATGCTTAAAAATTATTTTTATTGTAAGTAAT
This sequence comes from Megascapheus bottae, assembly GCF_031878675.1. NCBI lineage: Eukaryota > Metazoa > Chordata > Mammalia > Rodentia > Geomyidae > Megascapheus > Megascapheus bottae. Next base: position 8,504,176 of record NC_143548.1, read on the forward strand.
AAAGATGATGTACAGAGGGGATTTCAGTTACCTAAGTAAAGTGTGTTTTGGGTTTTTTTGTGGCCAATTTCACTTCTTGCATCATGCCTCCAGCTCTCTTGCTTTTGCTATATTTTCTTGAGCTGAAAGTACTGCTTTCTTGCCTGCCCAACCTAACCTATAGTTTTCTAACTAACAATGACATCTAACTTGTTCTGAAAATTTTGCACTGATCCTTTATCTTCCTAATCTCCTTCTGCACATTACCTGGATTTTTCCTAGCATCATAGAAGTATTTCTGTGAAATCCAAGCTTTAAAAGACACATAGGCAGGGTCACACAGAATTTTTGAGAAATGTGGATATGATGGAAAATAACATGAAGAAATTGAAGGATCCTTTCTGTCCTATAATTCTTTGTTTTTCTCACACACAAGGATTTCAGTAAGTCACTCTCTTGGTTATTTTATGGTAGTGATTATAGATGGCTTATTTTTTCCCCATCTTGAAGACAGTCTATCTATGTCTTCCAGTATTATAAATTCTAGAGGTAGTAAATCTCTAGCCTCTTTAGTTTTTCTGGTGTCTATATTGAGACTGAAATTCACGTCTTCAAGTCTTGCTCCATTATCCCCTCACACAGGTGGCTCTATTTCAGTCAATCTTAAATTTTTGCCTGTTAAGTGGAAATAAGAGTCTCCTGGGTATGATACCCAAGTAGAATTTAAATCACTGTTCTAAGTCTTGAAGTCACTATTTATTCTGGAGTAGTTTGTTTTGCTTTTTTCCTTACATAATTCTGTCATCTTTTGTGATTCTTTTATTGGTTAAGCTCTGCCTACTATATGCCCCCATACTTTAGCCCTTCCTCTTTGTCCTTAATGATATTACTTCATGTATCTGCCTTATAAAAATTGACTCCCTTTGGCTTCTCATTTGATAACTATACACAAATATTTAACAGCTCAAGAGAAATTATGGACGATTTATTTTGCTTTAATGCAAGCAGAAGGATAGATAAGCATCTCTGAACACTAATGTTTTATTCTTTCATCCAACTCATGTTTTATTCAGTTCTTCCTCTGTGTTACACCTTAATGCAGTACCAGCAGAGTATTCTGTATAAGTGCTCTGTATACTTTTTTTTGGAAGGGCTTTATTTTAATACCCAGCTTTTTTTCTTTATATATATATATATATTTTATTGTAATTAATGGAAGGGTTACATGATATTTTCCAGATAGAAGGTGCATTAGCTCTGTATACTTTTAACTCAGGTTAAGGAAAATGAATTCACTTCCACTTGATGGAAAATGGTTGTTAATTTGAAGCATATAAGTTGAACTTCCTTATATTTGCAAAAAATATGACGTGTAACATAAAAAAGCAAATTAGATTGCATTACAGTTGAATGATTGATTTTTATTTTTTCAGTTGTTGGATAGAAAAGTAATTAAAGTAGAGCTAGCTGGCAAACCATCTTATGCCAATCATGGTAGAGGGACAGAACCACCTATTTCAAGAAGTAGAGTGACCCAAAGAATTCTGAGCTATGGAAGAGGAGGAAACGATGGAACTAGAGGCCATTCTTCGTTTGAAGGGAACTTTGGTAATGTTTTAAAAGAGAAACATACACACATAGGATTGAAAGCCAGGAAGTTTGTAGAGACAGAATTAATTCTCACTCACTTCCTCATGAGCAGAACTTTAATTTACTGCTAATAAGAAAGCTAGTTCTAAGCTTTTTAAGAAGTAAGATTGACTTCACAAAATACTTTTAAATTCACTATGGTGTTGTCAGACCATTATAGAAATAGCACAAAAAGTAAAATTTTGCCTTTACTTATTCAACAAGTTTTCTCTCTTGAAAGTCATCATGTGCTGGGAGCTTAGCCTAGTGGTAGAAGTGCTTGCTTAGCATGCACAAAGGCCTGCTTCAATTTCTGGGTACCACAAACATAGAAAAAAGCTGGAAGTGGAGCTGGGTGTGGCTCAAGTGATATAGCTCTAGCCTTGAGAAAAATTCAAGGACAGTGACTAGGCCCTGAGTTCAAGTCCTACAACTAGAAAAGAAAAAGTCATGTATAAAGCCCCCACTCTGAAGCAGTGCTGTGGCTTAAATCATAGAGCAGTATCCTTGAGCTGCAGAGGTCAGATGCAACAATTAGGTCTAGAGTTCAAGTAACAGAATTCCTCCAAAGAGGAAGGAAGGCCTGGGCTAGGGAGACACACACACACACACACACACACACACACACACACACACACACAGAGGGAGGGAGGGAGGGAGGGAGAGAGCAAGAGCGAGAGCGAGAGAGAGAGAGAGAGAGAGAGAGAGAGAGAGAGACCCCTATCCTCTGGTGAATATTTAAAGTTGAAGGGTTAGTCATGCAATTGATTTGTTTTTGTTAAGTCATATAAATGTTCTCTTTTGTGATTCCGTCTACAGCTTGAGCAACAGCCTGAAGTTTAAATTTACTTTATGAACTAACTAGAGCCTTGCATTCTCAAATGTGCCTTTGGTTTGGGAAAGACCTAGAAAACTCATGTTGTATGTCTTTGTGTTGTATGACTAGAAGAGAATGAGCTATAACATTTTTTGACATTTCTTTTTCATTTATTCGTAAAAGGGCGTCCTTACTATTTCACTTATTTTCTCCCAAGTCCTGGGCTACATTTCAGGCCCTGACCACTGTCCTTGGACTTTCTCAAGGCTAGAGCTTTACCACTTGGTCCTCAACAGCACTTCCAGCTTTTTTTCCCTTATATGTGGTACTGAGGAACAGGACCCAGACGTTCATACTTGCTAGACAAGCCCTCTACCACTACACCAAATTCCTGGCCAGACTATTTCATTTTTAAAAGAATAGTTTGGCTTTAAAAAGGAAATTATGATATATGTACTTAACATTTTATTTATTCATTTATTTTATGAAAGTGCCCAGTGTTAGTTCTAGTCATTAACTGCAGACTCCTCTGGAAAGTATGCAGTGTTTGTTGTGAATTAAGATACATATATTTACATCTTTCCTTGTCCAGTAGATTGATCTTGAGAAGCAAATATCAAAGGATCACTGTGTTTATATGAGCATACATTTTTTTTCTTTTCAAGGAATTTCACCCAGCCCTGATAAAGGACACATTATTTCCAGTTACACAGAAAGAATAGAAGTGATAGAAGGATTACTTTTATCAGTTCATTGTATATACATTCTGTACAGGGCACTCTCTCTTTATGCCTCATTTTTGTGTCTTATATACTCTAGTTTAACTTACAGTAGGTGAGATTTGAGTTCATGTCAGTAATGGGTTCAGAAACATGTTTTTGACACCATACTTAGATGAGTAGAGATCAGTAGAATTAATGTTTCATGTACAACATTGTTGTAATGCTTTCTTCTCCTTATTTCTTTACTCTCCAGTTCTCTCACATATCTTTAAATGTGTCTTCAGGCTTTAAAAGTTTCTTTTTAAAACTGGCATTTGGGGGCCGGGAGTTTGGCCTAGTGGTTAAATTGCTTGCTTAGCATGCACGAAGACCCGGGTTCGATTCCTTGGTACCACATATGTAGAAAAAGCCAGAAATGGTGCTGAAGCTCAAGTGGTAGAGCTCTAACCTTGAGAAAGTCCAAGGACAGTGCTCAGGCCCTGAGCTCAAGCCAGGACTGGCAAAAAACTGGCATTTGGAGGTAGTTTTATAACTTGCTCTTGAATAAAAAAATGTAATTCTAGGGTTTGGAAGTGGTGAGGTTCATTTGGTAGAATACACCCAGTGAGCAAAATGCATCAGGAACCAAGTTGGAGTTCCAGTCTCAAGCTTTAAAAAAAGAAAGTAAGAAAATAAAAAGGTAATTCTCAGTTTTATGGGTTTGATGGGACTTTATTCCTACATTACATCTACATAGCACTTTTAATACTTATCAATAGAAGTTAAACAATGGTAGGTAAAATAGTAGTTCCTTAACTAAGAAGATTTTGTTTTCAATTCAGGTGGCAGCAGATATAGTCCCAATTTCAACATGAGCTCTCCCAGGAGACCCTTACCAGTTAAAAGAAACCCATTTCCTAGAATTGGCAGTCCTCCTCCTAAAAGATCTAATCATTCTGCTGCAGTGCGAAGCAGTTTTAAAGCGGGAGAACAAGGTATCTACTGCCTAGTAAAAGAGAGCTTCTTGTGAGTGAGTATAGTATCATATGAATGAGATGAAGCTGTGGTCCGGTAAGTCCTTTGATTATAAGAAACAAAACAGGTGGTGAGAATGGTGTGGGTAACTTGATTGAGAGCTCAGTTGTGCTTTCCTTATCAGGTGATCTTTGAGATTTCTAAGACATATCTATTTGATGGTTATAGGTTTTAATCAGTTCTTCAGGATATTGGTGTAATAGTCAATTTACTACCATTATAAGATGTGCTTGCTTTCAAATCTCTTGGAGAATTTCTGTGTAAATTTCTATCAGGATTCTCTGCTATTCATGTTTCTTTTCAATAATTTATGTGAGCTCTCCATAGGAGAGTTTTCTTCTTTTGTATGTCTGCTCTAGGTTTTAATTCTGTGCCATGGGTAAAAGAAATTTTTCATTTGAATGACAGTCCTTTATTAAATAGTTCTCAAACCCAAATATGATAATCAGTCTTAACCTCCATAGGAAGCCCATTAACTATCTGTATTTTTATGTAAAAATTACAAGTTACATTTGCCATGTTACAGTGATGCTTAACGTGACTCATTGGTTTGGATTAAGTAAAGCAAAATCAAGGCATAATATAGTGATCCACTTTATGTTGCCAAGAATTGTGTCATTGAAAGGAACGAATAATAAGATGAAATGATACAGGATGAACTTACTGTGAAACATCATTTGTCATGAGCAGAAAAGAAGTCACTAGAAACTTACATGGTATTTGAAATAAATTCCAAATCACAACAGGCAAACTTGAAGTGATAAGAGATTTATTTAGTTGCATGTAAATCTCAAAATGCAATTCATTTTTCAATAAGAAGCACATAAATCACTATGGCCATTCATTTATAGTCTCAAAACATGCCTAATAGACCCACTGAAATTGCTTGAGCACAGAATTCAAAGTAAGCCTGAGATGTCTAAAGTAGCAAAACTGGAAATGAGGATTGAGTAGAAGAGATAAAAGTATAGATAGATACTGCATAAAGTTGAAAAGATAGCCAATAATTTGGAAGTCATAAACTTAGGACTTTTGCTTAACTTTTGAATTGGGAAGAAGGAACTTTATGGTCTATTTACATTTTACATGTAGAAGGCATAAACAACCAGCATATTTGCACTAGGAGACTAAACAGTAATCAAATAGATTAGGTCTTGGAATAAGGAAGGTAACTTATCCTGTGAAGATTTTTATTTACACATGATTTTAGAAGACATGTATGTATATTCCATATTAAATACATACTAAAGATATTTATATCTTCATTTCTGTATCTGTGTACTAATACATATATGTATCAGTGAACTTTTGCATAATATTGACATACAGTAGGAAACTAAATTAGCATAAAATAAGGGAATCTTGCTCCACTAGCTTATTATGGAGCCCCCAAATGAGGACAAATTAGAATGAATGTACATGTACAGTATTCTACATGTGAAAAGTCAATACAAGATTTCAGTTTTGTTTTTTTTGTCAATGATGGGACTTGAACTCTGCACCTCTGAGTTGTCACTGAGCTCAGCTCAAGGCTGCTGGTCCACCCCTGGGCCACAGTACCACTTGCGATTTTGTGGTGGTTAACTGGACAGTTAATTTTGTGGTGGTTAACTGGACGTCCCACAGACTTTAGTTCCCAGGCTGACTTTGAACAGTGATCTTCAGATCTCTGACACCTGGGTAGCTAGGATTATAGATGTGAGCCACCATACCTAGTCAGGATATCATTTTTTTGCCAGTTCTGAGTTTGAGTTTAGGGCCTGAGCACTGTCTTTGGACTTTCTCAAGGCTAGTGCTCTACCATCTGAGCCTAAGCACCACTTCTGGCTTTTTTCTATGGATGTGGTACCAAGGAATTGAATCTGGGTCTTCGTGCATGCTAGGCAAGCAGTCTACCACTAGGCCAAACTCCTGGCCCCAGTATATCATTTTTATCTCAGAAATAGGTGAATTGTTTCTGTAAGCTGAGAATGGAGAGTTAAATTTTAATAGGAATTAAATAATAAACAGTGTGGATGTTCTGCATTACTGTTTTCTGCTCTTATATTTTCATATCAATTCATAGACACACTAAATGAACAGAAAAAAATAAACATGGTAAAACATTGTTTAAATGTAAGGACAAAGCATTAATTTTTTACAATTTAAGTGAATATTGTCCTTATCTCTGAAGACAGGTCTAGAAAAAAGTATAAAGACGTCTGAAATCTTAAGAACTATTCAAATTGGAACATCTAAGATTTAGAAAAAAACTTATTCATGAGCAGCTGTACTATGTAAACTTTTTTGCATATATTTTATTGTAATTGTAATTGATTACATTATATTCACCAGATAGAAGGTGCATTACTTCACAAATATTGATACCCTTTTTCATGACATGGTCACCATTTCCCTTCCTCCTCTCAGCGCTCATCTTGATTTCCCCCTTCCCTACCAATTCAAATAACCAATTAAACACATATAAAATATATCAAATAACAAGGTGAAATATTATAACAATATGAGATAACCAAGGGATAGTACATTAAGGACAATAATCACTCATTATATGGCTTTTGCTTTCTTATCCTGATGGTCCTTACATTTACTGTCATACTAGTTGGCCTTATGTCTCTAGATTTTGTTCTATTGTAAATCTCTGCTAGGAGAGAACAAGGTTTCTACTGATTATGACAAATGAGGGAGACTATTGGGCCTATGTTCCATTGAGTCTGGCTTATTTCACTTAATATCATTTTTTCTAAGTACACTAAGCTATTTTCCATCCAAAAGATGCAGCATGTTCGTAAGCTATGTCAGATGAGATGTGTGATAAGTGTATTTTCTTTATTAGATATTTTATGTAACCTTACTATAATCAAGAAGATTATCTTATGTTTCTTAATGTATTCTACAAAATATTTGCTCATTCAAGCAACAAATTGCTCTCTAAGTATACTGTGAGGCTTTAAATGGTATTTTGAAACGATAAGTGACAATTTAAGTAAGAACATGTATAAACTTAGTTTTTTTCTGAGGAGCTATCAAACGAATTTAGCCAGGATGGTAATAACATTTAAGTATTAGAAGAGAATTTCCATTATGTTGGCACTACATTCCTCACTGCACTTGAAGGATTGTGTTGATATTGAAACAGCAAAGTCCAGTTACAACACTACTAAAGAAGGTAATGGGTATACATGATAAGTGAAGTGGGAGATACACATCTACACAAGGCACTTGTTTGATAAAGTGTGGTAGATGAAGTATATTCAGTATATTTTTCATGTATGGAAACATACCAGTATGTGTGTTTCTTTACATATGAATGATTATGTCACATATTTACATATGGTTTATAATATTCCTGACAACAGGTAGATGAGAAGAAACAACAGATGTTAAAAACATTAGGAGCACATTGATAAGGGAGTTAAAGTTCTTTGGGTGCTTTATACTAACAGTGATTAAATTGTATGTTTACACAGGAAAGGTAAAAGAAATTACATTTAGGAAGTAACATTTTAGAGAGAGGAGTAAGTTGGTATATTTTGAAATACTTTAAAAATATTTCTCATAGGATAGAACAGTGTTTAAATTTTCATTTTATTTCATTCATTCTCAACATGAAATACCTGACATCAGCATTTTAAAATTAAAGGTTCATTGTCGTGTGGGAGAGAAACTTATGAAATGATGCCCCGCAGAACTCCAGTCTCTTTTGAGAGAGATGACTATGCATCACCAAGTGCCAATACGTATTCTATTAAAGATCGGTAAATAAGATAACAAAATGACAGGCTTTGAAACAACAGGCATAAATTCTTCTGATGAATACATATTTTTCTTGCTGTCTGTTGTGTTCTGAATTGTTGCACATGTGTTTTGGGCATTGGTTTATGTGATTTGGAGAAACATCTACTCAGTTCATCTGTCTATTTTTACTTTGGAGGAACTTTCCTTGTTTTTCAAGAGTTGTTTGAGTTCTGTTAGTTAATTTTCTACTTTGAATTACCCTAGAGGAGACCACCTGAGTTCTCGAGACATCAAGGGTTATGCTGGAGCACCTAGAGAATATGCATACAATAGTTATAGAGGTTACTACTCTAAAGAAAAATGTACTTCTAAAAGCTACAGGTATTACCCGTTCTGTTAAGTATGCTAACTGAAGTTGGTAATGCTTGTATTGATTGTTGCCTTTGTTTTAAATTTAGTGATCGTGGAGGCTATGATGGGAGTCATGGTAGAAATGATCATTCCAGTGGAGGTTCGCATCAAGACATAGGTGACTGTTGTGGTGAGGAAGAGTCCAGTGTTGACATGTAAATGACAGAATTACATTGCTACCTAAGCAGAGAAAACTACTATCTACTGTCAGCTTTTGGTTACTTTGAGTATGTTTGTGATGTCTTAATCACTTTTCCTTAGAACGATTTTAAAGCTGAATAAGGTATCTCATAACTTTTTACCTTAAGGAAAATTGTCACAGCATAGGGTAAAAGAGTACTTAACTCTATGAAGCAGACATAACATGAACAATTCAAATTTCTGTCAAGTTTCAGCATGTCAAATCTAAGAATTTCAAGACGTGCTACTTAAAACTCATGCATGATACAAAAACAGTGTTGTCATACAGTAGTATGTCATCTCATCTTTGATCTTGCAGCAGAGAATCACCATACTGCACCAACTATACGAGAATTCACCAGGACCTTTGGTGGAAACAGTCGTTATGATGATAACCGCAGCTCACAACACGAATGCAGAAGAAGAGATGGAAATGCTGCAAACAGCCAAAAAGATACCCATTTTCATGATCGCGAATATGGTGTGAGACAAACAGGGCCTCTTCCTTCTCAGAAGAGGGGTTACCAGGCTCCTCATGAGTCACAAATGTAGCTCAGTGAGTGTAGGTTCCCGGGAGATTGGGAGATTGTGATGGAAGGCTTATAAGAGGAGTGAGAAGTATTAGTATTTTCACTTGCATGCCAAACTTCATGTTCCAACAGAAAAGTAGAATAGTACTTTTCAATGTTAAGTGAGTATTTCTAAAAATGTTTTGGTTTAGAGGAACAGCGTATATTTATGTTCACGTTAAAAATGGTATATTTCATCTGAATAAACAGTACATTTGAATAATCCACTGGTGTTTATGTTTCTTGAGAAAAAGAAGTTAGGATGGGGGATTAAATGTCAGAATCATTACTTAAAATTTTATTAGTAGGAGCTACAAAAGAGGTTGTGATTATGTAAGTCTGGTTATCAGTATGGTGAATGTGAGCGTGTGGATATGGGTGCTCATACAAGCGTCTCTCTGTGTGCTTTGTTCTGGGCCTGAACTCAGTGTCTGGGCCTGAGTTCAAGGCCTGAGCGGTATTGGAAATAAGAATCTTCTGGACTCTCCTGCCCAGGCTTCCAAGCTGGCTTCCCTGCTGAGATCTCAAGCTCCTGAATAATTTAGTGTTATGGATGTGAGACACCAAGCCTGACAAGTACAATGCATTTTGATCAATGTTGCCCCCTCCCTTCTTCTCAATCATTTTCCCCACCACATCTCTACTCTCAAGTTAAATAGTTAAGGTTTTGTTAATGTGCATTGAATATGATTGTTTTTTCCCACCTGTCTCTCCTACATTCATATTCCCACCCACCTTAACAGGTTTCTGCCCCCTTTATTCATTTTATTAAACAGTGCACTAGGTTTTCAGAGGAGTAACATGTTTGGACTCCTTCTCCAACAGTATTTTCTGTTACTCAGTTTGCTGTGTTATTTGTGTTGTATAAGGTACCCTGTCTTTTGGTATTTTTATAGAATAAAAGTACATAGTTACATTGCTGTCTGCTGTATGAGTTTATGGTTACCTCACACATACCTGGGAAAAGTACCAAAATTTAAGTTTGAACCTAGGGAAAAGTAAACATGAAAGAGACACAATTGAGGATGGAGAGGGAAAGAAATGGAAAAGCACTGAGTGAGTGTGATCAACAAATATTATAAAACAATACTGATGCTTACTAAAATATTTTGGGGAGAAGCAGAACAGATAGATTTTACACTGAATGCACATGTCAAAGAACAAAGTGGAAGAAGAAAAGCCAGGAGGGTTGGTATGGCAAACAGGAAGTTAAAAATTCCTGATTGCAACCTGGAGACTGGAAAGAGGAAGGCAAGACTCAAAGAGCAATTAATGGTGGAGACCAGTAATGCTGGAATGTGTGTATTCTATTAGAAGGATAATTCTGTAATAGTGTGTGGAGAGAAAGCCCAAATCATTTTTGTGTGTTCCTAATTAGGTCGTGTAACACCTCTTTGGTCTTCCTCCTTTTTTCCCACTGGCTCTTCTACTAAAGGTCAGCCTAAGAGGAGCTAGAGGAGGAGGAGCAGTACTTACTGATCAGAGATTAGAACTCCAGGGTGCTGTCCCTCTTCCAGCAGTAGTGTCCTGAAACTTGCCATTGACATGCGCATGCTAGAACTGCTAACTCCAAAGTCAGGAGTAAAACAAATATGAGATAGGCCTCTGTGTATGTTCTTTCTTTGCATACTGCTAGGTTTAGTCTTTCTTCCTATGAGGATCGATTCCCTATACAGACACACACATAGATTTACACACCTATATGTATAAATAGGTGTACCTAAATATATGAATGTATAGGTATACCTGAACATGCATATACACATACTCTTATTGGTATACACATGTAACTGTGCTTATAGGTACACATGTGTGTATATGCACGCACATACATACTGTATAAATGTATTTATATGTGCATAGTTCTTCATTACACAGAAATAGGGAAGGAGAAATGGACAAACTAAACACAGAAAGACAAGGACATATGCATAAACCAAGTGAGAACTTTATTTCAACTTGCATAGTGTTTTGGTTAGTTAACTTTTTTACATTTATTGTATTCCTGTTAGATAAATATCCTGTGACATTTCTGTGGATGGACTTTCCAGTGGCATTTTGTCACATCTCTAATCACTCCAGTAATCTCTAGAGATTACTATTGGGTTCAATGGCTTTTCAGTGCTCTTAGGCCTTTACTGATAAAGGACTTTGAATATAGAGGTGAAACTATTTGTGGTTAATGTGTACATTTTTTAATTTGTCAGAAATCCCTGGGTGAATTCCATATGCAACTGGCTCATTAGTCTTGATTTAGGGCCAAAAATCAAATGCGAAGAAAAAGAATAGCACCCCATGTTTTCTCCTTCTTTGGGCCATGTATCACTGTAGGACCCAAAAGAATTTCTGTTTTTAAGCTCAGATGCTTTATGGAGAGAGCATCTATACCCATAATCTCAGTTTATCGACAAGGGTCACAGGATTAAAGAACGTGTCTTCCCATAATTCTCTGCTGGGCAATCTGGAATGCTGTCTCTCTATTTGACTTGCACACTGTTTGATTAATGTTGTAAAACAAGGAATAGAGCCCTAGCTTCTGGATAGTGATCTGAAAAGAAAGCTAGCAAGGATACACTAGGGTTTTCACTTACTGCATGTTCCATAAATAGTAAAACCATATATATCAAGGACAATAATTCACAAGTGACCGCACTCAACCATTCAATAGAAACTGGCCATATGTGGACAGGTAGGTAGCCAGTTGAAGAAACTCTGGGCATTTGATTGTTGAAGTCCTGGCAGCATACATACATTTCACAAACCATTGCACTCAGTAGATCCAGCCTCTTCTAACTGTGAGCATTGATATGTTCATTGTATTTATTGCAATAAGACAAGGGCTTGGTGTCAAGTAGCAAAGACAAATATGCCTAAGTCTTCCCTACTCTATGGAAAACACACTGATTGGGAGCAGTTTGTCTCTGGATTCCCTGTCCCCTGTGCTCCAGGTATGGCATGAGTTGATAATGCAGACAGGCCTTGGGCTTCTGCCCTTATGTTACCACTGGCAGCTGTAAAGGGATGCCTGGAAAACATTACAACCAAATAAATCTAGACAAATACTAATTTTCTGATACTACCTAGCACAATGTACTTATCTGAGAGCTGTCACTTGACACAAGTGGATATTACCTGGCTAATAGATATAGTGGGTTATGAAAGGGTAGGCACTCACCTTGGGGAAAATGATCTCAAAGGATTTTCTTTTATGCACTCATGGTCCTAAGTAAACTGGTAGAAATGCAGGCAAGCACACAAGGGAAAGACGCCATGCAGGCAGTATTGTAAGAGCATTGTTTAGCTTTTCACGGAGAGTCTTGGCTCTTCACAGACTCAGGAGAGTAAGAGTACTTTGATGGTTTTTCAGAATTGGTGATGGTCTGGATATGGAAGTGAACCTGTTTCACACTTGAGTATTGTGCATGTACCTTCTTTACACAGATGGCTTTCCCAAGGAAATCCCTAAGGTGCAAAGGACTAAACAAAGTATGTGCAGGGATGAACATGGCTGAGCAGATGTCCTTATCATATACTTTGTTATGATAGATGCCCAGGATGGTATGGTGGGATCGTAGGGGAGGTCTATTTTCAGTTCTGTAAGCAACTTCCAAACTGTCTTCCAGAGTGGCTTTACTAGTTTACAATCCCACCAGCAGTGAAGTGGGGTTCCTCTTTCTTCACAATCCCACTAGCATGTGTCATTGTCCAAGTTCATAATATTGGCCATTCCAATTGGGGCAAGGCGGTATCTTAGCGTTGTTTTTATTTGCATTTCCTTTACGACATGGATGATGAGCATTTTCTCTTTTTTTGTTGTTTGTGCCATTTTAACCTGTTCTTTTGATACATCTTTCTTTAGTTCCCTTGGCCATTTAGTGATTGGAATGTTGAGTCTGGAGGGGATTTTTTTCTTGAGTTCCCTGTAGATACTGCATCTTACGCATTTGTCTGATATATTATGGGTAATTGTCTTTCCCAGTTGGATGGTTGTCTTTCTACTTTAGTAGCTATGCTTTTAACGGTGCAGAAACTTCTTATTTTTAGGTAGTCCCATTTGTCAAGTTGTTCTCCAAACTGTTGTGACACTGGGACTCTGTTCAGGAAGTTTTTGCCTGTGCAAATGAGTTCCAGTGTTTCTCCTACTCTATCGTGTAACAGTTTCAGGGTTTCAGGTCTGATCCATTTTTAGTTAATGTTTGTACATGGCAAAAGGCTAGGGTCAATTTTTAGTTTTCTGCCTGTGGCTACCCAGTTTTCCCAGCACCAGTCATTGAATAGGCTTGTTTGTTCTATTGTATATATCTGGCTCCTTTGTTGAATATAAGTTGACTAGAGTATGGTGTTTCATTTCTGGATCTTCTATTCTCTTCCATTGATTTCTGGTCTATTTTAGTGCGAATACCAGGCAGTTTTTGTTATTATGGCTCTATTGTAGATTTTGAAGTCTAGAATTGTAATACCATCTGCATTGCTCTTTTGCCTAGAATTGTTTTGTCTATTCTAGGCCTTTTATTAGTCCATATGAATCTTTATTAGTCCATATGAATAAATTTTACCCTTTATTATGTTGATTAGAAATATTCTGATTCCACTGTAATCAGCTAGCATGCAGGGGATTTCAACAGTCCTCTTGTATCTACTTAAGATTTTGGTGTGAACTAGTATGTGATCTATTTTGGAATGTGTTCCAGTTCTGCTGAGCTAAATGTGTAGCATTTTGTTGTTGGGTAGAAGACTCTGTTTCTGTTTATTAAGCCCTGCTAGGTTATGGTGTCATTTAGCTCACAGAAGTCTTATCTTTTGCTGAGTTTATCTGACTTTTGGTGAGAGTGGCATATTGAAGTTTCCCACTATGACTGTGTTTGAGTCTGTCTTATCAAGTAACTCCAAGACAGTCTGCTTGATATACTAAGGTGTTCCCATGTTGGGGGAGTAAACATTTATAACCGTAATATTCTGGTTATGAATTGACCTCTTTAGTAATACATAGTTTCAGTGAGCTTTTGGTGGATCTTGCTTCTCAATCCAATCTGCTGTTATGTGTCTTTTGATTGGATTGTTCAGCATGTTCATAATTAGGAAAATTAGGGAGAAGTGGTTAGCGTCCTCTGTCATTATTTATCTTTCCTTCTGTGTTTCTCTCTGTCTCTCTCTCTCTCTCTGTCTCTCTCTCTCTGTCTCTCTCTCTCTATCTCTCTCTCTGTCTCTCTGTCTCTCTCTGTCACTCTGTCTCTCTGTCTCTGTCTCTCTGTCTCTCTGTCTCTCTGTCTCTCTCTCTCTCTCTCTCTCTCTCTCTCTCTCTCTCTCTCTCTCTCTCCCCCCCCCCCTTGGTGCCTATTCATTTATAGGTGATAGCTTTTTCAATATATTTTATTATAATTAATAGAAGGGTTATATTATATTCACCAGATAGAAGATACATTACTTCACAAACATTGCTACCCTTTCTCATGTCTTGGTCCCCATTTCCTTCCCCTGACCGCATCACCTCATCTTGTTTTTCCCCTTCCCTTTCCTTGGTTTATACTAATTATTACAAATGAGGGAAACTACTGAGTCTATGTTCCTTTGAGTCTGGCTTATTTCATTTCATGAGATTTTTTTCTAAGTCTTTGGTGATAGCTTCTTGATAGGAATTCTTGCTGTTCAGAAATTTGTTCTTGATTATTTAATATGTTTTAATGCTAGTTTAGTGTGCATATATTCATATAGCTTCTCTTTCAAATGAAATATTCTCCCTCAATTGTAAATGCTGGATATATCACTCTGGGTTGGCAATTGTTGGTCTTCAGGTTTTCTTGTTTTTAGGGTTTGCATAGAGAGGACTGCAGTGATTCTAATAAGATCTTTGATTTTGCAGCATTAAGGATCATGTTTTTGTTATTCTAGTCTAATGTTTTTACTATGATGTGTCTAGGAGAGTTCCTTCTTGGGTCTTGCTTATTAGGCATTCTGAAGGTGTGAGCAATATTTTCCCATTTGAGTTTAGGAAAGTTCTCTGCTATAATCTTGGTGAATAAGTGTTTCATTCCCTTTGTTTGAAGCTCCTCCCCTTCATCAATTCCTATTACACAAAGAGGAGATGTCTTGGCTGAGTCTGCCATTCTTGGGCTTCTCTTTGGTGAATTATGACTGATTTTTACAGACTGATGGCTCTCTCTTCCAGCCCTTGTGTCTTATCTTCTGTTTCTGATGTCCTGTCCTCCATCTCAGTCAATCTGTTGCTCAGTGCTTCCATTTTAGTTTGCAATGTGGACATTGAGCCCATCATGTCTCCTCTGCTAGCATTCATCTTTCCATCTAAGGAAGTTTAAACTTTGTCTATTTGTCTACTTCTCTTTTAAAAGCAAGGAACTCCTTGGTAAATTTCCTGCTTATATTCCCAGATTCATTTTTGGATTTCTGCCTTAATCTTTTTAGGCATGTCTGCAACCATCTCCTTGAACAGAGTCATGTGTCAAGTCTCTTCAGGAGGCATTTATTTAGAGCTGACTGCTCTCTCATCCCTTCACTCTTGTTACCTTTTGGGATTTGTGTGGGACTTTGAATGTTCATATATTTTGTGATTTGTCTCTGTGTATAAGTTACCATGTGTGTTTGTATTTGGACAGAATAAAATACTTGCATGAAGTGATATGTCTTGTATGAATTTTTTGCAGAGTTATTCATAAATAAGAAATTAACTTAAAGAATAGTACCAATATTTGAGTTTGAAAAAAACTTGAGTATGACACAGAGCTATCTGAGGATGGAAAGGGAAAGAAAGTGAAAAAAAGAAATGGCTGAGAACAATGTAAACACTTCATATTTTTGCCTGGAAATATTAATGAAGCATAGTAGAATTGTTTGGGGAGAGGAGTGCATCAAGTGAAACAGGTGGATTTATTAAAAATATACTGTATATGTGTATGGAAATAAAGTACACTAATAAAATCCAGAAGCGATGGTAATTATAAATCCTTCCCCAAGATAGAAGGCCTGTTTAGAATTGCTTTCTCTTAAAGATAAGACCCAACTTAAGGTGAGTGCATCCATTGTGTTAGAAATATCCAGGACATCTAGAGCTGAAATAGATGACAACAAGCAAAGTACTATTCCCAAAACTTATGTAATTCCCTGCAAGAGAAAAACAGCTAGGTCCCATCATCAGTAAGATTTCTTAAGTTTGAAAGTGGACTCGGGAGCATGATTTTCTGAGAAAGGATGAATGGGAAGGCACTCCCCTATGTGGAAAAGTTCCCATAGCATTTTCTTTTGTGTACCCTGCATAGTCCCATGCAGTAAAAACAGGCACACAAGAGAAATGCCATGCAAACAATATTCTTTTTTTTTTGCCAGTCATGGGCTTGAGCTCAGGGCCTGAGCACTGTCTTTGGACTTTCTCAAGGTTAGAGCTCTACCACTTGAGCCTCAGCACCACTTCCAGCTTTTTTCTATGTATGTGGTACCGAGGAATCGAACCCGGGTCTTCACGCATGCTAGGCAAGCACTTTAACCACTAGGCCAAACTCCCAGCCCATGCAAACAATATTCTAACAAGAATCTTTTTCTTTTGCCAGTCCTGGGCTTGGGCTCAGGGCTTGAGCACTGTCCTTGGACTTTCTTAAGGCTAGTACTCTACCACTTGAGCCTCAGCACCACTTCCAGCTTTTTGCTATGTATGTGGTACTGAGGAACTGAACCCAGGTCTTCATGCATGCTAGGCAAGCACTCTACCACTAGACCAAACTCCCAGCCCCCTAACAAGGATCTTTCCCCTTCCACAGAGATTCTCCTGGCCATTCACAGAATCAGGAGAGTATGAGTACTTTGATGGTTTCTCAAGGATAAGTGAACCTGTTCCACACATAAGCTTCCACCTCTCCTCACAGATGCCTTTGTCAAGAAGATACCTGAGGTTCATATGACTACACAAATTATTTGATTTATGATGGCCTTCGTACCCATTTTCCATCAAGAAACACCAAATCATTTTATTTGATTTCACAAAACATATCACAGAAATTTCAGAAATCCATTCCATTACTCAGTCACTGAGAAATCTTTCCATATTCTTTCCCTGTACTTTATATAAGGCATTGTTAAATATAGTGTATAACTTCACATGATTGCAAATATTTATGGAGTTCGCATTTCCACTCATCAGAACACATAGCTGTGTGTTTGTGCGTGTATGGGTCTGTGTGTGCGCGTATGTGCGCGCACACACACACATACACACAGCATTGAGAATATCCCAAATAGCAGGTACTGAGTTAGGTTATAGTCCTGTGGCAGTAGTCAGTACTGTGTAGTCAGTACTATGAGACTAAGCTGAGTAGCATCATGTGAGTCTTCCTAAGTGGAGGGTAGAGTAAAAAGAGAGCTATCTAAAACAGGGTTCCCTGTGTCCTTAGGTTTTAAACACAACCAAGACCCCAACCTTAGAGCTCTATGAAAATATTTGCAATGTTTATGTTATCTGTCTTTATAAGCTTCTGTCTGTCTCTGACTCTCCCTGCCCCCCTCCAGCCAAAAATAAGCACAAGTTCTCTAGAAGTGGCAGCCCTGAACAGAACCTTTCTCACTTCAGTGGTGACCATGGCTGGGATCAGAAAGTCCTTTCCAGTTCTAAGTTGCAGCTTGATTCTGGATGCTGCAAGTTGGAAGTAGCTACCAGGCGGTGGAGGGACTGATACATAAGGTCTGGCAGGGTTCCTCAGGGAGGTGTTGGAAGGCTCTGTAGCCCTTGTAAATGCATGCCACTCATAGTCTTCTCTGTGAAGTTTTCTGAGCACCCACTGATCTCAAGGTTCAAGTTATTTGCAAGAACCCAGGTGGACCTTTTGCTCACCTGTGACTTTGAAGTTCCTTGAGCCTTTGATTTAGGTGTAAACCAGCTTCTCATTTGATTGCATAACTAGTGAGCTGTCTTCACTCTCATTACCCTAATCAAGGACAGAATACTGAGCACAGGGCTTTCTTCTGTGTTGCTAATCTCAAATTAAGCCAGAGCAAGAACATAGAGGGGCCAAAGAAAATTAGGAAATGCAGAGACATATGTAGTAGTAGGGTGTGAGGGATCACAGGATTATAGGCACTTGGGCCCTGAGTCTCCAGCATGCAGATTTACTTGCAGGTTCACACAGGGAAGATTACCATGGAAACATAGAAAAACCATAGTATGCATATGACAATTAAAGAAAAAATAGCATTTGCAAGAGACATAGGTTCCTTTTTTTAAAAAAAATATCAGACTGCGGCTCAGCAACAGTCCAGACACAGGTCTTCTTATCTTGTCCCAGAGCTAAGCTATCAAGATCTCCAGTACTCAAAGCCAAAGTGCTAGCATTTCCAGTACTAAGGTAGGGGGTACAGCATTCCAGTTTTATAACCCTCTCCAGAGCAGTCTGAATTAACCCTGGATGGACAGCTTTTCAGCAATCCAAGTGCTAGATAGAGGGCAGCTAGCCTCTCCAAACTTTTCCAGGCTTCACAGCTCAGCATCGGTGTTCCCTTTACCCTTACCCTTACTGGCTTTACAGTCAAAATAACACTGAGAATGTCTGAGTAGCTTCTAATCCTGTCTGGGTGTGCACCCTATAATATAGCACCAGAGCCACATGTAGCCTTATCATGTTTCCCAAGGTGCACATGTGATTCAAATCTATTACCATTCCCCTTTCAATGTCAGCCAGAATTAGCTGCCTGATCACATCAAAACCAGGCCACAAACACACATCAGTGGGAAGCAAGCGTCACTGCTGCTTCTCCAGCCTCATGTCTAATCTGGCAGATCATGGATTCAGTTTATGCCACAGCCTAGAGCATTGCTGGCTACAATACCAGCAATGATGTAACCCAGGGTTGTCCATGTGTAGAGATTCTGACCACTGGTAGATGTGATGCTGAAGGCCAGTTCTGGGGTATGGGACTGCTGACATGACGCTGTGACACAGAGTATACTTTTGAGATACTCCGTTTCTTCTTCCTGAGAAATGGTTTGTGATTTTTGGTGAGAACCTCTGGAAGCTGGACCTTCTAGTGTTGAAATAGGGAAAACATTCCAAGTACTCACTCACACATAAATCTAGACCCAGGTGGCACCCAGAAATAATGAATGTGATCTGGAAGTAGGCATAGAAGACCACTCCAAACTGCATAATTATATAATAATAACTGAATGGCAGGTAAGGTCACATGGTACAACACTCTATGAGTTTTAGAAAAGCCAAGCATGGTGGTGGTTACTATTTGTGATACCAGCATTAGGAAGGCTGAGGAAGGACGATCTACAGTTCAAGGCCAGAATGAAGCTACATACTAGACCCTGACCCCTGACACACACACACACACACACACACACACACACACACTCACACACACACACACACACACACATGCACACCAATAAAACTCTAGTTTTCAGACAAACTTACTTGTAATTGTCAAAATAGAAGGTTCCAACATAAAAGATCATGTGCGTAACACATGTAGCTATCATGGAGGAGTCAGTCTGAAGATATGATAGGAAGAAGAAATGTATGAGACCTTATGGTAAGTTAAAAATAGTGGAATATACCTGTGACTTAAGTTATGTGGAGTAGTAGAAAGAACGATATCAGCGCAATATGGACAGGAGCAAGCCCTAGGCCAAAACTAAATCGCTAGAGCAAATTCTTGTCAATACTTTGAGAGTGACCAGTAGAAAAGAACAGATGCAATATTATTTTGTTTATCTTGAAAGCAGAATAGTCAAACATGATTCAAGGAAAAGAACATGAAAAAATGATTAAAGCATAATATGCTAATGTGGAAACGGCAATTATGTTATGAATTTTTGAGCTTTAAAATGTGCAGGCACAACAACTGACTCACAGGCACTGGTGGGCACACATGCTTCATCAGATGCACATGCCTATGGTGGCACATGCTCACTATGGGACCCAGGTGCTGTAAAAGGCATGTACACAATGTTATGGGTCCGAAAATGAGCCCACCAATCTGAATTTAGGGTTCAAAGAAGTTTATTACAGTCTTGCAGAAGCTGGCTGGCCAGGGACACAGTGCAGATTTGGGAGCTACCAATGTGACCCCAAAGGGTTCTCAAGTTGGGCTTCTAAGGGTAAGCACCCCAAACAGTTTGAGTTGTACGGTTCCATTAATAAAACATCAGCTCTTTTGAAACAAAGGACCTTACCAAATGTAGTTACACATTACTGGGCAGGAGGGAGGGCAAGGTGCTTTCACATTATTCCATAGGAGGTCCAGGGACATTCTTCCAAAAACCGGGCCTGGGGTTGAGTTAAAGTAAAACTGCTGTTTCATAGTATTCCTTATTTCCCCAGTAAGGGTCCAATTCCTGGCTCAGCTTCTCAACTTAGTCAAGAGGCTTTCTATTCCAAGGGACCCTTACACACAAGTATGCACATGGGCTTCAAGAGACCCACCTGAGTCAGCTGGCATAGTCACATCAGCAGGCCCACACAAATCAGCATGCAACAGGCAGACATGTAGGACAGTTGGCATAGGGAATTGCAATAAAACCGGGAGGCCTACATGCATTTGCTGGCACAGGGACAGGAGCAGATGAACTAGCATCAGTAGTTGCAACTTTGTACCTGCATGCCACCACCAGATGTAACCTTTGCCATCCATTTCCCATGGACACAATGGCATGCTTACTCTTGTATAGGAAGCACAGCCCATGTCATGGCTGGGTGAGCAGAAACCTCTGCCCAGTGGTTCTGCTAGGGCCACGCCCATGCTACACAAACACCCTAGGACAGACATAGGACATAGGAGCTTGAGTACACTCTAATAAAGCACAAAAGAACCAAAAAAACCCAGAAACAAGAAACAGAAACACACACCAGCATATACACAGCCCTGCATGTGCGCACGCGTGTGTACACACACACACACACACACACACAGGACAGGAAATATCAAATGTGTAATCCTCACAACTAAGCTCATTTGCAGGCCTTTGTGCCATACCAGGAGTCCCACTCACAACAGAAACTCCACCTGTACTTAGGCATGCCTAAGCTCACAAACAGACTGCACATACTAGCACAGGCTCTCTTGGATAGGAAGTGCACCTTACTGTTGGCATCCAATCAGACAATACCAACAGAGAGAAAATGTGAACTCAGGTTAAACTATGGGCTCCCCCTCTCATGGGGACACTGAGAGGATGGGCTCTACAATCTTCAACTGCACATAGGCTCCAATACAGTGCTCGCAGGTAAAATGACCATCCTGATAAGGACTCTACCTGTGCTCTGTGGCACCATAGAACTGGACAGGGAAAGTCCAGTGGGACCTAGGACTCAGTACCCTGCTGTGACACAGAGCAAGCACTTCCCCTCTCCTGTAAGCAAACTCCTTCTCAAGGAGCCCAGCAGTTCCTACAAGACTGCAGCAGTACAGGTAATGCAAGAGGAGGTCAGGAGCTGAGCCTGGGAAACACCTGCCCACAAGCCAGTGCCTGTGGCAGCTGCAAGAATGCAGGCCCATGCAGACTGTGCAGCTGTCCATACACCAAGAGTGAGATGCTCACAACTTGGAACCTGTGGGAGTCTTCATCCCTTTCTGTGTGTGCTTGACCCTGCCCTGGGAAAGCCTGGCCTACTGGAGTCATGGATGGTCTGGCTGGGATTGAAGGAGTCGCTCTTGGCCCTGTAAAACTACAAGTGGCTAGAAGGGTGGATAGCACCTGCTTCAAATGCCACTAGGCATCAGTACGTGATGCTTGACCAAAAGGAGAAGGAGGAGATGCAGAGAGAGAGGAGAGTTTTTTCCACACCCAGACACCTAGTCACCCATCCACTTGGTATTGGGATTCCTCCTCATGTTTCCACACTCATGGAGATCAGGCTAAGGTTGATGTCTCCACTTCACTGAAACACACACACCTCCCAGCTGAAGCTGGGGTCTGTCCATAAGTGCATGTCTCTTTCTGAAGTGGGAAGGCCAGACCTGCTCTCCGTCACTCTGTGATATGAACTATAGATGGAACTGCATTCTCTTCACCTTATGGAGAGACTGCTTGAACCTGATTCTTGTTCATGGGTCCTCTTATTCCATCCCCTTGCTCAACCCCACCAAAAGATTCCTGTTGAAATAAAGGATGTCTCCTGAATATAAACCTCCTGACAAGGGACTCTGCCATAGTCCTAGCAAACTGATGGCTAGGCAAGCCCTCTTGCAGAGGTGAGAAATGCCTCCAGCTCTGATTTCCTTTATAGTTTAGAAATATGGATGGTCTTCCCTACTGTATATTATGCCAAGTGAATTCCTCCACTTCATTTAATCTGGCATCCACCCCCGTAGAAACTGTGTGTAAGAAATGAGAGACAGAGGGCTGGGAGTTTTGGCCTAGTGGTAGAGTGTTTGCCTAGAATGTACAAAGACCTGGGTTCCATTTCTCAGTACCACATACATAGAAAAAGCTGGAAGTGGTGCTATGGCTCAAGTGGCACAGTGCTAGCCTTGAGAAAAAGCCAAAGGACAGTGCTCAGGCCTGAGTTCAAGACCCATGACTTGGAAAAAAGAAAGAAAGAAAGAAAGAAAGAAAGAAAGAAAGAAAGAAAGAAAGAAAGAAAGAAAGAAAGAAAGAAATGAGAGACAGAGAACCAACACAGGCTCAAGGCTTTATTAGATGTCAGATAAACTGAGATATTCCAAGCAGGAAAGGAGGCAGCAGAGATTCACACATATTGGCAAAATTTAAGCTAAACTGTGGGAGCAGTCATGGGGTACATTACATGGGTTGTGGGAATTAGAGGAGAGCGATGTTCTGAGAAATGGAACATGACTGATGTAACTGGGCTGGCGTGGGCCTGGATGTGGGGGAAGGAGAGGGGAGATGTTTCATTGAAGAAATGCAAACTTAATAGACTTTTTTCAAGAGGAAAGTATATGAGGTAGAGGATTAAGTAACCAGAAAGCTGATTCTGAGAACTTTGACTATATTTCATTAAATTAAAAAAAGGACTTTCTTTAGCATACAACTGCATTCTCTCATTCTCTAATGGACCATGATATGAAATTCATATTTGAACAAGATGGAAAGAGGCTTGAGGTGGTAACAATTTTGTAGGCAAAGGAAAAATAAATTACCACCTCCTTCAATTGGCCAGGAACAGTTCTTTTTAATTTTTATATTATAGACTCTCTAGAAAGGAATAACATTAATTGTATGACCCTTAAGGTTTTATAGTAAGTACTCATATAATACATTCGTTAAAGTATTTGAGGCTATTTAGTTTGTAATGAAGTCAGTATGTATTTATTGCCTACAGCTATTCTGTAGCTTATAAATATAAATACCAATTAAATTACATTATTCCCACATGAACTACTGATTCATTTTATGATGTCTATAACTTATTCAAATGGCATGAAATGGGATACACAGACAATTCATCTCATAAGTTTGCTTCCTTTAAGGGTGTGATTTTTCACTTAGAATGATATAGTATCATTTGTAAAGGAATGGAACACAGGACCTAGAAAAATTTTGTTAAGTGAAGTAAAAGCCATGTCAGAGAGAATAGATGGCTGATTTCCCTCATCTGTGAAAGCTACATTCACATACATTTGGAAGTAAATACTCTAGTTGGCATGCCAGTGAATACAAATCTATTAACAGAAATATGGTAGCTTCAAAGAAATGCTCAAAAAGATAATTCCATAGAAAGGCAAAGATAAAGTTCAACAGAATACACAATGAGGAATGGGATTTGAAAGAAGTACATTGGGATAAGGGAGACAGGAGGAGATGAATAAAGAGCAGAAGGTAAAGGAGAATGCAGTCAAGAATTCAGTATGTTTCTTACAAGCTGAAGAGAAGTAAAGGAAGGGGTGGGTTAGAAATGAAGGGTGAGAATGTTGAAAGGGGTGACAGTGATCAAGATGCATTTTATTTATCAAGTCTTTGTCAAAAGACACCTACCATTTCTATGACATACAAACCCTTAGCCTGATTTGGATTAAGTTCTAAAAACTAAGTCCCAGTGATTGTATATAGAGATTCCCTTCTTGAACACTTGTTTGATAAACTTGTCATTTGAAATATCATGTAAAAATCAATGTTAATAAATTCTTTAACAAAAAAAGGCAATTACCCTGATAAACTTCAAGGCAGGAAGGAATGTATGTGTGTGGGCGGGTGGGGGAATGTATTTTCAGAACACGTAAATCTAGCTAAGTGGCTTTCATCAGATGGTGATTATATGCAGTTTGGGGATATTTGCAATGCTTTGAAGACATTGCTGATGTTTGCCACTGGGCTTTATGGACAGGGACAGGAATGCTATGATACCTGACGCACACCCAGGACACTCCCCGGAAGCTTAGGGCAGGTAGGCCACAAATATCCAATGACAAATCGTAGAAACAATTAAATAGAAGACTCTCCCTCCTTCTCCTCTTGTTCCTCTTCCTTCTCCTCCTGTTGTTTCTCCACATGCCTCATTCCAGGCTAGGCTGGGTTACACAGGCAAGTCTTTCTTGAAATACAAAATCAGAGTTAGTGGTATGGTTCCAGTGGTAGAATTCCTGCTCCGCAGTTAAAGCCCTGAATCAAGGTTTGGGATGGGGGTAGAGATTGTAAACTGTCTGAATTCAAATATTATTTGAGATCTGAAAACCATCACAATACCAAACAAACCATTTCCTCTGAAGCTGAAAATTCAAAATACACAATGAGGTAAATAGAGATCATATGATAATGCTCATTGTCCTAAGAATAATGGGGAAATATTTCTCAAGTATGACCCCTAGATTTTTCTTAGTAGAAAGGAATAAAGAGTTATACAGATTTCTATACACAGTCATAAAAGAAAAAATTGGACGTACATATAATATAGCTTACTTGAAAGTCACTTAAAAAAAGAAGAAGAAGAAACTATTGGAGCAGTAACCCTGATTATCTAGAATGCTGAGGGCTGAGGATTATGGATAGAAGACAGCTCATGGAGACTCACCTGTGCAATATTCTAGGAAACAGCTGTTCATAGATATGTGATCCTTCTGGTAGCATATCAGTCATGAGTGAACTAGTGAAGCGTGAACTCAAGAAACAGAGTCAAACCTCAGAACCGGATAGACTCACGACAATAAACCTAGATACTTTGAATGCTGACATGTGAAGATCAAGGTTTGAAGTTAGCTGAAGCAGAAAAATCTGAGACTCAAAAATAACATCTGAGACTCAAGAAAAAAACAGAAGTAGAACTGTATGTCAAAGGTGACACTTTAAGCATGAAAAACTCAAAAGAAAGCTTATGCAGGCTCATGCCTGCAATCCTAGTCAGGAGGCTGAGATCTGAGGATCAAGGTTCAAAGCCAGCTGGAGACCAGAAGGACCTGAGACTGTCCAATTAATCTCTAGAAAAAGGGAAGTGGGGTTTGGCTCAAGGATAGGGTGGTGTCCTTCAGCTGAAGAGCTCAGGGAGCACGCCCAGGCCCAGGGGTAGGGTGGTAGCCTTGACCTGCCGACTAGGGACCGTGCCCAGCCCAGGGGGAGGGTGATAGCCTTGAGGTGAAGAGCTCAGGGGCAACCCCCAGGCCCATGTTCAAGCCCTATGACCCACAAAGCAAAAGAAAACAAAGCACTCAAGAGAAAGTACTTAGATCCTGGGTTCAAACTGAGGCACAACCCACAAAAACTAATTAAGCTATGTTTAATAGTGCTGCTTGCCAATTCGTGTGTGACTGTGTGCCTTTGTCATTAAAGGTTTACAGAAGGATCATTGTATATATCCATCACAGTGATCTCTAAAATACTTTGTACTTGAGATGTGGGAAGGAGTTTCATGGTCGACCTGGCCAGGAAAGTTCTTGTGACTCTTGTTCCAATAATGGCTGAGGAAAGTGGTGGGTTCCTGTTCTCTCAGTTCCAGGAGAGGGACAACGGCTGGGTGCAGTGGATTGCAGCTGTCGTCCCCAGCCACAGGGAAAGCAGGGAGCACGACCAGCCCGGGGCTGGACGGGCCTACACTGAGAATGACCGCTGTGTTGTTGTTTTCCTCCTTTCTGACTTTGATGTTCTTTACAAAACGAGAAGAAGCAGGATTGTTCTGGGTTGCCAAGGGAGAGAAAGAGGAAGATGTTCCTGGGCCTCTGCTAAGAAGAGACGTGGACACGGCCTGTAGTTCATAGGGTAATGGGATCCCAAAATACGGGAAGACTTGCGTTTAGTATCGTTCAGTCTGAGTTGAGCCCCTCATCCAGCTCCTTGTAATGTCACGTTACACTGCCATGATTGCCGTGTCATCCGACCAAGAAGGTAACGTGGAGTCCGCACTGCTAAGTGACACCCAATCTTTAGACTCTTCCAGTTTCCACGGCAGAGTCTCTGCTTCCGTCTCTCCCGCTGTCTCTGTCTTCGTCCTGCCCTCCTCTCCCTTTTCCTTTGCTTGCCATGTACTTTTTCTTCTTCCTCTGTCTGTGCGGGGCTTGGACTGAGGGCCGGGTGGACTCCCTGCGTGTCTCTGGGGTCAAAGCTGGTCCTGACGGGCATCAGGGGTCGTTTACCGGGGATCGTCTCAGGAACGGACTTTCCTTCCAGGACCAGGCTTCAGTCGCCCATCCTCAGGCCCAGGCTTCCTGAGTAGCTAGGATTGCAGGCTGTGGCCCCTGCGCCCGGCCTCCTTGCAGCTTCTGCTTCTAAAGGGAGGAAAGCGGAACTAGGTTCCATCAGCCTCAGGGGAGGGAGGCAGAGGGAGGCGGAAGTATCCGATTGCCTTCCTGTGAGGCTGCTCGGGCCCCGCCCCCGGCAGAGAGCCTCTGGGCAGGCGAGTTGCCTGCAGGCCCTGCTTCATTTCACCAGCTGCTGGTGAGGACCCGCAGGCCTGCATGGCGACTGGAGGGGAATTGGGGACTTCCCAGGAACAGGTAATACAGCAGGGTCACCCCTGTGTGGAGGGGTGGCGGTGCGCCAGTGGGGGGGGATGGGCGTCGGAGAGGGAGAGGGCACGCGGTAGCGGGGAAGGTGGGGCGTGAGGCAGAGCAGGGAGGCGGGCAGGGCAGCAAGGGTCAGCTGAGGTGGCCACAGCCACTAGGGGTTGGGGAGGGAAGCGAGCACTCTGGCAGGGAAATGGGCGTGGGAGGGTCGGCAGGGAGGAGGAAAGAGGCATGTTGCACCTGATGACGGAGGTGGTGCACGGGAAGGGGCAGGGAAGGCGGCAGGCATGGAGAAGGAGGACCTGTGTCTTAGGGTGAAGAGAGAAAGCGTGTCAGGAGGAAGATGCTCAACAGCACACACGGAGGGAAAGATGAGGGTGGCGGCACATGGAGGGAAAGAAAGAGAGGGGGCCAATGCCTGAGGGTAAGGGGGCAGTTGGCAATGGGAAGGGGCGGACAGAGGGAGGCACAGCAGGGCCAGCCGACGTGACTCAGGTGCCAGCCTCCAAGAACTCCTCACCATACACTGCTGGTACGGCAGGCCCAGGATCCCCTGTACAAACTCCTGGCCATGATGAGGCCTGGGTGCAGACAGCACCACCCAAGGGGGTGGAGGTTGTGCTGCTTCTGCTGCTGGATAGCATGCAATGGTGGAAATATTTACTGAGGAGTCTGTGCGGTAGTTGCAGCAGCAAGAGGACAACATGGCTGAAGAGGAGACAGAAGAGCAGAGGGGACTGATGCAGGGCCACCTCTTGGAGAAATTGGACCAGAAGCAGGAAGAGAGGAAGCCAGAGTCATCCAAGCCCACACCTACAACTTTCCAGAGCCCACTGGAGCAATTGCAGGCTCTTCAGTTAGATCTGGGACCAGTGAATAGCCAAGCCACCAGGGCCTATGACCGCCTGAAGCAGAATCTCAGCAAGAGGCGAAAGCCTCTCCTGGACTGCAGAAGTATCAGCATCCAGGGCATCCCTCACTTCTGGGCCCAAACTGTATCCTTGGGCATATTTACTCCTTACTTACTGTCTGGCAGTCTGTGATCTAAAGGGAAAAGGCCTGGTGTTTGAGATTGAGGATGTGGAACATCACACTGCTGTGGGCCCTAGACAAAAGGATTATGGGTATCACAAGCCGGTATGTGGCACAGGGATGGATTGTGGGGACAATGAGTACTGGAAGCTATAAGGATCCTGAGTAGCTCAAGGAAGTTGTCACAGAGACTGCTACTTAGAGTACATGTTTCTTTGCAGTCAGCATGAACTTCTAGATGGGGACTCTGTAAAAAATTGACTCTTTCTCTTAGGTCTAGTCAGACACTTAGCCAATGAAGCTTGGTAAAGAGATTTCCCTAGTCACAGATGCCAGGAAAGGAGAATCTACAAACAGCCTTCAGAGCAAAGATAGTGTGCCAGGAGTATGAGCAGATGGCCAGAGCTGCCTACTTCCCTCTATTGTGATCCTAGGCTCTTGGTCTTTCTTAAGGCCAGAATTCCACCACTTGACCACTACTTCTGGCTTTTTTCTATGTACGTGATACCAAGGAATTGAACCCATGTCTTCATGAATGCTAGGCAAGCCCTCTACCACTAGGTCAAACTCACAGCCCAGGGGAACTTCTTCAAGGAAGAAACATATATCACCATATATAGCTGAAGATCATATTTAACAGCCACCACTATAGAGATAAATAGCTTAAAGTGAATATAATGGAGCTGATGGAAGCCATGAAGAGGACATTCAGCAACAGAAAGCAAAGCAAGACGCCCCACAAATGTTTTGTCCATGTATTGGTGATAATGGCCACATCACACCATCTGATCTTCAAGGCCATGGTCCCCCTGCTTTCTGGCATCCTGAAATATACATCTAGGTATGTCTTGCCACAGATCCCAGAAATTGCTCCCATATCCCCTGAGGTCCAGATGCAATGTGGACCTCCATGCCAGCTTTAACTGTAGATATAGCTACTCATAGAAACCTAAGTGTGTCATTGAGTCAAATGAGCTTCCATTCAGGGAGTTTCAGGCACCTGCTTGGAACAACCTTTAGGCAACTCATTGACTTGGTCTTCTTTCCCCACTGCATGTCCCCTTCATGTGTTCCGGCAATTCCAGTATATTTCATTTCAGCTATGTGTCTTTCTGGCCAATGGTTCCCTCTTTCTTGTCTGCCTAAACCTTGAGGTGGCAGCTGAATATGATCCTGCAAGATCAGCACCACCCAGGATACAAGATCACCAGCTTATGGTGTTTGCTTCATCATTAAAGAAAGCTCACCTGGGCTGGGAGTTTGACCTGGGGGTAGAAGGCTTGCCTAGCATATATGAAGCCCGGGTTTGATTCTTCAGTACCACAATATGCTGAAAATTCCTTAGGATTTACAAATGTATGCTTGATTTCCCTCAGAAATGTTTTTTTTTCTACAAAAAGCACAGAGTCAGGTGTGCAGTGGCTGTACCAGCCACTGTGCTGTTTGTTTTGTCTGTGATTGCCCAGCCCTGTTATTGATGTCCTAATATGGCCTGATGTATACAGAAATTACACTGGTTGATGGCTGAAGACTCTTCAGGTTCAGGTTTCTAAGTGGTTTTCTGATCCTGTTTCTGTTTTATGGTTTTAATTTTATTTTCAGTGTCATATTCAGTGAGGTTACAGCTACACAAGTAAGGTAGTGAATACATCTCTTCTTGAGCTTTTATAATGTTCATGCACATTATCCCTGAATAGATGTAGGAATGTTGTCTGATGAAATTCAGTATGCGTTTATGAGTTTTAAAAAATAAATAACTTGAGTGGTAAAATGGGCCTAGTTGTATTAAACTATAAGCTAGCCTGTAATAAGGAAAAGAGAAGAAAACTTTTACTCACTGTCAATCAATCCCACTTTCACATCTTCACTCAATATTTTCAAAAATATCCTGGCCTGAACCACTAGAGAAAATAAAGAAATTCATTCATGATATAGAAACAAGTTGTCAAGTTCTCAGTGACTGCAGATTCTGACCTGATCTTATATGCAGACACCTGAAAGAGTCTCCTGACCAATTTCAGAACATTAAATATAAATACAATAAATAAGCAGACACAATTCCACACAAATTTCTTAGTAATTATCAGGAGAAACAGCTGGGAAAGTTCCTATCTTGAATTTTTTGGTCAAGAGAAACTCACCATTGTCCTGAAGCTGACTACACAGCAGGTTACGGGTGAATGGAATATCGAATGTGTATGTGCATATGTATATGTATATGTATATGCATATGTATATATATGTGATTCACTATCATCATTGTTTATACAATTGTGCTGAATATGAACATTATGTGGAAGCTCTTGGTCAAGAAAAATGTTGTTTTAGTCTGCAAGCAAATGTACGGGGGCAGGGAGACACAGGAAGAGAGACAGAGTGAGTGAGAGAGAGAAAGAGACAGAAAGAGGGAGAAAGAGAGAGAGGGAGAGAGAGAGAATGGGAGAGGGAGAGAGAGAGAGAGGGGGGGGAGAGAGAGAGAGGGGGGGGAGAGAGAGAGAGAGAGAGGGAGAGAGAGAGAGAGAGAGAGAGAGAGAGAGAGAGAGAGAGAGAGAGAGACCACATGTTGTGTGCATGCATGGGAATGTTTTTATGTGGCTAATCAAGAAATTCATATCCCCTCAAGGGCATACCTCCAATCAAACATGTCTTTCAGTTAAACCCCAACATCTAGTTTCTATAACATTCTAATAGTACATTTAGTTAAAACTGTATGGAAATATTAATTCATATATAAAGCTAGAGCCCTCATGATTCATGGTGAAGCTGAGATGAACAAAACGGGAAGGTGCACACACACACAGCAGGTGAGAGAGGAGGAAGGAGTGGAAAGGAACAAATTGGAAGCATGATTGAGAAGAAAGACAAGCAGGCAAACTGACTTAGATAAGGGCACACAGTAGCTGAAAACTGAAGACAGTAAACATCACCCATGGAAAACAAACAGCACAAAACAAAGAAATAAGAAAACACAGATGTTGTTCAGGTTGCCTTGTTACCGGTTGATATTTAGGTATCCAGGAAAATTAATGAGTGAGAGGACAGGGGTAGGAGATGAAATGGGTTAAGGTAGGAGATTCACTAGTATGTGGCGAGGTTGAACAATGAGGGAGCAATGAGAAAGGGGTAAAAAAGATCCAAAGAAGAGGGTAAAATGGTAGGTTCTAAAGGTCAGTTAAGGATGATTTCAGATGGAGGAAAACTAGGGAACACCAGATTAAGTGGAGCAGGTTCCATGGAAATCAATGGCAAGTAGTTTTATTTTATTTTATTTTTCTTATTTAGTCTTAGAAGAAGCCAGAATTAAATACAGATTAAATACAAAGGCACAAAAGTCTTTTCAGTGGAATAACAAATCCCTTTATTTTCATCTAAGCCGGCAGCTTGACTTCTGTCACTGTTGTGACTTGCCTGGTCCTTAGGAAAAAGAGAGGGATAGTGAGTTCACTCCTGTTTCTGGGGACTCAGATGGCACCGCACTGGCTTCCAAGGGCCTCAGTCTGCATGGCAGGTGACATGCAGACAAGTGAGCAGATCGCACAGTAGGCATCAGGGAAAAACTGAGCTGATCCCTACAGCAGCCATCCTGGGAGAAATTGAAAGGCCATGATCAGGCCTTAACCACTGCCCCGTGCTGGACTCTTAATGGCCTGTGGACCTTTCACTGGTCTGCCTGCACCTCTCCAGGCTTCAAAGCACCATCAAGAGCTTGGGCATCCAATCATGCAAAGAACTATCAACCCACACCCAAACCCTGGAACAACATTCACACCGAATCTTACAAATGCCACCTGGCTCCAGTCCTGTAGAACTGAATTGCCAGCTTTCTAATTTATTACAGAATTTGCAATTAATCTATTTTCCTAGAATTTTAGTCATTATTAATATATTAATTGACCATTGTACTTCCTTCTTTCATATAAACTAGTGAAAAAAAATAGGTCACGACTTAGTACTCAGACTAAGTAAAAATAGGTAAAGGTGATTTTTATTCAGTTCCTTCAAAATGAACGTATAATTTTGTTTATGGAATTAGTAGAGAGTTATATGGAGTAAATATATTGTTGAATAAAAAAAGAATTGTAGATGACTATTTCCTCTGCACCTAGTGTAAGCATGACATTCTAGCGAGGGCTGAATTCTCCAATACCCAGTGGCTTTGGGTAATGGAGAACTACTGCTCTTTGATAAAGAAACTCATTAATCCATTATGTTGCTAATTTAAAATGTAATGTATGTAAGGCTTGCATTGCAAGTGTTGGTGCCTCATTGTGTGGTATCACCTAGCGATCACATTGTATTTTCCTAATATTTGGATATCTCATGGGCACAGATCATACCTACATATTGCCCGTTGTTCTCCACATGGAACCACATAATTTTAATGAGTAGTAAACATTGAAGTGAGAATCTCATGGGGTAGCCACCACTCTGTACTTAATTGTTAAAATTAACTTGTCTTAATATCTTTAAATAGTTGTACACAGTAGTGGTTATTTAGCAAACAGTTTACAAATACAGTGCATCTGGCTCCATGTCACCCTATCCACTCTACCCACCCCTTCCCTTATTCTTGATTTTGTAGTATGTATATCGAATGCTTAACTGCATTCTTTTCCCCAACTCCACCTTCTCCTCTTCATTCTTCTACCCCTGCTCCCTTAACCCCATCCCACCTCTTGCAAGTACCCATTAGTTGGCAGTTAGTTGTTGGGCTTTCTCTTTGATTTCTAAGTAACTGAACCTTTTGAGGTCTCCCTTGAGTCTATCATATTTCAGCTTATAACTGAAATATGGTTTTTGTGAATACTTGTGTACCTTCCAACACATTTACTCATAAGTTTATAAGCTAACTCTAGCCAGCTTCCACCCATGCATCTTTTGTCTCTCTGGGCCTGGACTTACTTCACTCAACCCAATTTTCCCCCCCCAATCTTTCCATTTCTTTACAAATGGTACAATAGGAATGCCTTCCAATAGATGAGTAAATTTCTGCTGTGTACACATACCATCTTTTCTGATCTGTTGAATAGCCTCTGGGTTGATTTTATAACTTGGCTATGGTGACAAGTGCTACAGTAAACACAGTTCTGCTAATGACTACTGTATCCTGGTTTGCAATTTGTTTTGGGGTAAATGCCTAGGAGAGGAACTGCTGGATCCCACAATTTAGTTCCTTTGGGGAAATCTCCACACTGCTTTCAGAATAGTTGAACAAGTTTGTATTCCCAAACTAGGGTTTCCTTCTGGCTGCATATCTTCACCAGCATCTCTTATTGTTTGTTTTCTTGATTATGGCTATTCAGATGTGGTTGAAATATAATCTGAGTGGTGTTTTGATTTGCATTTTCTTTCTGGTGAGAGATGTTGATCACTTCTTCAGGTGTCTATTGGCAATTATTATTATTTTGTCAGTCATGGGTCTTGAACTCTGCACCTGGACTCTGTCCCCAAGCTCTGCAGTGCTCTACCACTTGAGCCACAGGGCCACTCCTGGCACTAAGAGTCTCACAGACTTTATTGCCCAGGCTGGCTTTGAACCATGATCCTCAGATCTCAGCCTCCTGAGTAGTTAACGATTAGCGGTGTGAACCTGGTGATAGGCTCTAGTGTCAATTTTTAATTCTTTCTTCTTCCTTCTCTTTACCTCTTTAGTCTGTTCATTAATTAGGTTCTTGTTGTTTCCAAAGTTTAACTTTTAAGTTTCTCTGGATATTAGGATATTGGGCCATAGTCGGATACTACACAGAACTTTACAAGAATTTCACTTGGCAACGCAGCATCACACAGGTGATAAAACACCCTAACTGCCTCACACCACCCAAAAAACTCCAATTTATCCCTCACTTAATAAAAATACTGAAAATGGTTCCCAGAGAACTGTAGTACTGCGTGAGAATTTTTAATGGGTTCTATTCTGGTTCTATGCATTGTCCCCAATCCTCCCACCTTCAGCAGGCACCTTCAGGTGCTCCAATATCCAAGATGGATTTTTAACCATCACCTTTCTAAATTGCCTCCCACTACTTCTGCACCTGCCATACTGCAGCGATTCCACTCTCCCAGAACAGGTGCTTCTTGGCAGAAGCCAAAGCATCCTGGACCAGTAATCACAAAAGGACCACAAGGCCAGGGCTACTCCAAGTGCTCTTGAAAGAGTTCAGTCCAGTACAATATACCTTCAGGGCTTTTGCTGTTCTGGGAAACTCCTGGCAATGCCGATTCTTACGATGCAGTACCACTTTTACTTCACAGCACATCTTCATTACCTCTATGTCTACGATCATCACAACATATAAGTAATTCATGAAAGACATTGCTTGAAGGAACTGAAATATGAAGGTGATAGCTTCTGAAGCTAGTTCCTCACTGAAAACTGAGAGGTTACAAAAGGGCAGTAAGGAGGCCTTTCTTCAGCAAGTCATTTCTCTGCTCTATATTGTCCCTCTTTAAGTAGCAGACCTGCTGAACTGGAAACACTCCAAAATAATGTAGGCGTGCAGACTTATCCAGGAAGACTGCGATATTCACCTGGATGATCACATAAGCACTCACCTGTGGAAACATAGTAACTTCCTGATTATGTGCTTCCTGCAACCCCCAAAACACAGAGCTCTAGTCAAACTCTCCAGAGGCTACGTGCTCAGAGAAGCCTTATACAAAATGGAAGAGCTTATGCCCAGTTGAGGTAAAAGTGGTATGTGTAGCACCTGGAGATACAAGTGAAGAAGACATGCTCTGTTTTGATTCCATCTTTCAGAGACTTTAGTTTTATCATTCTTGATTCTCACACTGTGGTGCTCAGCAGGACCATTCCTTACAGAGTTCTGGGATGGGGCTTATCCTCTCTCCCTGTTGGTCTCAGTTCCTAGCATGGAAAAACATTTTCAATGCCCAGAGCCTCAGTACTGCCCTGAAGTTAATGGCCCTGCCTTGCCCTGCCCTGCCTGGCAGTTCTTAGTTAAGAATAAGGCCTGAGACGTATGGCTTGAAAGAGTCATGCAGGCTGAGGGAATAAAACAATGCTCAGCAGGTCTTTATGAGTCAGAGGACTATTAATTTGTAATATATATTCTGGCTTCTCCAAAACACATGATGTGAAAAGTATGTGCACAGGAGCTTGATAGGGCTAAGCACAGGTCATGGGTATGTAATAGTGGCAGCTGTGATTCCTCAGCAGCTGAGATGGTAGAAGTTATGAGTGCCAGTTGGTCAATATAGAAAACACTTCCTAGAGCATTTGATCTCTGTGCCCCATTGCAGTTTCCAGTGTGGATGGACCAGTCAGTGTCCAGCAGGGAAAGCCTCTATACAAATATGCAGAATAATGCGACGTGGGGTTAACATGTAGGTATTCCAAATGTCTCTGACCAGTCATAGAGTCAGAAGATCTGAGGTGCTTCCTTGGGTGTAGTGCACTGTAGGGATAATGGACTGCATTCTGTACACTGACTCTTGTTTTACCTGTGAGATCTTGAGAAAAGGATTATGCTCCTGTGTCCCAGTTTGCTCTTCAATTAGATCGTGAGTAGAGGACCTATCCTTCTTTGCCCCAGCATGCTCACCAGTGAGAGGAAGAGAATAATGGCCCCAGCTAGACAAGGTTGTGGTGAGAATCAGAGTGGGTTAATACTTCAGAATCTCTTAGTGTGTGGCATACAAATAAAATGATCCAATTGTTTGCCTAATACTGCAGGCATTTATGAAAAGAAAACAAAATAACTGTACAGCCGTGGAGTTGCTTATGCCTGAGTTTACTCTGTCTGAGGTGCCAAATAGTCTAGTCTAGGATGAGTTGGAGAGAAGAGCAGAAGATGAGCAAGGAATTCTGGGGCTTCTGACATATAAGGCATGCAGAATCAGAGAAATCCTTCAGGAGAGACAGAGGGGGAATTTTCAGGAGAGGACAGAGGAAACGGCTTCTGCTATTAGAGCTCATGTCAGTACCCCAGGCAGGGAGTTAGCGGGCAGTGGGGGATGGAGGAGGTGGGAAGATGCAGTTGATGTACTAGCCATCTCTGCCATTCACTGTGAAGCATCTGGTCTTGCATCTATGACTGGTTGCAGGTACTGACAGAAGCCTAATGTTCCCTATACTTCCTGGTCTGCCAGTACTAGAATCTGTGGAGAGTAAACAGGTAACTTCAGTGCCACAGATAATCCCTGGCAGCAGGCACCAAACCAATCATAGGAGAAGCAATGTACATACCTCATGTCTACATGACTCCAGCCTTTTACTACCTTTGCATGACTCACAAGATCCAATATGGAAGGTGCCATGCCCAAAAATATTTATTAGGAGGAAAATTATTAGTCAGACTATGACACTCAGCTCTGAAAGAATCATGATTGCCTAAGAAACTTATAATGCAAGACTACCTACAGTAAGAAAACTAGTAATTAGGAAGGAAAGCATATCCATTCCAACAGATGCCTTGCAATGTTAGTACAGATACAAATTAGTATAGACACTATAGAAAAGGGTTACTTTGGTTCCTTCAGAAACTAAATATGCATTCCATCTCACTAAATACCTTCCATCCAGGTACTCTGTACTTGGTTGTGTAGATAACAGCACTATAATTTTACCCATAAAACCTACACTATGGAATGAACCTAAATGACTGTGAACAGATAGATGAATAATAAGCAAAGGGTGTACATGAGTGTTTGAAATATGTAAAAGTTATTTTGTGTGTTGATTTGTATGTAACATGAATGTCTTATGTATATTAATTGTGTATCTGTACATATGTAATGTTAGTATACATCTGTACAGATAGTCATAAACATACACATGTAAATATATGTACACACATACATCTTTTATATTAACATTATGTAGTCATTGAGGTATACCTTACTTGCTGATCTCTTTCACAATACTTCTTCACTCCTCCATGTAGGCTGTCCTCATCATAGGTCCCCTTGAGGTCCCTTTAGAACCCACATTTTCGGTTTCTTGTCTACAAGTTGGGAGTTGCCTCAAGAATTGGCTATGAAAAACTCTTTAAGATGGACATGGTGGCTCATACCTATAATCCTAGCTACTCAGGAGTTTGAGATCTGAAAATGAAGGTTAAAAGCCAGTCCTGGCACAAAAGGATCTGACTCTTATCTCCAATTAACCTCTAGAAAATGGGAAGTGGGGCTTGGCTCAAGGATAGGGCTGTAGCCTGGAACTAAAGAGCTCAGGGATGGTGTCCAGGCCCAGGGCTAGGGTGGTAGCCTTGAGCTGAAAAGCTCAAGGACAGACCGAGGCCAAATTCAATCCCCATGACCCACAACAAAAAAGAAAAGGAGGAAAAAAAGAGAAAAGAAAGAAAGAAAAAAGAAAGAAAGAAAGAACAAAGAAACATCTTGGATTCCACCTGCACTGTTACACCAGAAGACTGATGCAGAACCATGTGTTAACTTGGACAGATGCCTCTTCTGCCCACCAGTCAGGCCCTCTGGGAACCCAAATGCCAGACCTCTTCTATACACACAATTGCATCTTCCCCCCAAAATGCATGCATTCCTCACGTCCCTTGAGTCTGAAAGTCCTTTCCAATGGGTGGATGGATCACCTCTGTGCTCCATGTTGTTGTTTCTGGATGCTTCATGATGGACACCTTGACTGGAATGAGATGGAGTCTCAGTATGTTTGGATTTGTGACTCCTTTATAGTCAGATATGTAGGTCATTTTGATGTCTTTTTGACTAGCATAGGGGTTACATTTCTTTGCTTTGCAGAGAGATTTCAGATTGATGTAATCCCGTTTATCAATCCTTGCTCTATGTAGTGAGCCAGTAGAGTTCTAGTTAGGAAGTTATTGCCTATATCATTCAACTGCTCTCTCCTGTACTGCATTCAAAGTTTCAAATTTCTTTCATCAAGGTCTGTGATCCACTTCGAACTGATATTAGTATAGGGTGAGAGATAGGAATTCAATTTTTATCTTCTGCATATGCACATCCAGCTTTCCCAGTAGCATTTGTGGAGGACACCATTTCTTCAAACATATATTTGGGGCTCCTTTATAAAAAATAAATCAGGCTTGGAACCTAGATAGGCCCAGGCACTGAAGTCTGTGGGACTCTTATCTCTAATTAACCACTTGGAAACAGGAACAGGCACTGCAGCTCAAGGGTGAGAGCCTTGAGCTGAAGAGCTCAGGAACAATGCCAGGGCCAAATATAAAACAAATAAATATAGAAAGAAAAATATGGATGTGTGTGTGTATATATATATATATATATATATATATACATATTCCTTGCCCCTTCCCATTTCATTGGGACTGTTTTTTGTCTCACTGCTATGCTGTCTATATTACTGTGGGTCTGTAGGAAATTTGACATTTGGGACTGGGTTAGTTCTAGCACTGGTCTTTTGTGCTTTTATATAAATTTTTAGACCATTTTTTATTTCTCTGGGAAAACTGACATCAGGACTTTGTTGGGTATTAGGTTGAATTTGTATTGGTATTATTGTCATTTTTACACTGTTAATTCCACCTCTCACACACATGGAAGTCTTTCTATCTTCTGGTGTCTTTATCAGTTTTTTTTTTCTCCAAGATTTTATAGTTTCCAATGCAGATGTTCTTTGGGACCTTGGTTACGCTTATTCCTGGGTATATTTTTCTATTTGTTAATTCCTCTCATATCTTGCTAGTTGTTGGGAACTTCTGGGCTGCAGATGGTTTACCAGCTCCAGGAGTAACATAATGCAGGGGACGTCATTTTCCCTTGGTGTGGAAGGAACATGGTTTTCTTTAAAAGATGTACAATTCACCCTGTCATGGTTTGAATAAATTAAGAAAACCCAAATACACATTTCCTGCTCAGGGAGTGGCACATGCCTGTAACCTCTTTATTTAGTGACTGAGGTAGGAAGATCCACCACAACAGGCCAGATAGGACCTCATGATAGATTTAGGGAGGTATACTGACATTTTCCTGCTGTGAAGGAAGAGCTTGTAGAAGAGGAATGAAGTTGTGCTTCTTGTGCACTCTAGATGGGAGGATACCAGCAATGTGATCTCCCTCTCACGGCCTTACTGCTCTACTGCTCCTTCCTTCCCTTACATCTACTCACTTGGGATCTTTCTGTGATGGCCATACACTTTTTCCATTAATGTTTTGATGGAGTAAGTGGATTATGTCAGTTCTACAGGGAATCTATTAGCAACCCACGTGCCGCTCAAGATCTCCTTGGCAGACTGTGTGAGTTCCATGTGGCAGGTGACCAATTCACTCCAAGACTGGTCAGCTGAACCTCTCCTGAAACTACCTGTGCCGATTATTTTAACTATGTTATTTAAATATCCTATTGAAGGATAGTTTGATTCACAGAAAGAGTTTTCACTGTGCCTCTTCTGCTTCCCACATGCTGGCTGATTTTCTCTGCCAGGGCTGCCATTGCTGTTGCTGCCTCTTATTCCTACGCTCTGTATTTTTCCCTCTGTTTCTGCCTTCTAATGCATCTCTCCTGTTTTCTACTTTTCTATCCCCTTCAGTTGAGACAACTCCTGGAAATAATAACAAGCTTAACTTCTTCCTCTGTTCCTTTCTTTTCGTTTTCAAGTTGTGAGTTTGGATTCAGCGGTTGTAAATCAGGTTAAATAGAGGCCAGAATCCAGAAACCAGCTCCCTTTCCCAGACATTCTCTGAAAGACTCATGAGTTCTATCTCATCCTAGTAACTCTCATGACCACTCATCCCTGTGGGGAACTAGTGGCCAGTTTGTCCTTCTAAGGGGTAGACAATTCTGAGCTAAGTCTAACCGAAATGAGACACCTGCAAAAATGCAATCCCATGTGTTCTTAGCCTGATCTTTTCACAACTCCTACTTAAGGCTCCTTGCTATGGACAACTCTTCTTCCAAGAGGCATTATCCCTCATTTCTCTAGTCTATCGCACTACCATTGCTTTAGGAACCACACGTGTACACCCACAATCCTGGGAAACTAAAAAAAAAATTAAGTGAACTACCTGCCATTTCGCATAATGGCATACTTTATTTAAAAACCTTGCACTTTTGCTTTCTGTGTGTTCACACGTCTTCACTAAAAGGTTTTTTGTGTGTGATGACAAGAACCCAGGGTCTTCTCTTATTCAACAACTCAACCTTGAAACCATTGATCCTGAGCACCAGGGGCTTCCTAGACAGGTCATCTGTGACTTGAAACATTTTCATAGGCAGACTAGAGATTCCTGATATACTTCATGAACTACCTAGACAGTTGTAGTCTGATGCCCACAGGGTGTATTGTTCTGGTCCTTCTGAATGGGTCCAGGACATTAAGACTTGAGGGCCAAATGCCTTCCACTGCCAGGCACAGCCATCAGAGCTCCTACTCTGTGGTAGGAATAGAGGAGGCAGCAGCTTGGTGTCTCACACAGGGTCCCAATAGCACAGCAATAATATAGAGAGGCCATAGGTAAACCATGGGTCTGAAGAGTGTTGAGCAGAGACAAATGGTTCTAGAAAATCTTACCAGATGAGGCCCAGGGGACTTTCATCCCAACATTGACAGATAGCAATAGAAACTTGGCCACTCATGGACTGGGACCTCTCTCCCTCTAAGCCTGGAAAAGGTTTTGGATAGGGAGAGTCCAAACTCCTGAGCAGAATGAGGAAAGGGATTCCATTAGCAAGAACAGGTTCTCCTGAAGAATAAAACATAGGCAACCCTGTGTTAGCTGGACGTTGTGGTTTGCAAATCATCTGCGCAACCACCCTGGTTCGCTATGAGAGTGAACAGGATGACATAGCACAGATAGCTTCTGCCCTTTTTTTTGGAGCAGTGGCAACGTATGTGCTCATGGACTTTGTGGGCAAAATTATTTATTTGATAACTACTCTTATAGGTAATTTTTAGTTTTCTGAGAATTATTAGAAATAGTGTGAACTACAGGAATCTGTTTTATTTGAGCATGAGTTCAAGCAAGGGTGGATTCACAGACTAAGATATCCTAGCATATGTTTCAGGCCAGGCTATCATGTGATTTACCTGCTGGGATACAGAGGATCCCATGTAAGGCCGTCTCTAGGACTCTGGGAGCTGAGTCCAGACAGAATCCTATGAAACCAGTATGCTGTGCTTGAGAGATCCACAACTCCCTATCTTGGACTCAAGTGCCCAGTAATGCAGGCCGTGCAGGAGAGAACCAGCCCTCCGGTGTGAGAGCTCTCTCTCAGCAGAGAAGACCAGTGCTCTTCACTCTGATACTCTTAGTCTCTTCCCCTGGCCAAGTGACACTTGGCTCCAGAAGGCTTCTTTGCTGTCCACTTCAATTTCTGTCCATCCCATTACTGAACTTTCAGAAATTCTTAGAATGCAGAACAGTATAGACCCTTCAGTCAGAGACCCAGACCTGGAGCATTCTGGCTCCTAGAGGTTGGAACAACCATTTCTGGTGTCACATGGTGCCTAACCTGGTGACCAAAGTTGTGGTGGACATGAGCTAGGGGTCAACCAGAACCTTCCAGGCTCTCAGGCTTTGTTGGTTTGTGTGTCTTTTGTTGTGGCTGCTTTATGCTGAATGGAATATGAGATGCCTGTTATTGTCCATAGCTGTACTTCATTCATGAGCAGTACCATCACTTGGTCTGAAAACTGACGCAATCCCCTACAGTCCTTCTCCAATGTCTGCTAGCTCCTGAAGACCCCAACCCACTCCAGGTGAATGTTTGAGAAAAGTGCAATGTTTTGCAGGCTTCTGGAAAGGGCAGGTGATCACTGTTTAATGGCATATTGAAAGCAAGGCCGAGCCTTCTCCTATGTCTGCCAAGAGAACAGGGACAAGTTATCAGCAATTTACCACTTTCCTACTTAAGGAAAACAGAACTCTCTGCTTTCTGTGGAAAAAAAGGAAAAAGATGTAAAAAAAGAAACAAGAGTTATGCTGCCTCAGGGTTTCCTACTATTTGGCGTTTTTGTTCTCAGCATACTCTGCTATTTTTAACATTCCAGAAATCTTTGAGCACATCCACCTGTGGTGCTAATGATTTTCTCCAGGAACATTAGATGGGAAACTTGAGGTTTCAAATGGAATCAAACCTTCTTGGGCTATCTATTGCTAAAGTAAAAGCTGTCAAAGGCTTCATGTTTTCTGATTTTACACACAACCTCCAAAAGGATACAGAGGGCAGATAACTGAGATTCAAGGTGGTTTCCACTTGTTTAAGGTCTCTTAGATAATAATTGTGCCTGCATATCCTGAACATATCTCTGCCATTTGCTTTTAGGTAACTTTGAAGAACTTACCCAAGAGCCTCCTGTCCACCTGTGCAGTTGGGATCTCCTTTATGGGCTGTTGTAACAGTTACAAGGATAATGTTAGTGGAGACTCTGATGCAGTATCAAAGGGGCACGTATTGAAAAGGTGTATGTTACTATTGGTGAGGGTGTTCTTTCATAGGAAACCTGGTCTCTCCAGCTGTAAAGTTATAACTTCTTCTCCCCAGTCCTTTGGAGCCTAGACATAAAGCTTCCACACCTGACTGCCATGCAGGAGTGTCCCCTTACCTACTTGATTTGATGCCTCCATTGATGGGGAGATCCTTCTTTAATTTCAGCTGGGCTGTGCACAGATGGACTATGTCGGATGGACAGATCTTCTGCGGTACCTTCCCTGGTGCCTCATATTAAGCATTTATCCCTTTGGAATTTGTCCCAATAACTTCAAAACATAAGGAATATCTGTGTCTGTGTTCATATGCCAGGCTATCACAAAGCAAGTGAGGGGAAACTGAGAGTGACAGGACACTGTTTCTCACAGCCACGTATTGTGTATGCTGTGAAATCATTTTTCAGTTCTCTGGACCCAATCCAAGAAGAACCCAAAGCATACACAGGATGCAACTCCATCTGGCAGGGAAGATCCTCAAATCTATGATCCTAAGAGACATCTGTGTGTCGAGAGGGGACTTGAGGAAGGGCTGATGTGCCACTGAGAAAAAGGGAAACAAGTGACTTCATGATGACACACAAAGCAAATGGGCAGAGTATATCAGTACTGACAAGAGAAGACTAAGGTTATATATCCTGTGCAGCTCCTGTGGGCACACCTGGGACTGAGGTAAATTCAGAAGGAAGAAAAACTCACTAACATAGAACCCTTTGGCAAACATCAGACTACACTGGTATGGTGGATCCTTGCACTTTTCTTTTGTCTACTTCTTCTGGACTTTTCTTTTCTCTTTGTCCTTTAGAATCAGCAACATATAGGGGTCTGAGGGTAAGTAGGAAGAAGAAACAGTAACACAAGAGACCCAGACACTGTGACCAGGCAAAATGGAGGCCTGCTAGTCTCAGGTGCCTCAATAAGTAGGATTATGTGTGAGCGACACTTCCTGGCTAAGGCTACTTCTTGGTATGGCGGCTCACATAGTCAGACAGGATTCCAAAGGAACATCACCAACCCTAGAGATTAGTCTGAGACCTCACATGTGACTACTGGTGTACTTTCATGCACACATCTCCCCTATGATCACCATCTCAGCTCTGTGGACACTACAGAAAGAAGCACTCCCTTTTCTGAAAGGTTAGGCAGAGCACCACAGAGTCAGACAAACTGTTTAC
This sequence comes from Megascapheus bottae, assembly GCF_031878675.1. Lineage (NCBI taxonomy): Eukaryota > Metazoa > Chordata > Mammalia > Rodentia > Geomyidae > Megascapheus > Megascapheus bottae. The sequence goes on from NC_143548.1 coordinate 8,547,734, forward strand.
AGGAACACATGAGTTCTTTATTTAGGCCATATGGTTGTGAAAGAAAAGTGATTAACAGATGGTTCTTCGGATGAGAAGGTTCTTGGAAATGCCTTCCTAGTTGTCAGAGATTTCCCCACTTATTTTTTTTATATGATCAACAAATGCAGTCCATAAAGATGCCTGTCTGAGGGCTTTAGCCAGTGTGTGGGTTGCCAAATATGAGTTGGGGTAGCAAGCAATGAGACATGGATTTATTGTGCACTTTCCAAGAGACTGAAGGAGCTAGACATGTTAGAGAGTGTTGACATGGGCCTATCTAGGGCTGAGTTTATATTCCTCAATTGCAAGAAGTCGAGAGGTTCAAAGAATGCCCTGATAATGGCTTTCTACTTTGGATTCACCTAGTTTTCCAGGAAGCTGTTAGAGTGGTCATGTGTTCAGTGTAAACATTTTGGCGGAGGTTGTTATCTATTTTAGCTTAAATAATACTTTGCAGGAATCTGCAATCAAAACAGGAGTTTTGATGAATCTCTGGTTTGGTGATGAGGGTTATGCTGGCTTCATCGAATGTGTTTGGTAAAGATCCTTCATTTTCAATTTCATTGAAGAGCTTGAAGAGTATTGGTGTTAGCTCTGCTTTGAAGACCTTATAGAATTCAGCTGTGAATCCATCTGGCCCTGGGCTTTTTTTAGGTGGAAGTTCTCTTATTGCCATTTCTATTTCAGAGCTTGAAATAGGCCTGTTTAGTTGGATTAGTTCTTGGTTCAGTGGGGGTATGTTAATATTGGCTAGGAATTCATCCATTTCTTCTAGACTCTCAAATTTGTTGGCATAAAAGTTTGAGAAGTATTCCCTCATGATATTCTGGAACTTGGTAATTTCTGTTGTGATTTTACCATTTTTGACTGCGATTTTGTTTATTTCAGTATGCTCTCTTCTTTTTTTGGTAAGATTTTCTACGGGTTTGTCAATTTTGTTAATTCTTTCAAAGAGCCAACTCCTTGTTTTGTTGATTCTTTCTATAGTTTTTTTTGGATTCCAAATCATTTAATTCTGCTTTGATTTTAATAATTTGCTTCCGTCTACTGGGATTAGGGTTGGTTTGTTGCTCTTTTTCCAGGAGCTTAAGGTGAGACATTTTTCCAACTTGTTGTTGTAGGCACTCAGAGCTATAAATTTTCCTCTGAGGACTGCCTTTGCCATGTCCCAAATGAGTTGGTATTTTGTGTGCTCCTTATCATTAAATTTCATAAAATGTTGGATTTCTGTTCTGATCTCTTTGATGAGCCATTGGTGATTTTGCCCGGTTTGTTTGTTTTTAGGTGTCCAAAAAAGTCATCTGTGGCCTCCATAGACTGACTGCATCCTCTTTTAAAATGAATCCTAGGTTCAGGTACTTTGAACCACAAGTACATAATTGACAGCCATTTCTGACTATATTACAACACAAATTGTCAATGGTATTTAAAGAATCCTATAGACTCTACTCCCAAGCTCCTTGAGCTGATTCAAAACTTTGGAAGAGTAGCAGGCTATAAAATCAATCCTCAAAAATCAACTGCCTTCCTTTATGCCAACAGTGAGAGGAATGAGGCAATAATCAGGAAAGAAACTCCTTTCACAATAGCCTCAAAGAAAATAAAGTACCTAGGAATCAGCTTAACAAAGAATGTAAAGGAACTTTTTGATGAAAACTTTAAAACCCTAAAAAAGGAAATTAAAGGAGAACGAAGGAAATGGAAAAACCTCCTATGCTCCTGGATTGGAAGAATCAACATCATGAAAATGACAATCTTGCCAAGGGCTATCTACAAATTCAATGCAATACCCATCAATATCCCAATGGCATTCTTTAAAGAAATAGAAGAGGAATCCAAAATTTCATATGGAATATAAAAAGACCCCATATTGCAAAAACACTTCTTAGCAGAAAGAACAGCGCTGGAGGAATTTCAATTCCAAGCTTTAGAGGTTATTTCAGAGCTATAATTATCAAAACAGCTTGGTACTGGCACAAGAACAGGTCTGAAGACCAATGGAATAGAACTGAGGACCCAGATACTATACCACAGACCTATAGCCACCTAATCTTTGACAAGGGGGCCAAAGAAATAGAATGGAAGAAAGACAGCCTCTTCAACAAGTTATGATGGCAGAACTGGTTAAGCACCTGCAGAAGCCAAAAGTTGAATCCTTCTTTGTCACCCTGCACTAGAATTAACTCCAAATGGATCAAAGACCTGGAGGTAAAAGCTGACACACTGAAAACTGTACAAGAAGGAACAGGAGATACACTAGGCCTCCCTGGCACAGGTCAAAACTTTTTTAGTAAGGACCAAGAATCACAGGAAATAAGAGAAAGGCTGGATAAGTGGGATTGCATTAAACTGCGGAGCTTTTGTATGGCAAAGGACATAGCTAGTAAACTAATTAGGAAGCCTACAGAGTGGGAGAAAATCTTCAACAACCAAACAATGGACAAAGGCCTCATATCTAAAATAAATCAACAGTTCAAAAAATTGAATCACTCCAAAACTGATGGCCAAAGTAACATCCATACCATTAAAAGATGGGCCAAAGACTTAAAGAGAGTCTTCTCTGAAGAAGAAATAAGAATTGGCTATAGACACATGAAGAAATGCTCGGCATCTCTGTTCATAAAAGAAATGCAAATCAAAATAACTCTCAGATTCCACCTCACTCCAGTTAGAATGGCCAGGAATCAGAAAACTAATAACAACAAATGCTGGAGGGGATGTGGCCAGGAGGGATCACTACTACACTGTTGGTGGGAATGCAAACTCATTCAACCACTATGGAAAGCAGTATGGCAGTGCCTCAAGAGGCTAAACATAGAGTTCCCCTATGACCCAGCAATTCCACTACTTGGCATTTACCCAACCATCCAGAAACGAGGGCATACTAAATCCACTACCTCAACAATGTTCATTGCAGCATTATTCACCATAGCAAAAATATGGAACCAACTTAGATGTCCCTCAGTTGATGAGTGGATCAACAAGTTGTGGTATTTGTACACAATGGAATTCTATGCTGCTGTCAGGAAAAACGCCATCACCCCATTTGTGAGGAAATGGAAAGTCTTAGAAAAAATCATATTAAGTGAAGTAAGCCAGACTCAAAGAAGTTAGGCTCAATGGTTTCCATCATTTGTCCTAGTCAGTAGAAACTTGGGCTCCTTATTAAGAAAGTTTAGCCCTGTGCCAAGGAGACCTAGTGTATCTCCTATGCCTTCTTGATCCATTTGGAGTTATTCCTGGTACAGTGTGAGAAAACAAGGATCCCACTTTAGTTTTCCACAGGTACTTAACCAGTTCTACCAGCACCACTTGTTGAAGAGACTGTCTTTCTTCCATTCTGTATCCCTCTCTTCCTTTCTTTCTTTCCTTCCTGCTTGCTTGCTTAGTTTCTTGTCATCCATTCTGGGGCTTGAACTCTGAACCCTGCCCCTGAGCTCTTCAGCTCAGGGTTAGTGGTCTACCACCTTGTACCATACACCCACTCTTAAGCTTTCATGCTTAAGAAGTGAGCATTAGGTTATTGTAATATGAAATAATCATCATTTGTGTATTATTCCTCTAAACTTTTATTTTTCCACATGCATAAAATTATCCTTGCATGGAGTCATACCTCCAGCCCAAGTACTACAGGAACTCTTCATTCTATAAGCTAGAGGCTGTGAAGAGAAACACAATAGTAGATAAAAGCCCCTGAGGTTGAAAAGCCATTTTGTGGGAAAAAAATAAAACAACCTTGTTAAATGACTGAAGATTAATCTTAAGAATGAGTGTGGGCTCTGGTGCATATGATTAGCAATCTCTGTGATAGGTACATTTTTCTCAGGTGAATACGAGGGCTTAAGAACCTACATTACATCCATCTGTACCCATCTATTTCACATTGATGTTTGACTGACAGTGACATATTCTGCCCTCTCCTGTCATTATTATGTCCTTATTTGCCTATTGGCGTTTGCTCATCTTCTTTTAAATGGAATTGTATTACTCAGGAGATGTACAGAGAAGGTACAGTTACAGATGTAAGGTAGTACATTTCTTGTCGGACATTGTTACCCTCTCGCACGTTTTTATCCCACTTTCTCTCACACCACCGTTTGTTATAAAGTTCATTTCCAACTATTGTCTTGTGGGTATTGCTGTTGCATTGGTTCACCCTTTGTCCTTTGTCTCACCATTTTATTGTTCCCTTCCCTTCCCTAATTCAGATAATCATATATACAATACACTGGGCAGCAAAATCAATTACAGGAAGCACAGGGGATAAAACACCTGGGAGCGGGGGAGAATGAAAGAGAAAATACATAACTTCGCATAGTAGCTTAGAAACAGCAACCACAAAGAAAAACCTCTTGTTTCCATACCATGGAGTTCATTTCACTTAGAATAATCTTATATGTCAAATGTACACAGCTATTGACTATTGTGAATCTCTGGTAGGATTATCCTAGACATACAGTAATTATAGTTGTGGGAAAATGTACCCTGATTTATGTGCCCAAGCTGCTCAAAACTAATCCTTAGATTTCAGTCTTCTAGGTAGCTCGAATAAATGGCATATGGTGTGGGTAGAGCCGGTCAGATCTGGCCAAGTATGCTAGAGGACAGCAGAAACATACTTCCTGCTCATAGAGATGTAGCCCACAGGCACGTCTGCCTAGCTTGCCAGCCATGAGCTGTCCATGCTCCCTGCACTCCCACGAAGGACCAAGTGCCTTATTCAACTCCCTGCTAGGTGATTGGCGGGGGATGCTCAGGAGGTTGGGGTGCTGGGACTTTATAATTCCTGATCGAGAGACCTGCTCACAATCATCCTCCCGGTGTGTGTACTGTGTGCACATCGTACACACTTACTCACTTCCAGAGAGCTAGCCCCACAATATGACACTTCCAGCACTTTTAATACTTGTTAAAATGGTAAACGGGGATCCCTGACCCTCATGAGGAAGGGATACATGCTTAGTTTGGGGGAGGGAGGCTTCTTTGTGTGGAGATCAGCCAAATTCACATGCCAGTTCCAAGTAATATGATAGGTAAATTCAAACACTAGGCTATAACCCTACTGGCTACCTGTGTGTGGCTGAAGCTGGCTATATCATCCCTTCTGTGTATGTAACAATCCCATTGGTTACCTGTGTGTGGCCCAACCATGGGTTTTGAACTTAAAAACCCTGGGTGAGAACTGCTCAGGGTCACAGTGTCAGCTCCCAAGTCTGGACCATGTCCTTGGCCAGTCAGTTCATCATCTACTTCCCCAATAAATTCACCTTTAAAAGAAATGGTAAGGTGGGGGCCAGGAGTTTGACCTAGAGGTAGAGTGCTTGCCTAGACCTGGGTTCAATTCCTCAGTATCACATATACAGAAAAAAGCTCGAAATGGTGCTGAGGCTCAAGTGGTAGGGTTCTAGTCTTGAGAAAGTCCAGGGACAGTGTTCAGGCCTTGAGCTCAAGCCCAGGACTGGCAGAAAAACAAATAGTAAAGTGCCAGGTGCATATGGTGTGATGTAGTCCAATAACTCTCAAGAATCCAAAGGCTGAGGTCAGAACATTAGGGCCTTGAGCCATCCTGGATTGACAAATCCTGCAGTCTGTTCACCTCCAAAAGAAAAAGTGGAGGTGCAGCTTTATAGCTTGTACAGTGCAAGCCCAGAGCAGGAAGCCCTGAATCAAGTCTTAGTACCAAGAGAAGAATTCAAGCAAATAGAAAAAAGAGAAAAGAAAGTATCTCTGTCTTTTCACTCATTGATTCTGTCTCAAAATTTAAACTGTTCTGTACTTGGGAAGCTGGCACTGTTGGTCCTGACACTTTGGTCAGGACACATTGGTCTCTGCTCAGCTTTCATCATATCCAAACAGGCGGCTAACTCTTACAAGAGACTGAGTGTATCTGCAAGTAGAATTGCCTTTCATGTGTGGACTTGTCATCTTTTGACAAATACAAGTCAAAAAAGATATAATCCTTAAATTCTGTTCTCTTTCTTCCCCACTTCTGGTAGCTCCCTGCTTGAGAGGGAAGATTTGTGTTATAAGTTTATTATGCCAGCTGCAAGTTCAAAGAGTTCCAAGTTCTCTGAACAGTCTTCTTTACTATTAAATACTGTCACTGAATATGCAGGTCTGCATGCAGATCAGAAACCAATTTCTCAGGCCTGTACTCATTCATAGCATAGTTGCTTAATGAACCAGTGAATAATTTGGAGAGTGAATAATTTGGAGATTGGAGATATAAAAATACACGAAGTATAGAAATATTTGGGACTGGAGAGATAAAATTACAAGGGCTTCTACCTGGCTTTGCCAACAGGTTGAAAGTAATGAATGAAGGCTCTTGCCAGCCAAGAGTGACTTCTGGACACTGGTGCTCTGCAGCTCCTGATCAGAAACATGGAGCTTGATGCCAGACTTGGGAATCAATTTGAGGACCTGCCAAGGGTGTAGGAGGCTGGTCATCACAGTGTAGTCCAGAGTCCTTGTCAGTTCATGTGACTGGACAAAATGGCTTGGAGTAGCCAACACATAGTCCAGATGCAGACGTTTGGGGAGAAAGCAACCAAGGAAAACTGGGCAAATCTGCCTATGCATGTGGATGAGTCTCTGCCCACTTCTCACCTACTGAAAGCCACATGAACCTAGAGAACCTCAGACAGGAGAGTTACATTGCTTTCATCAAGTGTAGATAGAAATGGGAGAGCACTTGGGTGCCTTGTTCCTGCAAGCCCAGCCTCAGGTGTCCTATGCATCACATTTTTGGAGAGATGAATAACAAGGTGGTTACTTATATATCAATATCTTAATGTTAGGCAGTATGTTCAATATGTGCAACTTAATCCTCACAAAACTCCTATGATTGAGGATTCTGATTTTAATAGTTCAGAATGTACCCAGAGAGTACGTCTAGTATCATTCATGGTGCTGGACTGTGTGGACCTTGCTATGCCCCTTGCTTTATCTGTATTACTACTAGCAATTAAAAGCATTCTTTCTCCTCCTTCTGTTCGCACTCTTCTTGTTCATTATTTCAGAAATATAAAATACCCATTGCTTCAAACTACCAATGCCTCTGTGTGCAAGGATTTCTGGATTTGCACCTAAGTGGCCTCTCCATTACCTGAGACACCTACAGTAATGGACAGTCCTTTCTGTGTGTTCCCCCAAACTTGGCCCTCAATCCTGATGCTTTATTCTTGCCAAAGGCCTTCCCAGTTGGTGTCACAAACACCTTTCGATTCACTCCTTAAAGATTCCATGTATATCTAGAGATCCATTTTTCAAGAAATCTAGACAGGCCTCAGCAATGTCAAAACTTAAGGTATCCCAGTATGTAGCGTATTTTATATCATCCTCCTTTTCTGGTACAACTTCATAACCAAGGTATTTTGGTGGTAAAGGCAATAAACTGGGTACTTGGGCTCACAAGTGAAAGCCTAGTTACTGAGATCTGAGGATCACCATTTGAAATCAACACAAGTGGATAAGTTTGAGAGACTACTGTCTCGTATTAGCAGCCAAAGGTTGGAAATAGAGACGTGGTTCAAGTGGTAGAACCCAGTCTTTTAGTGAAAATCCACGCAAGATCAAGAAATCTAATAACAACAGATGCTGGTGGGGATGTGGCCAGAAGGGATCATTATTGCATTGTTTGGGGGAATTGCAAACTTGTTCAACTACTGTGGAAAGCAGTACAGTGGTTCCTCAAAAGACTAAACATAGAGCTCCCCTATGATCCAGCAATTCCACTCCTTGGCATTTACCCAATCATCCAGAAACAAAGACGTGCTATATCCACTGACACAACGATGTTCATTGCAGCATTATTTACCATAGCAAAGATATGGAACCCCTCAGTTGATGAATGGATCATCAAGATGTGGTATTTATACACAATGAAATTCTATGATGTTGTCAGAAAGAATGATATCATCCCATTTGTAAGGAAATGGAAAGACTTAAAAGAAATCATATTAAGTGAGGTAAGCCAGACTCAAATGAACATAGGCTCAATGGTTTCCCTCATTTTTCATAATCGGTAGAAACCTTGGACTCTCCAAGCAGAGACTGACAATAGAACAAAACATAGATACATAAGGCCATATAGAATGACACTAAATGAAAGGACTTCGGGATATAGAAACAAAAGCCATATAAAGAGTGATTATTGTCCTTAATGTTATCTCACATCTCTTTTGCTGTCCCTTGGGTATCGCATATTGTTTCACTATTTCAAATTGTTATCTGATATATTGTATATATGCTTAATTGGTTATTTGAAAATGGATCAGAAAGGGGGAAAACAGGATGTGGGGCATGGGTGGATGGAGGGAAATGGGGACCAAGACACGAGAAAGGGTATCAATGTTTGTGAAGAAATGCACCTCCTATCTGGTGAATATAATTTAAACTTTCTATTAACTATAATAAAATATATGGAAAAATAATTTTTAAACAGTGGGAAAAGACGGAAGAGGTAACACTTTTCAAAAAGAAATTACTAAATGCCTGAATTATGTATCTGTGACCTCTGTTATTACCTTTGCAACAGATAGATTTTGAAAAAGGATTTTCCCTCACTTTCTAAATAAAAATCAACGTGCTTTTCCTTTGCTTGTATATCCCATAGCACAGAGAGACACAAAGAGTATGGAAACATTAGAGATAGTCAGTAATTGTTGGTTGAGTTGTTTGGTTGTTAGCTCAGGAAATAATTCATCAAAGTCAAGGCCCAAAGTCGTGGCAAAGGACCCCTCTCTAGATTTTCCCTCTCTTACACCCCGATTGACATTTCCAGTCCTCATGACAAACCAGTATGTGACTTGCTGGTCATAAAGTTGGGAGCTGTAAATTCCCTGATAACAGAGCTCAGATTACAGCAGCAGCCTGACCATGGGAAAGCCACCAGAGCTCCTCACCTTTGCTTGGGTGAGGGTAAGGAAATCCTCTTCCCCTTTCCTTTATTGTCAGACCAGTTCACCCCTGAGCCCCCCACCACCAAAGATGATAGGTTGGCTCAAACAGCAAAGGTGTTGCCTCAGCAGTCACTCAAGTATGTTGGCCACCTGTTTATGGCCAAACCCAACCACATGGCAGGTGGCCTATACAAGTAGCTTGTGAGATTAGACAGGGTTGCTCTCTATGATTCTAGATGCTAGGCATGGAATAAACTCTGTCTAACCTCCACTTTTGTGTCGGATCCTTTGATCATGGACCCTAGTATTGGGGAGCTGTAGTGATACTCACTAGAGTCTATGTTAGAAAGGAACAATACAACTTGGGGCGGCAGGGGTCCAGAGTAAGAAAAGAAAAACAAAAACGCTGGGAGAAATGTAGGAAGTGGTGACACTGGTCAAAAAGAAAAGGACTCAATGCCTGCCTCCTAAGTATATCACCTTTGCAATACAATAAAATGAAATAAGGATTGTCTTTCACTTTGCATGGAAACGTCACAGTCTTACTCCTACTTTACCTAGTAATCTTCCTTTCTTATTCCCTTTTCTTTAGAGTGTTTGTTCCACACCTGTGGCCATAACTCCTTGAGAGAGCTGGGTCTAGTATCATTCATGGTGCTGGACTGGTGTGGACCTCGCTATGCTCCTTGCTTTATCTGTACTACTCCTAGCAATTAAAAGCATTCTTTTTCCTCTTTATGTTCTAACTCTTCTTCTTCATTATTTCAGAAATATAAAATACCCATTGCTTCAAACTACCAATGCCTCTGTGTGCAAGGATTTCTGGATTTGCACCTATGTGGCCTCTCCATTCCTTGAGACTCCTACAGTAATGGACAGTCCTTTCTGTGTGTTCCCCCAAACTTGGCCCTCAATCCTGATGTTTTATTCTTGCCGAAGGCCTTCCCAGTTGGTGTCACAAACACCTTTTGATTCACTCCTTAAAGATTCCATGTATATCTGGAGATCCATTTTTCAGGAAATCTAGACAGGCCCCAGCAATGTCAAAACTAAGGGTATCCCAGTATGCAGCATATTTTATATCATCCTCCTTTTCTGCTACAACTTCATAACCAAGGTATTTTGGTGGTAAAGGCAATAAACTGGGTACTTGGGCTCACAAGTGAAAGCCTAGTTACTGAGATCTGAGGATCACCATTTGAAATCAACACAAGTGGATAAGTTTGAGAGACTACTGTCTCCTATTAGCCAGCCAAAGGTTGGAAATAGAGACGTGGTTCAAGTGGTAGAACCCTGTCTTTTAGTGAAAATCCACACAAGATCAAGAACCTCTGGATTTAAACCCAAATATTGACATACACACAAAGTGACAGTAGCAGAATTCTACCTAAACCCTTCTGTCAAATGGAATAAAACAAAAAATCATACTTTGAGCTCTCCAGTGACAGAAGATTCCCACATGTCAACAGATTCCTATCTCACATACATAGATAGATTCCTTCTTCTCCTTCACCCTGTTCTCTTCCCTTCAATCTCTGTTCTGTGCTAATGAGGACTGAAATCACAATTTTGTGGTTCCATGCCTAGCAATCATGATTGCTTGGTACCCTCGGTGCCCCAATCCTTGAGCCACACCTCCAGCCCTTTCACTTCTTAATCTGCCTTCTCCATCCACTCCATCATATTCAATGGGGGAAAGACTAATACAATTTTTGACATAAGAAAAACATCATCATACATTCCATTGCTCAAACTACATAGCATCCCTTAAAGTTCTTGTAGGAATCTCTTCATCTTAACCTTGTTACCCATACAAATGATTCCTCTCTTCTTGCTTCACATTACTTTGCATATTTGTATTCCTCCCTTCCTGTGGAGAATACAAGGACAGGATCCTGTGGATCATCAGCTTTTCTTTCCAAGACACCTGACTGGACTGACTGGAAAGCAACCTGTGCTTTACTATACCTGTCATGTCACACTTCAATTCTCTTCTCCCTGAAGATGATCTGTCTACGTGAACAAATCAGAGCTTCTCAGTGCTGCAGCTTGACTCTCTTCTTATCCTTATCAACTTCTTACTGGAGTTGATATTGAGCAGGGTTTGTGGACTACTAAATATATGAAGTTACAAATAGTAAGAAATAGTGAGGAAACTAGGAGGTTGCATTCAGACTCCTAGCAAGAGTTCCTCCTGCAACAGGGGAGCTCTTGGTCTCTCCTGCACATGGACGCACGCATACAAGGCCAAAATTAAGCTTCTGGTTTTATTAATCTATCACTTACAACTGATTTCCTTAGACTCATATAAAGTAATATAAATGAGCGATTGAAACAGACCAGGATTCAAATAAAATTGCATTCATAAATTGCAGTCTCAGTTTGCTTGGAAAACTTGTTTTCTAGAACCTTTGATTTCCCATTTTAAGACCCTTTGTCACTGTCTTCAAAACTGTATGACTTAATTACTGAAATGCCTACATACTGCTGAAACCAACCTTCCCTTACAAACTGTACAACTCCATCCCTCCCCCGGCAGTTCACACAAGCCCTCAAGGTCAACTCTGTGGCCCTACTTAGCAGAAGAAAGCAGGCTTTCCTGCTTCAGCTTCCCTAGAGCAGTGGTCTCACCAAGTTAGCCCCAAAGGATCCATTCTTTAGAGGTCTCCTACATGAAATTCATCCAGTGTACTCCATTTTTGTGGTGGTGGTGTTGTTGGCCGTGGGGCTTGAACTCTAGGGAAGAGTGTTGTCCTAGATGCATAGCTAGGATTATAAGTATGAGTCCCCAGTGCCCAGTGCCATTTTTAACAGACTCCATCTCTTGGAAGAAGCTCATCTTCCATTCTTTAATGGAAATGATACTTCTAAACTCAAGCACAAGCTACCTGACTCCTGTTTTGATTGCACATTCCTGCAAAGTATTATTTAAGCTAAAATAGATAACAACCTCCGCCAAAATGTTTACACTGAACACATGACCACTCTAACAGCTTCCTGGAGAACTAGGTGAAACCAAAGTAGAAAGCCATTATCAGGGCATTCTTTGAACCTCTCGACTTCTTGCAATTGAGGAATATAAACTCAGCCCTAGATAGGCCCATGTCAACACTCTCTAACATGTCTAGCTCCTTCAGTCTCTTGGAAAGTGGACAATAAATCCATGTCTCATTGCTTGCTACCCCAACTCATATTTGGCAACCCACACACTGGCTAAAGCCCTCAGACAGGCATCTTTATGGACTGCATTTGTTGATCATATAAAAAAAAGTAAGTGGGGAAATCTCTGAAAACTAGGAAGGCATTTCCAAGAAACTTCTCATCCTAAGAACCATCTGTTAAGCACTTTTCTTTCACAACCATAGGGCCTAAATAAAGAGCTCATGAGTTCCTGCAAACAGTCTGTCTGACTCTATGGTGCTCTGCCTAACCTTTCAGGAGTGCTTCTTTCTGTAGTGTCCTCAGAGCTGAGATGGTGATTAGAGGGGAGATGTGTGCATGAAAGTACACCGGTAGTCACATGTGAGGTCTCAGACTAATCTCTAGGGTTGGGGATGTTTCTTTGGAATCCTCTCAATGTGAGCCTCCACACCAAGAAGTAGCCTTAGCCAGGAAGTGTCGCTCACACATAATCCTACTTACTGAACCACCTGAAACTAGAGGGTCCCATCTTGCCTGGTCACAGTGTCTGGGTCTCTTGTGTTACTGTTTATTCTTCCTACTTACCCCAGACCACCATATGCTGCTGGTTCTAAAGGACAGAAAGAATAGAAAAGTCCAGAAGATGTAGGCAAAAAGAAAGTGCAAGGATTCACCATACCAGTGTCAGCTGCTGTTTGCCAAAGAGTTCTTTGTTAGTAAGTGAGTTTTTCTTCCTTCTGAATTTACCTCAGTCCCAGGTGTGCCCACAGAAGCTGCACAGGATATATACGTTCAGTATTCTATTGTCAGTACTGATATACACTGCCCACTTGCTTTGTGTGTCATCATGAATCCACTTGTTTCCCTTTTTCACAGCAGCACATCAGCCCTTCCTCAAGTCCCCTCTCCACACACAGATGTCTCTGAGGATCAAAGATTTGAGGATCTTCCCTGCCAGATGGAGTTGCATCCTGTGTATGCTCTGGGTTCTTCTTGAATTGGGTCCAGAGAACTGAAATATGATTTCACAGCATACCCTCTACGTGGCAGTGAGAAACATAGTGTCCTGTCACTCTCAGTTTCCCCTCACTCGCTTTGTGACAGCCTGACACATGAGCACAGACATAGATATTCCTTATGTTTTGAAGTTATTGGGACAAATTCAGAAAGGAGTAAATGCTTAATATGAGGCACCAGGGAAGGTACCGCAGAAGATCTGTTCGTCAGACATAGTCCATCTGTGCACAGCCCAGCTGAAATTAAAGAAGGATCGAGTCCCCACCAATGGAGGCATCAAGTCAGTCAGGTAAGGGAACACTCCTGCAAGGCAGTCAGGTGTCGAAGCTTTATGTCTAGGCTCCAAAGGACTGAGAAGGAGAAGTTATAGCTTTGCAGCTGGAGAGACCAGGTTTTCTATGAAAGAACACCCTCACCAATAATAACACACACCCTTTGAACACGTGCCCCTTGATGCTGCATCAGAGTCTCCACCAACATTATCCTTGGGACTGTCATAACATCCCACAAAGAAGATCCCAACTGCACAGGTAGACAGGAGGCTCTTGGATTGGATAAGTTCTTCAAAGTACTTAAAAGCAAATGGCATAGATAGGATTATAATCTTCGCCTCCTGCTCAGGATATGCAGGCACAATTACTATCTAAGAGACCTTAAACAAGTGCAAACCACCTTGAATCTCAGTTATCTGCCCTCCGTATCCTTATGAAGGTTGTGTGTAAAATCAGAAAACATGAAGCCTTTGACAGCTTTTACTTTAGCGACCCAAGAGGGTTTCATTGCATTTGAATTCTCAGGTTTCCCATCTAATGTTCCTGGAGAAAATCATTAGCATCACAGGTGGATGTGCTCAAAGATTTCTGAATGTTAAAAATAGCAGAGTATGCTGAGAACAAAAACGCCAAATAGTAGGAAACCCTGAGGCAGCATAACTCTTGTTTCTTTTTTTACATCTTTTTCCTTTTTTTCCACAGAAAGCAGAGAGTTCTGTTTTCCTTAATTAGGAAAGTGGTAAATTGCTGATAACTTGTCCCTGTTCTCTTGGCAGACATAGGAGAAGGCTCGGCCTTGCTTTCAATATGCCATTAAACAGTGATCACCTGCCCTTTCCAGAAGCCTGCAAAACATTGCACTTTTCTCAAACATTCACCTGGAGTGGGTTGGGGTCTTCAGGAGCTAGCAGACATTGGAGAAGGACTGTAGGGGATTGCATCAGTTTTCAGACCAAGTGATGGTACTGCTCATGAATGAAGTAGAGCCATGGACAATAACAGGCATCTCACATTCCGTTCAGCAAAAAGCAGCCACAACAAAAGACACATAAACCCACAAAGCCTGAGAGCCTGGAAGCTTCTGGTTGACCCCTAGCTCATGTCCACCACAGCTTTGGTCACCAGGTTAGGCACCACGTGATACCAGAAATGGTTGTTCCAACCTCTAGGAGCCAGAATGCTCCAGGTCTGAGCTTCTGACCCAAGGGTCTATACTGTTCTGCATTCCAAGAATTTCTGAAAGTTCAGTAAAGAAAAATTGAAGTGGACAGTCAAAGAAGCCTTCTGGAGCCAAGTGTCACTTGGCCAGGGGAAGGGACTAAGAGTATCAGAGTGAAGAGCACTGGTCTTCTCTACTGAGAGAGAAAGCCCTCACACCTGAGGGCTGGTTCTCTCCTGCACGGCCTGCATTATTGGGTACTTGAGTCCAAGATAGGGAGTTGTGGATCTCTCAAGCACAGCATTCTGGTTTCATAGGCTTCTGTCTGGACTCAGGTCTCAGAGTCCTAGAAACGGCCTTACATGGGATCCTCTGTATCCCAGCAGCAAAATCACATGATAGCCTGGCCTGAAACATATGCTAGGATATCTTGGTCTGTGAATCCACCCTTGCTTGAACTCATGCTCAAATAAAACAGATTCCTGTAGTTCACACTATTTCTAATAATTATCAGAAAACTAATAATTACCTATAAGAATGGTTATCAAATAAATACTTTTTCCCACAAAGCTCCATGAGCACATATGTTGCCACTGCTCCAAAAAAAAGGGCAGAAGCTATCTGTGCTATATCATCCTGTTCACTCTCATAGCGAACCAGGGTGGTTGTACAGATGATTTGCAAACCACAATGTCCAGCAAAAACAGGGGAACCTGTTCTTGCTAATGGAATCCCTTTCCTCATTCTGCTTAGGAGTTTGCACTCTCCCTATCCAAAACCTTTTCCAGGCTTAGAAGGAGAGTTGTCCCAGTCCATGAGTGGCCAAGTTTCTATTGCTATCTCTCACTGTTGGGATGAAAGTCTCCTGGGCCTCATCTGGTAAGATTTTAGTAGAACCATTTGTATCTGCTCAACACTCTTCAGACCCATGACTTACCTATGGCCTCTCTATATTATTGCTGTGCTATTGGGATCCTGTGTGAGACACCAAGCTGCTGCCTCCTCTATTCCTACCACAGAGTAGGAGCTCTGATGGCTGTGCCTGGCAGTGGAAGGCATTTGGCCCTCAAGTCTTGATGTCCTGGACCCATTCAGAAGGACCAGAACAATACACCCTGTGGGCATCAGACTACAACTGTCTAGGTAGTTCATGAAGTATATCAGGAATCTCTAGTCTGCCTATGAAAATGTTTCAAGTCACAGATGACCTGTCTAGGAAGCCCCTGGTGCTTAGGATCAGTGGTTTCAAGGTTGACTTGTTGAATAAGAGAAGACCCTGGGTTCTTGTCATCACACACAAAAACCACTTAATGAAGACGTGTGAACACACAGAAAGCAAAAGTGCAAGGTTTTAAAGTAAAGTATGCAATTATAAAGGTGTATACAATGAACATCCTACACAGTATAACAATAATTCTATCACTTCTATTGTCTGTGTAACTGGACATTATGTGTCCATACATAAGGACTGGGGAAAATTCTTTGAGAAAAACCAAATGTATACACACTGATCCTCAAATTAAATTTGCTTCTCAAGATTAATTTAATGGAGAAGAAAAATCTAAATCTATGTATCTTAGCTCACAACAAACGCTGTAATACTTTACAGAGGTGTCTGCAATTAATAACTAGATCTAACAGCTATATTCTTGGTACCTTCATGAAATAAATAAATGAAATGTTCAGTGCATACTTCATAATTTCCTTTTTAAGGCCAAACTATTCTTTTAAAAGTGAAATAGTAGGGCCAGGAATTTGACCTAGTGGTGTTGTGCTTGTCTACACTGCATGAAGGTCTGGGTTCCGTTCCTTCGTACCACATACATGGAGAAAAAGTTGAAATTTTTGCAGAGGCTCAAATGGTAAACTTATCCTTGAGAAAGTCCAAGGACAGGGCTCAGGCCCTGAGATCAAAGCCAGGACTGGAAAAAGTGAAATAGTAAGGACACACTTTTCCAAACACAAGAAAAAGAAATACCTGGAAATCTTATGGAACATCTTTTTTATGGCTCATTCTCTTCTGGTCATACAACACAACAAAGACATACAACATGAGTTTTCTATGTCTTTCACAAACCAAAGGCACATTTGAGAATGGAAGGCTCTAGTTAGGTCACAAAGTAAATTGAAATTTCAGGCTGTTGCTCAAGCTGTAAACAGAATCACAAAAGAGCACATTTATATGACTTTTAACAAAAACAAACCAATTGTAAGACTAATCCTTCAACTTTATATATTCATCAGAGAATAGGGATCCTCCCCACCCCTCTCTGTCTTTCTCTCCCTCCCTCCCCCTCCTCTCTCTCTCTCTCTCCCTCTCTCTCTCTCTCTCTCTCTCTCTCTCTCTCTCTCTCTCTCTCTCTCTCTCTCTCTCTCTCTCTTTCTCTCTCCCCACCAATGCCTTCATTCCAGGGTCGGGGGAGGGGTGGATTGTGGGACTTGAGCTCTATGCCTAGTTGCTGCTCCAGACCTCTACAGCTCAAGGCTATTGCTCTATAACTTAAGCTACAACACTGCTTCAGTGTGGGGGCATTATAAATGATTTTTTCTTTTGCCAGTCCTGGGACTTGAACTCAGAGCCTGATCAATGACCCTGAACTTTTCTCAAGGCTAGAGCTCTACCACGTGAGCCACAGCTCCACTTCCAGCTTTTTTCTATGTATGTGGTACCCAGGAATGGAAGCAGGGCCTTTGTGCATGCTAAGCAAGCACTTCTACCACTAGGCTGCTCCCAGCACCTGATGACTTTTAAGAGAGAAAACTTGTTGAATGAGTAAAGACAAAATTTTACTTTTTGTGCTATTTCTATAATGGTCTGGCAACACCACAGTGAATTTAGAAGTATTTTATGAAGTCAATCTTACTTATTAAAATGCTTAGAAGTAGTTTTCTTTTTCTTTTTAATTTTCTGTTTTTTTTTGTTTTATTACAAAATAAATATCTTATTTTCTATAATTTAGATTTTGGTGCTTTCATAAATATTCAGTACATTTTAAAGGTATAACATTTTTTTGGTAAGTTTTATAAAGAATATTAATTTAAGTTTGCATATCATAACACAAGTAACAAGGCAGGCACTTTAGTCTTTGTGTAGTACTAAGGTTTGGACTTGCTGTGTAGATACTAGAGCCTCTCCCCTAGCCTTTTCATTCTGGTTTTCAGATAGGATCTCACACGGACTTTTCCTGGAATGCTCAAACCTCCTACCTCCAGCCCCTAAGGAGACAGTATTCCATGTCCTGCAATACAGTTTTGTGTTGTTGTTGTTGTTATTTGTTTATTTTTGTCAGTCATGGGGCTTGAACTCTGGGCGTTGGCATTGTCCCTGAGCTCTTCAGCTCAAGGCTACTGCCCTACCCCTTGAGCTACAGCTCGACTTCCGGTTTTCTGGTAGTTAATTAGAGAGCCAGCCCCGGCACTAAAGACTTGGGCAATATGTTTTTAAAAAGGAACATTCATGGGGCTGGGAATGTGCCTTAGTGGTAGAGTGCTTGCCTAACATGCATGAAATCCTGAGTTCGATTCCTTAGTACTATGAAAAACAAAAAGCCAGAAGTGGCACTGCAGCTCAAGTGGTAGAGTGGTAGCCTTGAGCAAAAGAAGCTCAAGGACTGTGCCCAGGCCCTGAGTTGAAGCCATAGGATTAGGGAAAAGAAGAAAAAAGAAAAGGAAAGATGGAAGAAAGAAAGGAAGGAAGGAAGGAAGGAAGGAAGGAAGGAAGGAAGGAAGGAGAAAGGAAAGGAAAGAGGGAAAGAAGGAGGAAGGGAAAGGTGGGAGGCAGTCAGGCAGGCAAGGGAGGCAGGCAAGCCAAGCACTGTTGGCTCAGACCTGTAATCCTAGCTACTCAGAAGGCTAAGATCTGAAAATCATTGATCAAAGAGAGCTCAGAGAGGAAAGTCAGTGAAACTCTTACCTCCAATTAAACACCAAAAACTAGCTTTCTTTTAACAGTAAATTTAAGTTCTGCTCATGAGGAAGTGAGTGAGAATTAATTCTGTCTCTACAAACTTCCTGGCTTTCAATCCTATGTGTGTATGTTTCTCTTTTAAAACATTACCAAAGTTCCCTTCAGCCGAAGAATGGCCACAGTTTCCTCCTCTTCCATAAATCAGACTTCTTTGAGTCACTCTAGTTCTTGAAACAGGTAGTCCTCTGTCTCTACCATGACTGGCATGAGATGGTTTGCCATAACATGGCTCTACTTTAATTACTTGCCCATCCAACAACTGAAAAACTAAAAATAAAGAATTTGACCAGTAATGCAATCTAATTTGCTTTGAGTTTTTTGTTGGCACTTCATGATTTCTTGCAAAACTGAGAAAAGGAAGGAACACTAGAAACCAAACCACAACTACTGAATCCTGTGTTATCCCAATTCCAAAAGCAGTCCAGGGCACAATGAAAAACAGAATTTTTATACATTAATTTCTTCCATGAACACAGAGGCAAAAAATGTCCTTAAAAACAAGCTTACAGGGCCTGCAGTTTGGCTTAGTGGTAGAGGGCTTGCCTAGGATGCACAAAGACCGGGGTCCATTTCTCCAGTACGACATACACAGAAAAAGTGGAAGGGCTGCTGTGGCTCAAGTGGTAGAGCTCTAGCTTTGAGAAAGTCCAAGGACAGTGCTCAGGCCCAGGACTGGCAAAAAAATTTCAACATCACTTCACGATAACAGTTTGGAGGAAAGTAGGACTAGGAGAAATATACTTAAACATAATAAAAGGTATGCATGGCAAACCCAAAGCCAATATCATGCTAATCAAGGAAATAAAAACATTTCTTCTAATCTCGAGAATAAACAAATGTTATTATCAATTCAGTGCTTGAATTCCTAGATAGGGGGAGGGTAATAGCCTTGTGCTGGCACAGCCTCAGGCCGAGTTCAAGCCTTATGACCAACAAAATCAATAAACAAACAGATAGATAGATAGATGATAGATAGATAGATAGATAGATAGATAGATCGATAGATAGATAGATGTGAATCCTTGGACTATGGATATTCCCTGCTTTGCACTATATTTTAATGGAATTTTAGGTAATGTCTTATTCTATGATTTTTTTTGAGACAAAGTGTGAGACATAGTACTCAGGCTGTCCTCAAATGTGTGATCAAAGTGCTAAAGTTAAAAGCATAAACCAATTTGCCTGGCATAGATAAAATATAATTTTTATATATGCATTCCCTGACATCCGACAAAAGTTATATTGATATTACAGAAGGCATCATTATATGGGGCTGAAATTTGAAATTTGAGGTTGAAAAATCAACAGCCTGTTTTTTTTTCCACTTGGTAGTACTGATGTTTGAAATTGGTGTCTTCAAGTGCTCTACCACCTGAGTGCTCTTTGATACTGGATCTTTCCTGCCTTTCCACTGGGGACTGCCTTAGATCACAAGCTTTCTTGGACTAATAGCTTCCAACAATTGGTCTATGTTTTCGTTCCAGCTGGTACATTACAATGTGACAGCTATGCCTCCAGCTTGCATCCCCACAATATCTAGGCTTTTATCAAGATAGGATCTTACATTTTTTTCCTGTCAGCATGATGGGTAGAGGGGTTAGAGGTATGTTCGTAAGGTGGTGAGTACATTACTTTGTGAACATTGTTACACCTTCCCATATTTTCCTTCCACTTTCCCTTCTCCCAACCCTCCCAAATTATGAAGTTCATTTCCATCATATCTTGTAACCATCTCTGTTTCACTGGTTCATCCCTTGTCCTTTGTTTCATCATCTCTTTTTCTCCTTCAATTCCCTGACTTAAATGAACAAATGAATATATGTACAATACACCAGGGATTAAAGTCAGTTGCAGCAACAACAGAAGATAAATGATAAGGAGGCAAAAAAGAGAAATAACTTGTGTTAGAGTGCTTGCCTAGCATGCACTGGGTTCGATTCCTCAGTACCACATATACAGAAAAAGCTGGAAGTTGTGTTGTGGATCAAGTAGCAGGGCACTAGGCTTGTATCTGAGGACAGTGCCCAGGCCCTGAGTTCAAGTCCCAAGACTGCCAAAAAACCCCCAAATTTAAAACATTAAAAACCACAAAATGATTTGGGAAGTTCATTTGGGTTAATCCTATATGGTCATATACCCATAGCTTTTGAATACATACTTACAGCTTTTGAACAATTTCTCTGCTAAGAAAATCATAGACACATACTAATTATTAAAAATGAAGAAAACCATGGAGCAAGTGTATCTTTGGGCCTTGCTTACTTCACTTACTGTGATTTTTACTAAGTCTTTTCCATTTTCTTACAAATGGGGCAATGTCGTTCTTTCTGATGGCAGTATTGAATTGCATTGTGCCATAATGAACATAGCTGTACTGTAGGTTTAGTATGCCCTTGTTTCTGGATATTTGAGTAGATGCCCAGGAGTGGAATTGCTGGGTCATAGGGGAGCTCTCCCAAAGTGGCTGAAGAACTTTGGATCCCTTTTAGTGACATCCCCACCAGCATATGTTGCTATTAGATTTCTTGATAATGGCCATACAAACTGGATTGAGGTGGAATCCCAAAGTTTTTTTGACTTGCATTTCTTTTATGCCAAGCATTGCGGAGCATTTCTTTATATGTTTATTGGTCAGTCTGATTTCCTCTTCAGAGAACTCTCTTTAAGCCTTTAGTCCACATTCAAATGAGATGGTTGTTTCTGGAATTGATCCATGCCAAGGATCACAATTGTATCTCTTATTCCTTCCTATAAACATTTCAGGACATCTGCTTTTGCCTCAAGGTTTTTGATCCGTCTAGAGTTGATTCTGGTGCAGGGAGACAAAGAAGGATCCAAGTCTGGTTTCCTACATGTGCTAACCAATTCTGCCAGCACCATTAGTTGAACAGGCTGCTTTTCTTCCATCCTAGTTTTTTGGCTTCCTTATCAAACATTAGGTGGCCATGGGTCTGCTGCTTATTTTCTGGGTCTCTGGCTCAATTCCATTGGTCTTCAGGCTGGCTCTTGTGTCCCTGCTAAGCTGTTTTTATTTCTATAGCTCTGTAATAGAGTTTAAGGATTGGTATTTATATTCCTTCAGTGCTATTTTCCTTCTAACGATTGTTCTTACTATTAGGTGTCTCTTATTATTCCGTTTGAAGTTTTCGATTGGTTTCTGTTTCACAAAAGAATGTTGCTGTGGCAATATCGACATTTTCACAATGTTAATTCTCCCAACCAGGAACATGGGAGGTTTGGTCCACTCCCTTACTTCCACTTTAATTTCCCTTTTTACGTTTTTAAAGTTTTCATCATAGAGGGCCTTCATTTCTTTTGAAATTGCAATTAATAGAGGGTACATTATATTCAATACTTCAAAACATTGTTGCACTTTCTCATGTTTTTGTCCTATTTCTCTCCCCCAGACCACTCCCCTCATCTTGTTTACCCCCTTCTCTGTTCTATTTCAAATAAATAGCTAAACATATACACTGTATATCAGATGAAAAGGTAAGATACTGTAACAATATGAGAAAACCAAGGGACAACACAAGAGAGGAGAAATAACATAGTACACTATATGGCTCTCATTTCCAAATCCTGGAGGTTCTTTCATTTAGCCTGATCCTATATGGCCTTATGAATCCAGATTTTGCCCTATTGTAATCCTCTGCTGGGAGAGTCTGAGGTTTATATTAACTATAACAAATGAGGGAAACCACTGCATCTGTGTTCTTTTGATTCTGGCATACTTCCCTTAGTATGATTTTTTTCAAGTCTTTCCATTTCCTTGCAAATGGGCAATGTTGTTCTTTCTGATGGCCACACAGAATTCCATTGTGTATGAATACCACATCTTGTTGATCCACTTAGGGACATCTGGGTTGGTTCCATATCTTTGCTATGATAAACAGTGCTGCAATGAACATCATTGTGCTGGTGGATTTAGTATGTCCTTGTTTCTGGACAATTGGGTAAATTGCTGGGTCATAGGGAAGCTCTATGTTTACAATCCCACCCACAGAGAAGTAATGAACTCTCCAAAATCAGCTTTTATTAGATTTCTTGATCATGGCCATTCTAATTGGAATGAGTTGGAATCTCAGAGTTGTTTTGATTTGCATTGCTTTTATGGCCAGACATGCCTAGTATTTCTTCATGTGTGTGCCTACAGGCCATTCTTCTTTCTTCTTCAGAGAAGACGCTCTTTAAATCTTTGGCCCATCTTTTAATGGTATGGTTGTTTTTTGGAGATTGTTTCAGAGTGATTCAATTTTTTGAGCTGTTGATATATTTTAGATATGAGGCCTTTGTCTATTGTGTGGTTAGTGAAGATCTTCTTTCCCTCTCTGAGCTTTCTATTTTGCTTGCTAGTTATCTCCATTGACATACAGAATCTCTGCAGCTTAATGCAGTCCCATTTATATGGCCTTTCTTTCACTTGTTGTGTTTCTGGGTCTTTATTAAGAAAATTTCGACCTGTGCCAAGGAGAGCTACTGTATCTTCTATTCCTTCTTGTAAAGTTTTCAGTGTATCTGCTTTTATCTCCAGGTCTTTGACCAGTGGATCAACTCCAAATGTGGAGTTAATCCTGGTACAGGGTGACAAAGAAGCATCGAACTTTAGTTTTCTACAGGTGCTTAACTAGTTCTGCCAGCAATTTTTTTTATTTTGGCTCAATTATCAAAGGTCAGGTGGCCGTAGGTTTGTGGGTTGTTTTCTGGGTCTTCAGGTCTATTCCATTGGTCCTCAAGTCTGTTCTTGTGACAGTACCAAACTAGTTTTTGTTATTATACCTGTGTTCTAGAGTCAAAAGTTCAGTATTGAATTTCCCCCAGCACTGTTTTTCTGCTAAGAATTGTTTTTACTACATAGTGTCTTTAATTATTCCATATGAAATTTTGGATTGCCTCTTCTGTTTCTTTAAAAAAATAACAATTGGGATATTGATGGGTATTGCATTGAATTTGTAGATAGGCATTGGCATGATTGCTATTTTTATGATGTTAATTCTTCCAATCCAGGAGTATGGGAGGTTTTCCCTTTCCTCAGCTCTGCTTTAATTTCCTTTTCCAGGATTTTAAAGTTTTAATCATAAAGATCTTTTACAGATTCAGTTAATTCCTAGGTACTTTATTTTATTTGCAAAAGGAGTTGCTTTCCTATTTTTTGCCTCATTCCTCTCATTGTTGGCATATATAGGAAAGCGGTTGATTTTGCAGACTAATTTTATACCCTGCTACCTTGCCACAATTTCAAGTCAGCTCAAGCAATTTGGGACTGGAGTCTGTAGGGTTCTTTAAATACAGAATCATGTCATCTGGGCACAGGGAAAGTTTCACTTCCTCTTTCCGGATTTGGGTCCCGTTTATGCTTGCTTCTTGCTTTATTGCTCTGGCTAGGAATTCTAGTACTATGTTAAAGAGGAGTGGAGAGAGGAGAGAGTAGGCATCCTTGTCTCATTCCTAATTTTAGAGGACGTGGATTTAGCGTTTGGCCATTAAGTATAATGCTAGCTAAGGGTTTTGTCATACACAGCCTTTATTATATGGAGGCATGTTCCATGGATTCCCAGTTTCTCCAGAGCTTTTAGCCTAAAGGGGTGTTGGATATTGTCAAATGTCATTTCTACATCTATTCAGACAATCATGTGGTTCTTGTCCTTGCTACTGTAGATATGATAAAGTGTATTAATTGACTTGCATATATTGAACCAGTTTTGCAACCATGTGATGAATCCTGTTTTATCATAGTGTATAATATTTTTGATGAGTTGAAGATGTTTGGCCAGTATTTTTTTGAGCAGTTTTGCATCAATATTCACCAAAGAAATGGGTTTATAGTCCTCTTTTTTTTTAATGAGTCTGGTTTTGGAAAGAGTGGCTGTATAGAACAACTTTGGCACATAGCCTTCGCTTTCAGTTTCATTGAAGATCTTGAGGGATATTGATGTGAACTCAGAATTCAGCTGTGAATCCATCTGGCTCTGGGCTTTTCTTGGATGAGAGATCTCTTATTGCCATTTCTTGAAATAGTGCTTGAAATAGATCTGTTTAGTTGGATTAAGTCTTCTTGGTTCAGTGTCAGAATGTTAATCTTAGCTAGTAATTCATCCATCTCTTCTAGATTCTCAAATTTGTTGGAATAAATGTTTGAAAAGTATTCCCTTATGCTTCCATGTATCTTGTTAATTTCTGTCTTGATATTTCCATTCTATTTGTGCTTTTGTTTATTGGGTGTGTTCGCTTCTTTTTTGGGTAAGATTTGTTAAGGTTCTGTCAGTTTTGTTAACTTTTTTCTATAGTTTCTATGGACTGCAATTCATTTAATTCTGCTTTGACTTTTAATAATTTGCCTTCTTTTACTGAATGGGGGTGATGTCTTGCCCTTTCCCAAGTATTTAAGGTGCACCATTAAATTGTTGGATTGTGACTTTTTAAATTTGTTAATGTAAAGACTCAGAGCTATAGATTTTCCTCTGAGAACTGCCTTTGCTGCTTCCCAAAGGAGCTGTTATTTTATGTTTCTTTTTGTTAATTTTCATAAACTGTTGATTTTCTGTTCTGATGTCTTCAATGAACCACTGGTGATTCAAACCACTCGTTCATGTATATCTTTCTGTATGTTTTCATACTTTTCATTCATCATGATTACCAACTGCTACCCTAGGTTTGCCATTGAATGCTCTATTGCCTGCTTATATTGGGTGGGAAGATGCTGTTCCTTGATTTGCCATTTTTCTTGAGTTTCTTGTTCTGCCTATTTGAAAATGGGAGCAAGACAAAGACCACACACACAATTACAATTTTAAGATATAACCGACCCGGAGCTCTTTAGCTGGCCAGACAATTAAAGTTCACAATTTCAGGCTGGTATTATTATTATTCTCTCTCTCTCTCTCTCTCTCTCTCTCTCTCTCTCTCTCTCTCTCTCTCTCTCTCTCTCTCTCTCTCTCTCTCTCTCTCTCTCTCTCTCTCTCTCTCTCTCTCTCTCTCTCTCTCTGTTTTTCTCTTACACACAAATCTGACACCCCCACAGAACACAGTTTTATGACCAAAAAAGCCCAATCCAATTTCTATGATATTTCAGTCACTCTGGATCTGCAGTGTAATTGAATACATGCATATACAGTTTTGGTCACCAACAATCTACTGTAGATTCATGCATTATAAAATTTGAAGAAGTAACAAAGGACCAGAGATAGAAAAATAGTATGAAAGACAAGAGGGGAGATAAGAAAAGAGTAATGTAGAAGTGTAAGAATAATTTAGTAATGAAGGAAAGGAATAGAGTGCGAATAACTGCCCTAAAGAGATAGAAAGGTATAATAATTGAATACAAAATTTGGAAAACAATAAGATAAAATTTATTACTAAAAAAGAGGGATAAAAAGAATATATAAATAAAGAGGAAAGTACATATGTGAGAGATCAAAGATAAAACTTTAAAAAATTAAAAAAGAAAGGGATGTCATCTCACAATTGTGAGTTCTTAAACAAGAAATACTAAGGTTAAGAACTGACAGATTAAAAAGCAGGGGACTGTATCAATAAAAATAAAAAGTCCCTTGTTTGTCTGAGTCCATGAAATTGGCAGGTCTGCATTGTGGATGGGTGATGGCTCACAGCTCTGTCAGGCTCTGTCTGTAGCTGGCAGGTCCACACTGCCGAGAAGTGCTGTCCACTCAGGTTCCAGTGGGAGGCTTTGTTTCCATGTCTGTTTGTTTGGGGAGAGGAGCCATTCACTCCAAACTTCCTTGTTGAGCTGGCTGCCTGATTTATTTCATCTCTGACTGAGATCTCTGTGATGCTAAAGTTACTTAGAATTGATCTTTAGGTATGAACGTTCTGCTATGATGCTAGAACTGGTATGTTGGTGAGAGCTCAGAAAGACCTGAATCACTGCCACTTTCTGCCTTCTTTTGTTAAGCTAATTCCTAAGTTTTTACATTTTATTTATTTATTTTTTCATCATGGGGCTTAGACTCTGGGCCTGGGAGCTGTCCCTGAGCTCATCTGCTCAAGGATCTAGCATGTACTATGTTGAGCCACAGCTCCACTTTTGGATTTCCAGTTGTTATTTGGAGGGAAGAGTCTCATGGATTTCTATGCCTGGACAGGTTTTGAAGCACAACATTTAGATCTCAGCCTCCTGAATAGTGTATATTTCATGTTATTTAAATCTTAGAGGCTGTATTACAATGGAGTTGCTTTCTGATTTTAGTCTCACTCTGCTCATGGTTGGCATACAGAAAAGCAGTTGATTTTTGTGGTAATTTTATAGCCTGCTACTTTGTCAAAGTTTTGTATCAGATTGAGTTACTTAGGAATGGGGTCTAGAAGGTTCTTTAAATACATAATCTTGTCATCTGCAAAGAGGGAAAACGTTAGTTCATCTTTCCCTATGGATCCCATTTATGCGTGCTTCTTGCCTTATTGCCCTAGCTAGGAATTCTAATACCATATTGAAGAGGAGTGGAGAGAGTGGGAATCCTTGGCTCATTCCTAATTTTAGAGGAAATGGTTTTAACATTTTGCCATTAAAATATAATGCTAGCTGTAGGTTTATCACAGTCATTCTTATGTTGATAAATGTCCTGTGCATTCCTAGTTTCTCCACAGCTATTATCAGATCTTAATCAAATGCTTTTTCTGCATCTGTTGAGATGATTGTGTGTTTCTTGTCCTTGCTCCTGTTTATGTGATGAATTATATTATTTGACTTGTGTGTATTGAACCAGCTCTGTGTTGTCAATGTGATGTATCCTGTTTGATCGTGGTGTATGATGGTGTTTGGATGAATTGTTGAGTATTTCGTTGAGAATTTTTACATCAGTGTTCATCAAAGAAATGGGTGTGTAGTTCTCTTTCTTTGAAGAATACCTGTCTGGCTTTTGAATGGGGATTGTGCTGGCATTCTGAGTCTGGTAGACAACTTCCATTTTCAATGTCATTGAAGGGTTTGAAGACTATTAGAGTGAGATCTCTTTTGAAGCTCTTATAGAATTCAGCTGTAAATCATCAAGTCCTGGGCTTTTTCATTGTGGTCTGAAAAAATGCAGGGAATAATTTCAGTATTTTTAAATTTTGCGCAAATTTCTTCGTGCCCTAAAATGTGATCT
The DNA here is from genome assembly GCF_031878675.1 of Megascapheus bottae. NCBI lineage: Eukaryota > Metazoa > Chordata > Mammalia > Rodentia > Geomyidae > Megascapheus > Megascapheus bottae. The sequence continues at coordinate 8,575,318 of NC_143548.1, forward strand.
ACATTGGAAGATGTTCTATGTGATGCTGCATAGAAGGCATATTCTGGTGTTTTGGGGTGGAATAATCTGCAGATATATCTGTTGTGTCTATTTGGTCTATTCAGTTGTTCAGTTCTAAGGTTTCTCTGATCAGTGTTTGCCTTGTCCAGAGGTGACACCAGTCTGTCAGTCACCAACAATCACTGTGTTTGGATCTGTGTGTGTTTTAGTGTGAATACAGTTTGTTTGATGAAGTAGGGTGCTCCCGAATTATGTGTTTAGACATTTAGAATGGTTATATCCTCCTGAAGGGGAAATCCCTTTATTAATATATAATATCCTTCTTTGTCTCTTCTCACTAATATTAGTTTGAAGTCTTCATTTCATAGCAGCATGGCGACTCTAGCCATGGGGGGCCATTTGTGTGCTATGTTTTCCTATAGCCTTTCATTTGTGTCTATGTTGAAGGTTAGAATTGAAAGTTGCTTATTCCTGTTGGTTTTCATTGTGTAGAACATCTTTGAGTATTTTCTATAATGCTGGTATGGTCAAAATATACTGTTTCAATTTTTCTTTGGTGTGGAAAGTTTTTATTTTTCCCATAGCTGAGAAAGCTGACTGGTCACACTATTCTTGTTTGGTAGTTATGTATTTTTAGGCCCTGACATTCATCATTTCAGGCTAGTTTTGCTTGCATGATCCCTGCTGGGGAATCTGTGGTATTCTTTAATTGTAATGTATAGAAGGGTTACAGCTATATTCACCAGATAGCAGATGCATTACTTCTCACACATGGATAGCTTCGCTCATGTTTTTGTCCCCATTTCTCTCCCCAAGTCCCTCCCAAACATGTTTGCCCCGCTTGTGTTCTCTTCTTTTTTGTTGCCCTTTGGCTAACCTCATATTGTTACAGTATCTGATTTTGTTACCTGGCATATTGTATATACCTTCATTTGTTTATTTCAAACAGCATAGGGAATTTGTGGTTATATTGATTGGTTTGCCTTTATAGTGTGCTTTTCAGGATTCCTTAGTCTCTATTGATTCTATATGGATCAGAATGTAGTGAAGGGATGCTTGGTTCTGATGTTTGGGGTTCTAAAACTTTCTTATATCTAGATGGGTCTGTCCTTTTGGGTATTTGGAAAATTGTTAGTGATGATTCTCTTTAATGTATATACAACTCCATTTTCTTCCTTTTCCAGGCTTTTCTCAATATTGATTAGGCTTCCCAATTGTACCTTGGAGCTACCAAAGAGTTCTGTCATATTTCTTGGACTTGTTTTGAATAATTTTCTGGTCTTTATATAATATAGACATATATATTTACATGATCTCCATTTACATAACCTTCCTTTCTGGATAGTGCCTCTTCTGCATCACCTACCCTGCTTTCAATAGTTTCTCCTTTGTTTTAAATCTCCCTTACTCGTAGTTAGTCATTTTTTGATGGTTTGCATCTTTTGCTTTATGCCTTGTATGGACTTCTTTATCTGGTTTATTTGGGTTTGAGCACTCTCAAATTCTATACCATTTTGGAATTCCTCACATATGGTCTTATTCATGTTTTCCAACTTTCCATTCATTTTGAGGGTTCAAACCTCTAGGATTATCATCTGTTGCCTATTCATTTTGAGCGGGAGATGGGGTTCCTTGACTTGCCCTTTTTCTTGAGTTCCTATGTCTTCTTCTTCCCATTTGGAAGTGAGAGCAGGCTAAAACTACACCAGGTAATAATTTTAAGATAAGAACCAACCCAGAGCTCTATAGTCACACAAACTTTACAAGGTTGCAATCTTAGACTTGTTTTTTCACCCCCCCTCTCTCTTTTGGTCAATTTCAAAACAGATCCAATGGCACCAGAGTTTTAAGTCAAAAACCAACCTGATCCTTGTGGTATTGAGTCAATCTAGACAGAAAGGTACAGTCTGTGTCAACAATAAATAATTGTAAATCAACAAGCTAAGGAATTAGAATAAGGGCCAGAAAAAACCGTAATGAAAAGTAAGAGAAGAAGAGAGAGGAGGAACTCAGGGAAGGAAAATATTAGAGGGAAGATAAATCAAACCTTAAATCAGTTAAAGGAAAAAATGAACAATAATAAAAAGAAAAATATACAGAAATCAATAATAAAACCTTAAAAATTTTGCAAATAAAAGAAGTAATCTTAAACGTAAAATCACTAAGATTAAAAGACATTAAAAACATAAAGAGGGGGCTGGGAGAATGGCCTAGTGGATAAAGTGCTTGCCTAGCATGCATGAAGACTGGGTTCGATTCCTTGATACCACATATATAGAAAAAGCTGGAAGTGGTGCTGAGGCTCAAGGGGTAGAGCTCTAGTCTTGAGAAAGTCCAAGGACAGTGCTCAGACCCTGAGCTGAAGCCCACGACTGGCAAAAAGAATGAATAAAAACCTCACAAGGCTAAACATAGAACTCCCCTATGACCCAGCAATTCCACTACTTGGCATTTACCCAACCATCCAGAAACAAGGACATACTAAACCCACTAGCACAACAATGTTCATTGCAGCACTATTCACCATAGCAAAGATATGGAACCAACCTAGATGTCCCTCAGTTGATGAGTGGATCAACAAGTTGTGTTATTTGTACACAATGGAATTCTATGCTGCTGTCAGAAAGAATGACATCGCCCCATTTGTTAGGAAATAGAAAGACTTAGAAAAAATCATATTAAGTGAAGTAAGCCAGACTCAAAGGAACTTAGGATCAATGGTTTCCCTCATTCGTCATAATCAGTAGAAACCTTGGGCTCTACTTGCAGGGATCTGCAATAGAGCAAAATCTTGAGACATAAGGCCAGATAATGTGAAGCTAATTGAAAGGACCTCCACATATTGAAACAAAAGCCATATAATGAATGATTGTTGTCCTTAATGTACTATGTTGTCACTCATCTTCTTTGCTGTCCCTTGGTTATCTCATATTGGTATAATATCTCACTTTGTTTTCTGATATATTGAATTTATTTGTATTTGGATATTTGAAATTTGATACGGAAGGGGGGAAAACCAAGACAGGTAGAGGTTGTGGGGGGCGAGGGAAATGGGTACCAAGACATGTGAAAGGGTATCAATGTATGTGAATTAATGCACCTTCTATCTGGCAAATATTATGTAACCCTTTTACTAATTACAATAAAAAAGAATGAATAAAAATAAAAATATAAAGATTAAAATATATGGGACTGGGGATTCAAAATAATAGTTTGAGTTAATTATGTACCCAATAATGGAAAAAGTCTAGTAGTTACTTTTGGGTATTTTTCTCGGATTGACCTGAATGGGGATGAAGTAGTAAAGGAAAAAAAAATGGACAAAAAATTGAAATAAAATTAATGGGAACGTAGTAAAAATTGAGAACTGTAATTAGAAAAAAGGAATTCTTCAGTTTATTGGGAGGGTCTTGATCTTGAGTGTCCCCTGTGTCCAGTATCCAATCTCTTAATGGAGCCTCTGATTTCATTGTGATGCTCCGGTGGCTTGCTGTTGCTGTGCAAGTGGGTGGATTCTCGGCAGGGTAAGCACATTCTCCTGTACTGGTCTGCGTTCCCCAGTTTGGACTGTGCCATTGGGCCTGATGGCAAGGGAAAATGGGGAGTTGAGATCTGTAGTTACTTTAGCGAGGGGCTGCGAACATGGGTTTTCCCAGGCCTTGGAAAATCTAGAAAGGGCATCTGGGCCAGTGCGCCCCTTGGGTTCACTCCTCTACTACATGGTGGGAGCTCTATTCTGGGGAATTTAGGTTACTCACGAGGATGGAGCTGGTGTTCCACTGGATTCCTGAGTCACCCTGAGGGTGTCTGTTGGCTGGTACCAATTGTGTTTTGTGTACAATCCAAGCACTGTGCCCACCATTCTAGGGTGTGATGAATGGGTGGGCCTTCTCTCTTGTTTGGAAAGTTCTTCTGTCTGGTCCCAAGTACCTTCCAGGGTCTCACTTTTTGACTCAGTCTTCCTTGCTCTATTTCCCAGATGTGAACCACTGTGCCTAGCACTACAGCATATTAATAGCTATTGCACTACATAGTCTTAGAGACCAGAACCTAATTCTAGGTTCTACAGTTACAGATTACAATTTAAAACAACAAAAAATTATGACAGCTACTATGCAAGCAATGTAACACTGATCTTTAGAGAAGACTCCTCATACTTGCAACATTGCCTCATGTTCTCACATTTGCAGTGGTTTCAGACAAATTATATTTAAGCCTTCAGGCACAATACAGGTGGTAAAGTGCAGCTAGATGAGAGAGTAACATCCAATAGCAGCAAAAAAGACAAAAGGTAAAGGAAAAAGAAAAAGAAAAGACACAAAAATGGAAATAAAAGGGGAAGAAAGGAAAGATTGTAAAATAGAAGATTATAATAAGACTGTTCAATAAAAGAACTGAAAGGCTGAGAAAAAGAAATGAGGCAAGAGCGGGAACTATAAACTAAACAAACTAAAAAAGAAAGGCAAAATGATCAGAAACAAGAGAAAGACATGACAATAGTGAGAACTCCATCCTGTACTCACTCATTGTAACATCGTGGGATGGTAGAGAAACTCCCGGCTTCAATCTGGACTTCTCAATGATGCCATGTCTGCTTATTGTGAATTGTTCATCCTCATTATAGCCTAGACCAATCATGGTAACTCGTGGTCACCAGAGAGGGATACATTAGGGAGAAATTAAGGGGATGTATTGGTCTTTTCCTCCATGTGCAGAAAATGGAAGAGAGATGTAAGTAGGGTGCAATAAACACACAAGAAGCAGGACCAACCCCTAGAAAGAAAGGGTTGCCAGAGGTCAGAAGAGATTAACTACGTCCTTCATATGTCAGTAAATATTTCTGCCAAGTCCCAAATGGCTACATAGGGCAATTTCATCCAGATTTCCCTAATGGTTTGCCAGTGCAGCTTGAACATTCACAGCTTGTGCTAGGGCCACCAGTTCTGCTGCATCCTCCTGGTGGGTCAGGAAGACCAACAGAGACCCCCTCATATTACCATGGCAGTCGCAGTAGGGAGGAAGAGCAGAGGGAAGCACAAGCATGACAGAGCTTCAAGCCAGGGAGCCTGAATGGCTCTCCTACCCACCCGCCTACCTCATTGTGGGGCCGAGGTGCCCTGCTGTGTTGAGCACAGAACTGATGGACAGCCTGGAAGCCAATGTTCAGTTGAGCAGGGCGAGAACACTTAGCAAAGTCGGTTACCACAAAGTCTGGATCTGCCAGTGAGGCTTCTATGGACTTCTGTGGAAAGTGAGGTATCCAGACAGATGTTACATGTAAACAAAAAAAGAAATGCCTGAAATACCAGCCTAATTTCCTGTCCTCACACCCTGTTCCATCATCTCCAGTCCCTTAAACTCAAAAGACTTTATCTCCTGAGATACCTTGACTTGAATGATGATGCCTTCACAGAGAAGTGAGCTGGAGGTACCACAGACATTAAAATGGCAGGGGCCTTAGATAATTAAACAAACATATCAATAAAAATAATATGGAGAGTAACCTGTCAACTCATATATTATCCTTCCTAACCTCCAAAATCAAAATGAGAATTAAAACTCAGATGGTCCTAGCTCAGACACTGCAGCCCTTTGGCCTAAACTCTGCTCAGACATCAGAAATCATCTCCCACACTTATAGTCAATAAGGATTCTGGAGTTTAAGCACAGCTGGGTATATGCAGTGAGGTCTTGTATCCCAGAAAAGAAAAACAAACCATCCATCTCATTTTTGCATGGACCTTAATAGGGACCCACTCTGTTAAATGGAGCACCTTCTATTTCTCAAGCTCCTTACCTTTCTAATTTACTTGTATAACCTGCTAGAATTGTGAGCAAGGTATATTCCTTTGGCCAGAAGAATAAGATCTAATTTTGCTCCCAAGGATCAGCTACTGAGACTGAGCAAATGGAAGATATGAACTATAGTGACTCCAGAGAAATGCCACATTTCAGTGCAAAACACAGACATTTGAAAGTCTGCCTGCTGCTAGCCTGTATCAAGGACAACAAACTTCTGAGATCCGTCACTTGTTTCATTTCCAACACAGCTTTTAAAGACATAAACTCATATCTTTTATCAAGATCTGTTCCTTCAAACCCCTTTAACACCTATCCTAGTGGGGTCCAGTCCCCAGAATTCCCAGTCTAATCCCAACCCTAATCCCAACATTTAAATCCCTACATAAGCTCACATAACACCATACTGTGAGCTGGGAGTCTGGCCTCGTGGTAGGGTGCTTATCTAAGGTGTATGAATCTCTGGGTTCGATTCCTTTGTACCACATAGACAGAAAAAACCAGAAGTGATGCTGTGGCTCAAGTGGTAGAGTGCTATCCTGAAGAAAGCTCAAGGATAGGTCTCAGGACTGTGAAAAAAACCCCAAAACACCAAAAAGACATACTGTGACAATAAAATAAATTCATAGTTTACTTCAAACAGGAAGAAGCTTGATTCAGAACTTCTCCATTTGGTCACATGTATCTTTCTTTCTGAGCCAAACTAAGACACTAAACAAATGATGCTAGTTTAAAAACAAGCAAGTGACAAGCAGTCCTGCAAGAATATTAACAACTGGAATGAGTTCTCTACTACATTCTGATTATCGTTGAGGGGCAGAAAAAAAAAAGGACTTGAAAGCTGAGTACAAGGCCTGAGTCTAAGCATTCAGATATTGTATGTATCAGCTGGAGTCCAGGACACATCACCAGAGAATAAAAAGAGAAAGGAACCTTAAGAGCTCTGCTGAAGATTTTCTCTTAAGAGAACGAGCATGCACATGCAACAAAACAATCCAATGCCAGCAATAAATAAGCCCCACAACCCTGCAGAAACAAAATAAAATGATACAGAAAGCACTCCTTTCTCGTGGTTTTAGTCAATGGTGTGGGGGAGGACAAATTGCACAATTCGGCTGTTCCAAAGGCAAGCACAGTCCTTAATTATTGTTAGTAATTAATTTTATTAGATATTTACAGTTAATTATTGTCAACTTGTTGTGTGGTCAATTGTTTCCCTGCTCTTAATATTGTGAAAAAACATGCCCCCCTTGAAGCAAATGGCAAGGGAGAAGTTCCATTAATCTTCCCAAGTGAAAAAGAGCTCACACTGTGCTTAGCAGTCCAAATGAATCAAGCAAAGTTTTGAGGGCTGTTGCAAGACTACATGCCTATACCAGAAGTTGGACAATGTATGGGAAAAAGGCAATCAGACATTTTAAGAATTTGTGATAAATAGCATAAAGTAAGATGGAGTGTGAATAGGCAGTATTAAACTTTAGGTCAGCAAAGCTCCAGGATCTCCTAGGAAAACACAGACCAAAGTCCCTTGATTTATATAAAGCAAATTGTAGCCGAGGACGTGGCTCTGCTGGTAAGCACTCTTCGAATTGCATTCCTGGAAATAAAAGGTAACAATCAAGGTAAGAGAAACTAGTTGAGTAATTTAAATGTATAAAAAAGCAAGTAATGAACAACAAAAGAGAGGTATTTTTGGTAAGGTCCTTTAAAATATAAAGCAGTCATTGATACCAAGAACACACTTTAAAGAGACTGATACATTACTATTTTTAAAAGCAAATACTCAAGGAGAGGGGTCCAAAGTGTGCAGCCCCAAAAGCTAGGAGAATTTGAAAGACTGGCATTCCTTTGACAATTTTGAGAAAGATCTGAAACAGTGGAGCTAGAAACCACTCTTGCAAAGGATTGCCTTCCCTTCTGGGAAGGAGGAAATCAGGCTGGGCAAGGCATAGCAGCAGAATCTGAGGGACCCCTTGAAATGTAACATTCCTGGTCATTTGCAGGAAGTTTGTGTAAGTACCTGCTTTCTGCAGGACGGGCTCCTGGGCTTGGCCAAAACAGGTTGCCAGACAGCTCTGTTTCTTCTCTGTTGGCTGAACTGTGCAGGGTTTCAGAAATACCTTCTAGGGTTCTTTCCTGACCACCTTTGGACAAGCAGGCCTCTATCCTCCTTTATCCTGCACTATTACTTCACCCTGCAGAATTACTCGGAAAGCCAAGCAGTATCCCATGTGTTTAGTCCGTGTGAGGAAAAGCAGTAACAAAACCATCAGTTTCCGTCTGACCTCAATGGTCACAGGAACGCTGTCTGTGTACCCTCGTCCTTCTTGCACCCAGTCCTAGTTCCCATGAGGCTATAGGGTTCGCACCCCAGGGTCTTGTCTGCTGCAAGTCTGATCATTCAGCTTCGCCTGAGATGGAGGGCTCAGGCCGGAAGGGAAGAAGAGGACCTAAGTGACCACAGGACTCTGAAAGGGAGGGAGGCTTGGATGTAGGCCCCACAGGCACAGCGTGCAAGCGGAATGCCTTCAGGGTTGGCAGCGGGAGAAAGAGTGGGTTGGGGAAGCGGGAAGTCGGCCCCATCTTGGGACGGTAGAAGAAGGGTGGAGAAGGGGAGGCGCTGGGAGGCACAGGGGGAAGGGAGGGGAGAGGAAGTGGAAGCTCAGAGCCACCTTGGGTGGGGAGGGCAGGGGAGGCTAGGGGCCACCCGGGGAAGGACGACGGGAGAAGAGAAGAAAGCTGGAAACCACCGTGGGAAGGGAGGGGAGGAGAGGTGCAAGTTCTGAGCCAGCTTGGATGGGTAAGTGAGCAGGGGAAGGGGAAGGAGAGGGCTGTGTGTTATCCTGGGAAGGGAGGGGAGGAGAGGAGGAACCCGGGAGCCACCTTGGGAAGGGAGGGGCTGACAGGGGAGCCCGGGGCCCTTCCCTCCCCTGTGGGGCTGGTAGAAGGCAGCAAAGGTGGAAATCCTGGTGCGGAGCGGTTAAACGTGGAGGTGTCCCGGGAGGAAGAGCTGATGTGTGGAGTGTGGCCCGGTTCTTTGGCACGGGTGGTGAGGGCCCTTTGTCTGCGGGTCTGGGACTTTCCCTGGAGCAGGACTGGCTGTGGAGGCCGGAGAGGGGGCGGGGCGGGGATGGGCACAGGAGGGCCTGGGCAAGGGGGGTGGGAAAGGTGGGCTGGGGAGGGGCGGGGCCTTGTGGGCCTGACCTGAGGCCTGACCTGCGCATGCGCAGGAGCAGGGTCATGACCCCCAGGCAGCGGAAGCCAGGCCAACTGCCACTGTTGCTCCCGTGTCTCTTAAGCTTGCCGCCCACCACACAGTTCCAGGAACCGGTGTTCGTCTTGGGAGCTCGTGGCCACCTGCCGAGAGCGCTTCCACTCTCCCCCACCCACCATGCCGAAAAATAAAGGTAATGCGGCTTGTTCCGGGCCGGCTCGTCCGTCTCGTGTGCGGGCCTTGAACCTCCTTAGGCCCGAGACAGCCAGTTCTCCTTCCGGCTTGACTGCTGCTTCTGACTGGGCTTGGGCGGAGGCCCCGGGACGATTGGCCCATTTCCGAGTGTGGTCGTTTGGGTGCAGCCGGCGTCCTCCTGTGTAGGTCTCCTGGGCAAGAATGCAGGATTTTGCCTCCGACTGAGGGCGGACTGCACCTCAGGCCCGCTGGGAGCCGCCCGGGCCTGGCCCGTGGGGCGCCGGGCCTTCCGGGAACTCTCTGGAAGTCGTTCTCAACCTGAAGGCCTGCTTGGCGTCTGTGCCTCAGACGCATAGATGGTTAGCAATATGGCAGGAAACTTCCAGCCGAGCCCTGGGTGGGGCCTTGACCCACCCTCGCCCGACACCCATCCTGTGTGGGTTTATCTCTAGCAAAGTTTTCTGAGGTCAGCCCTTCATACAGTACAGTAAGATTTTCACATTCGGAGCACTGTGGCATACTTAGCCAGGTTTTTCCTGCCTTTCCCAGCACTGGATAGTGTGCGACTAAGACCAGCAGGGTCCTTTGTTTTCTCCACCGAAACGCCACAGATTCGATTTAAGCACTGCCAACACAAAAGCCGAGACGTGGGCATCGACTGAACTTCCTCTTGTAGACAGACCTAACGCGTGCGGTCCTGTGAATTATCCCGATCGTTTCGTGAACATTTAAATACCAAAAAGGGTGATTTTTTATGTGTGTGTTTATTTTTAACGGGACAGATCCATCCTTCATAACCCTGAACAAGTCTTCCATGTTCATGCTCTTGAGCCCAGAGCTCTGTACGCTCTTGATGTTTGACAGCTGGCTGCAGAAATGCCACTTCATTTCTCCCTAGACCTGTTAAGACGTGCCGTGTTCCACCACTTCCTAATAAGGCCCCCAGTCCTATGCGTCCTGATTCAGTGCAGTATCCCAAAGGCATGCCATTGCCACTCTGCTGTTTCCAAACCAGTGGGCAGATCACAAATTAGGTTTTTATTTAAGGTACACTAAAAACATGCATGCAATAAAAGGAACTCCTGGAACTCCCAATCACAGAAAAGGATAAATTACACCGGAGCCATTGTGTACCCGTGCCACATCCCTTCCCTTTTCCTCTCTGTATGTACAGCCATCCGGAGTAGTTGTAACGACGCTTAAAAAGTAGATAAAGTGCGACCGTTAATTCTCTCATTTACTTTTATAATCTGGTAAAGGAGGTAAAAACAGGCGCAGAGGTAAGAATGAGAATGAATCTCAGAAAAGAGAGTTGGTCTTTAAAGAGGCTGGACAAGGTAAGTAAGTCTTTTAAAGTTAGGCTTCTCTTATTAATGATACCTTTGTAGATGTTTAGCCTCAAAGGATCTTCTTTAAAACATAGCAAACTTGGAGTAGTGACATTCAAACTGTGTGATAGTCCTTTGTTCAGGCGGGTGGGAATCTTTTCATTAGTGATCCTCTATTTCCTGGATAGTAGGGTAATAAGGAGTAGCAACACAGTGTATTTTCTTGAGATGGAAGGGATCTTACTGTATTTTTGTTTAATTTGTATCATCTGCAGCAGCACCATGATTATCACGTGCTCCTCCTCCTTATTGCCTTCTGTGTAATGGAGAGGCACCTGTTTGTCTTGAGCGGGAAAGGACTTGCTAAATTTTTTGTCCAGGCTGGACTCAAAACTTTACATCTGTGATCCTGCTGATATCCACCTCTTTGGCAGCTGATTTATGGACAAATTCCTACTGCAGCCCGGTATGAAACTGTTTACAAACCGAATGTAGATGAGATCTGAATTGAGTGACTGTGCTTGATGAGAGGCACTGTAGCCATATCCCTAGCCCTTTACTTTCAGTAAGGTAGAATCTTTCTGTAATTTTTTCTCTCTCATTTGTTGTTTTCCTCTTATTATTACTATCATTGTCATTATATTACTATTGTTATTGTTGTCAAGGCTCCTCCTTCTTCTTATTGCCTCCTGTGTAATTGGGTCGTAAGGAGAAGTACCCATTTTTCTTGAGATGGAAGGAGGCTTGCTGACACTTCACCACTCTCTGCTCCAACTAATGTCCGTCTCTTTGCTGGCTTGTTTATGGGGAAATTCTTACCACACCAGGCATGAAACAGATATTAATCCCAATTTCTGATCAGTTGTCCAGATTTACATTTTGTATTTTTTCAGTATTCATCCAGAAATTTTATATAAAACTTTGGTACAGAGTGTAAAGTTTGGTATGCAAATTCCTCCTGCGCTGTTCTTTCTGCTAAGAAGCATTTTTGCTATATGGGGTCTTTTATTACTCCATATGAAATTTTGGATTGCCTCTTCTATTTCTGAAAGAGGTTTTAAGAGTTGGTTTAACATACTCCCACTTATACAAGTTGCACAGAGAACAAAAAAACTAAGTCTGGAAACCATTAACTTGAATATACAAAGCTATAGTGTTCTTAAGAACTAAAAACAGGCCATTTTGCAATGTATGCCCATATCAAAACACAAGTACTAATCCTAAGAAGTCACATAAGACTTAAGCCACATTTATTTGCACATGTATTGTAATGGCAACAAATACTCCATACAGATTTATAAAACTCCAAAGTTATCACTTGGTACGCTTGCGTGTTATTTTGCTTACTTACATAGTCAAGCCTTCCATACAGTGGTTCCTTGAACAAAACTTCTCTAAAACACATATTGGCATGTTTCATTTAGAGCCAACAGAAATGTTAAGACAAGACCACAAATTCAAAATCCAAGTTTAGAAGATTTCTTAGAAAAAAGTGACCATTAGTTTAACAGATTGCATATACTGTTAGCACAGAGGTAACATCAAAGACAGATGTATGATGCTCCCATCATCAGGAAAATGACAACCAAGATAGGAAAATGCTTAGATGAACAAGTGAGATCAGAAAATAGTAAATGATTATTAAGCTGCAAAGACCTGAGAGCTAAAGCCAAGTAAGTGAGGAAGTCTCCAGAAACACCCTAAGCCTATTCACTATGCAGTGGTAAAAACTGAAAATGATTATACAAGGGTCAAAAAGGCATCTCAAAGTAATGAAATGAACATTTATTCCTAAAAAGTAATGTACGATACAGAATTAGAAGGGAACAGACTTAATAGATTTACCTATTAAGATATACAGATTCTTACTGAAGCCTATAGGATATTTAGAAAAGATGACAAGAGATGTTAATCTTTTTATTATTATTTTTACATATTCCGGAACATCGCATAATTTTCATAAATAACTCTTACAAAATTATGCAAAAAGTACAAGAATGTCTGGTAAACAAACAGTCTGTGTTTTCCAAAAAGATTTTTTACAACCTGCAATTCTCAAGGCAGCATCCTCCTTACAAGGAAAGGTAATCCTTTAACTCAAGAAATCTTCTGCTGCAAAGAATAGGCTAGGAAAGCCTGGCTTCTTCCGTTAACACCTTTTGTCTTTCCCATCTGATTTTCGGTCTCTCTCACTTCTTGAAATCTTTTGCCTGGTCGACTACCCTCTGATACAGATCTCTTTCTGTCAGACTTGGAATTCTTATCCTTCAATCTTCTTGTGCCTGTGCCACTACCACCTTTGGAAGATTTGTGACTTCTCTCTAATCCTGACGTATCCATTCGCTTCGGATTCATGCTCCTACCGTGCTTTCTGTCTCTATTGTGTCCCCGGCCCCTACTTTGACTTCTACTCTCATTACTACTAGTAGTACTGCTGCTCCTATCTTGGCTACTACTACCACTTGTGCTGGAGCTACTACCAGAACTGCTTTGACTACTACGCTGCCACTGCTAGAACTGTTTCTGCTGCTGCTACTGGTTGAGCTGCTACTAGAACTGCTACTATTGCTGTTGCTTCAGCTTGTACTGTGGAGTGCGCTGTTAAACTGGTTCCACTACTGGCACTTCAGTGAGTTGTACAGGCTCAACAGCAAACACTTTCCTCTCAGGTAGTTGATTCTTTTGTTCCTGAATAACCTGAGCTGAAACAGCTAATGTCAAAGTCTCGGGCTGAGAAAGAGGCTGGGGTTGATGAACTTGATGGGGCTGAGACTGCACCTGGGTTAGAGGCTGAGCCACAGGCTCACGTTGGGGTTCAGATTCTTTTTCAAATGCTTTTTCCTCAGGTTTCTTCTCCACTTCTATAACACTAACATTGGCTTTTGCAGGAGAAAGAGACATATTCTTTATCTGGCTCAACATCAAATTCCATCTCTGGCTCCAATTCTTTGCTAGTTTTATTTTCTGAAGGCTCTATGCTTTCAACTTGATTAGTTTCCATCACTTTCTGCTCAGCAATTACATTTTGGACATTCTCAACCATCTCTAGCACATCCATAACTTCTTCAGGCTGACTATCCTGTTGTTTGTCACTTTCCTTTGCCTCTGTTTCCTCCTCAAACTTAACCTTCATTTCCTGTTTTTGCTCCTCCTCCTCCTCCTGTTCTTTCTCTGCATCACTATGCACTATGCCTACTTTCTTTGCCTCTTCTGCCTCCTTTATTTCTACATCATTGTGCTGATTACCTGTCTCCTCCAACTTTTCCTCTGGATGTGCCACCTTACCTTCTTCTTGTTCCCGCTTCTGTTCTTCATTATGCACCAGCTGATGCCCTTTTTCTTTCATGGTGTGCCTTCTAGGCCTATTTGTTCTGCAAATTTGAGCGTGTACCTTCAAATAACACATTCCAAATTTGAGCGTGTACCTTCAAATAACACATTCATTTTTCTCTGTGATTCTTCTATTGGATTTGGGGTATCTGGACACATTCTTCCAGGAATATAGAACAAATGGAGATCTGTGTTAGTTTGTCTATACTTAATTACCTTGGCATTATGTTCATTGCATTCTTCTTGCAGCTGCGGAAGCCCAACCTTCCAAAAGCCACCGTTCTGTCTGTTTTACATGTCTCTCTTCAGATAGTTCTCTCCTCTCATGTTCAACTTGCTTTCTCTCTTCTTCTGCCTGAACTTCAAGTTTTTGTTCAATTTCCTGACATCTGTAGATTCTTGTTTAAATTTCTGAAGAGTACCCAACAATAAGCCAAATATTCATCGATACCTCTACTTTCCCTTTACATCCATATTTTGATCCTGGATAAGGCGGTCTCTGTGTGTGTGTTCTTCAGAGGTAGCTACAGCTGAAGACTGTAGTGCCAGCTTATTGACATCCTCCTCCTCTGGGTTGCTCTCTTGGTATGATTCTCTTCCTGTCCGATGCTCCCCACCCCAGAAAGGGCCAGCTGTTCGGCTTGCATGGGTCTCACGTCATTTGGATCTCACCCCGTGAGCTTGCGGATGTTTTCATCTACGTTGTTTAGGCTCTCTTTGGTCTTTTCTAGCTGTTCCTGCAAAGTTCTCACTGTGACCACCATCTTCTGAAATGTTCACATTTTTCAATCACATGAAACATGCTTTTCTATCACCAAAGGCCTTTCTATATTTGCCTTTGAATTTCTTATTTGTATAAGATGTGGAACTTAACAGCAAACTTTCATACTTTTCTTTTTTGTTGCCACATGCTGGAAATGTTTGGAGCACATGTATATTCAGAAGCTATCAGAAAATAATCTCACCGCTGTGTAGACAGCCTTTTCGTGTGTTAGATTTTCTCTGGATTAACTCTGCTATGGAGTGTTGTGTAGGTTCTCTTACATTTTATTTCCCTTTCCTACTCTCCTCTTTATTTTTGCCAGTTCAGAGCTTTGATCTAAAGCCCTGAGCACTTAGGGTTTCTCAAGGCTAAATCTCTACCACTGGAGCCACTGCTCCACTTCTGTGTTTTTCCTATGTATGTGGTACCAAGGACTCAAACCCGGGTCTTTGAGTGTGCAAGCACTCGACCCCTAGGCCAAACACCTAGCCCCTCCTACCCCACTTTTATTCTTTTCCCACAAGATGTCCATGGCTTCTATTCTTAACAGTATCCTTCTTAAGAACATTGGGATGGTTTGAGGAATACTTGAACTCAACATCTGACATTTTACCTCTGAACAGTGTTTTTATCTTATAGACTAGTTGATAGTGTAAATGTAGGACTTACTAATAATGAAGCCGTTTGTTTTAGCTTTCTCTGAGGCAAGGGAGATTTATTTGGCAGAGAGTGATACTAGTATGTATAAATGTATGTACATATATATGTATTACACTGGTCCTGGGTCTTGAACTCAGACCAATGTTGAATTTTATCCCAACTACAGAGTATGCACAAGTTCTCAAAATGTTGGGAAACGGACGATTATAAGCAATGTGTTTTGATGGCATAAGCAGGCTATGTCATATCAGAGGAAACTTGAGGAAAAAGGTACGGTATGGATTTTTGTTTACTTCATGGATTCGTTTTGTTGTTGAGGGTGGTGGTAGTACTGGCCTTAGAACTCAGGTCCTCTAGCCCATCCCCTTGTTGTGCTGTAATATGGGTTTGCTATAAAAATAATTGGTTTTAAAAACTAAGTAAGGGGTGATATTGTCCAAAAAGGGAAATGTATTCAATACCTGACTTATACAATGGTAACCTCTCTCTATAGCACCTTCATATTAACAACAAAATAACACAAAAGTAATTTCTTTTAAAGTAAGAGGTTTTTTTGTGGAACTCTCAAAACTCTCTGGAAAATTAGTGATGTGCATTATGATATAGAAAGTAAAATAAGATCCTTGATCTCTCTCATTTTCCCCACCTCTATTGTATTGGCTAGAAAGATTCATTATGCATATAACACTGAGGAAACAAATAAAATGAATCTATAAAACAAGCGGTCTCGATTGAATTAAGTATTGGCTGTAGTAAGGAATAAAAAACATAGGAATTATTTCAGATGGAAAGAGACTACAGGGTGTACTAAAGAAATCAGTGTTCATTTTGTCAGTTCCGGGAAATGTATGTGGTATTAGGCAATTCTGAGTCAGATATATTAAAAAAATAGATTACAACATTAGACTGGTTTATAAATTACATTGTGTGTAGGAGATGCATATATATATGTGTGTGTGATACATATATACATATCAGCCCTATATATCATAGGTGGACTACATATATGTATATATATATATGTACATATATATATGCCACATGATAGATGCCTTTCGTGTAATCATCTATCTGACATACATATGTGATACACACACTCGAGTCTGTGAGTTCCTTCTTCTCCAACTTACTGGCATTTATTTGTACGAGCTATCTTACTTTATTTGTATTGCTGTACCATAGGAGAATAAGCCTGTGTGGGTGGCTTTTAAAGAAAAGCAGTCTTTATTATAGTGTATGAGACTATTACCATTGGTGGTGGAGCATGTATGGTGAAGACTTGCTAACTGAATCTTAGTTGAGTGATGACATGTTGAAAGTGACCAAAGTGTTTTCTGGACCTTTTTTTTTGGAATGGGCACAAATCTTGATTCATCATGATTCACCAGAATTAACCTCCTCCCCATTATGTATTTATTTATTTTTAATTTAATTTTGATGCCAGTATTGGGGCTTGAACCCAGGGCTTTGCTAAAGGCTTAGCATTCTACCACTTGAGTGACAGATCTGTTTCTAGCTTTGTGGTGGTAAATTGGAGCTAAAAGCATCATGGACTTTCCTACTCATGCTGGCTCTGAACTGCAGTCCTCCTAAGTAGCTGGGATTACAGTCACGAGTCACTGACCTTAGGTCGAGGTAAGGATTGTTAATGTAAGCATTTTGCAACACACTGTTCTGCCAATGACAGGACCTACATTTCTGTAGATGGAGGGTAGAGGTTTGGTTTCGATGAGTAATTCTTGTTTATTTGGATAACAAACTATCATCACTAACAGTTGTGGTACTTGGTCTCATTTTTTGTTAAAGAATAATTTTTCTGCCAAGGATTTGAAGTAAATTTGGCATATGTCATGCGAGGCTTCACGTATGACTGTCAGGACACCTTACATTTTTTTCTTTATTATGTCTTCCCCCTTTATTTTCTGCTGATGAGATTTGAGCCCAGGGACTGTGCATAGGAGGAAAGTTATGTTTGCACAATGAGCTACACCTCTAATTTTAGTGGGTTAATTCTTTTTTAAAGCAATTATATACTGTGTGAAAGACAATGTCTCTTTGTAACAGGAAAGTGCTGTATGAGCAAAGGTGGACTTGAACTTGTGGTCCTGGTTGTGTTGGCTTTCTGCAGCACCTTTTCATCTTCCAGTTGTTCATGGGTACTTTGCCCAAAATAGACGAATAATAATGACTGGTATATCTAACACTGCTCTTTATTATTTGTGGTAATATGCAATAAATTGCCTTTTACAGGTTTGGATAAATGCCTCAGACATTATACTGGTTGGTCTGCGAGACTATCAGGTAAAAAGTCCTATGTCTTTATTACTTAGTAACAGAATTAGCATCTGTGATCAATTCCAGGCTCTGTCCCTTCTCCTCATGCTGATATTTATTAAGAGCTAGTTGAATTTGAAGACACAGGATTATTTTTATCCACAAGGGTTTCCAAAGTGGCTATAGAGACACGCGTGTTTTTGTGGGAAAATGTTTTTTGTTTCTTTTAAATAGTACATGCAGTTAATAATCTCTAGTAGGTCTAGATAAATATCATCATTTATTTGAAAGTTCTGTGTTAAGCATCAGTCAGTGATAAAAGACTGGTGTTGGCTGATATTCCCATTGCTGTTATCATATGTGTTGTTTTTACTGCTTTTTAAATTACCTTCTCTAAAATGAAAATGGCAGTTTATGGTGATGTTTTCAATGAGTGCATTAATTTTACAGACAAGTTGGTCTTTCTTACTGCTTTCTAAAGTTATTAGTGCATATTGATTATATGTGAGAGGTTTCATTGGGACATTTCTATTTGTACATACTATTTATGCTGATAATATTCACTTCCCTACTTTCTCTTTTTTACATGAGCTTTTTGTCTTCTTTCTTTGCAGTGTTTTAAAAATGAATTTTTATTGATCTTTGAATACATACACACCTTAAACCTTTGTTTCACTAGAGGCCCAAGTCATGTTCTATCCATTTTTTTTGTTTGGTGTCAGTCCTAGGATATGAACAAACCGTTAGGTTTAATAAGGATCTCAGGATGTGGCCCACTGTGTGCTTTGACTTGTAGAGTATAATGATCCTCTTGCTTCAATGTCCTGAGTAACTGCTGCTATACACAGAGAGCATTTTACTGGCTCAGGCTCATTATTTACTGGGTTTAGAAATCCAAATCTGGGAACTTTACACAGTTGAGGAAATCACAAGTTTGGGGCTGGGAACATGGTTCATGACTACACAAAGCAGTAAAATTATAAAAATGTTACAGTGTTTTCGTGAACATTGAGACATGCATGCAAACTATTAACTGTTTGCTATAAATTGAAAATGTCTACTAAAATAAATGGCAGAGTCCTCTATAAGTTTCAAACTTAAGAAGTACATTTGAGGCCAGGAGTTTGGCCTACTGGTAGATTGCTTGCCTAGCATGCAAAGACCCAGGTTGGATTCCTTGGTATCACATACATAGAAAAAAACAGAAGTGGTGCTGAGGCTCAAGTGGTGGAGTGCTAGCCTTGAGAAAGTCCAAGGACAGTGCTCAGGCCCTGAGCTCAAGCCCAGGACTGGCAAAAAAAGTGTATTTGATTATTTGATTTTCACCAGTTTAAAAAAATACAACTATGTAAGAAAGTATCACTACTAGAAGTAGTAGTTTTGTTTTGCTATTGCTCAGTAGAATAGTCTGTAGATGTTATCTCCTCTTGGCCCAATTCCTTTATTTCTTTTGATCATTTGTCCAATTATAATTGTCATTGAAAACAAAATATTCAAATCAGTATCCCCCCAGAATTTTTTAATTCTACAACTCATCCCCACCCCCCATGTGTTTTGTTTTGTTTGTTTGTTTTGTTTTTGCCAGTCTTTTGGCTTAATCTCAGGGCCTGTGCACTGGAGCCACAGTACCATTTCTGGCGTTTTTCTGTGTATTGTGTAATTGATGCTGCTAGGCAAGCATTCTACCACTAGGGCTAAACTCCTGACCCTACAATTCCACCTGTTTAAAAAAAAAATAAAAATATATTTTGTTGGTAGTTTCCACTAATGGACACAGCAGTCTCATCAACATCTTAACATTTCTTAACATTTATTTAATACATTTACTCTAATTCTTTCTGAAGTTTTTGCCAGTTCTGGGTTCAAGCTCAGGGCCTGAGCACTGTCTTTGGACTTTCCCAAGCCTAGAGGTCTACCACTTCAGACCCAGCACCACGTCTGGGTTTTTAATCTATGTATGTGGTACCACGAAATAGAACCCAGGTCTTGTGCATGCTAGGCAAGCACTGTACCACTAGGCCAAACCCCTGGCCCCTAGTTTTTTAAATTTTAACTTTATTAAAACGTGGTAGATCTAGTTTCTTACTCCTTCTGGATACCATTCTAGTGGCTGAAATTTTTCCTGTTGTTGGCCGTAATTCCCAAAGTGACTCTTCCACTTTCCTAACAACTTTCCTTTTTTTGTGACCCTTTCCATATCCTGAGAATGACAGAACATAGGGCAAAGGACCAATGCATTTTAAGACCATTCTATAGCTGTTTGCTGGATTCAAAGCAGGGGTCAGGGCAAAAACACACTTATACTCACAGACTTCAAAGCAAATAAGGAAGCGGTAAAACACCCTTGAACTTGGTGTTGTGCACTGATTGAGTTGTCTCCAGTCAGTTTACAAAGGTTGGTTTGACCAAAAAACTACACTGCTGTTTTGCAGCCTTCCAGTCAACAAACAGTGTTAAATAATAAATAAAATGTGAAGCTTTTTCTGTTTTGTTTTTATGAAGATTGAAAGTGCAGTAATCCTTTCCATGTTATGACTTACCATAAGTATGTAACATACTTCTTTCCCGAGAATTTAAACCCAGAGAATATTTTTTCAGTCATGGGGCTTGAACTCTGGTCCTGGCCACTGTCCTTCCGCTCTTCTGCTCAAGCCTCCGGTCCTGTCCCTTGAGCCACAGGGCCACTTCCAGTTTTCCAGTGGTTAATTGGTGATAAGTCTCATGGGGCTTCAGTGCCTGCGCTGGCCTTGAATGGCAATCCTCAGATCTCAGCTTCCTGAGTAGCTAGGATTAGGCTGGTTAGCTATCTAGCCTGGCCAGCTGAGCTTTATATTAATGCCTGTCATTGAAGAAACAACTGATAATATTTGTTATAAGCACTTTCAAGGCTGTTTCTTTATTCCTAAGGATAACAAAGCTGATGTGATTTTAAAGTATAATGCTGATGAAGCTAGAAATCTGAAGGCATATGGAGAACTTCCAGAACATGGTAATTTTCCATTCTTCTTTTACAATGTTATGTGTTGTTATTGTGTGTAAAGGTTTAGGTGAACAAGTTGTGATAAAATTATGTCTGTTTACATTGCCAGTATATTAGAAAGAAATAGTAGGACTTGCCTGCAAACTTTTTTTTTTTGCTTTTCGATTTTGTTTGTTTCGAGGCAGTCCTGGGCTTTGAGTTCAAAGTTTGGACTCTGCCATTGAGCTTTTTTTTCTCCAGACTAGCATTCTACCCATTGAGCCACAGATTCATTTCCATTTATTGAGTACTTTATAGGATCAGGGATCAGATGAACATCCCTGCCTAGGCTGTCTTCAAACTGTGATTCTTAGATCTCTTGTCTCCTGAGTAGACATAAATGCATGTGGCACTACTCCCCAGCCCTCATAAACAATATTTGTGGAGGAATTTGTGAGTTTGTAAGCTCCTAATGTTTATGTATCAAGGGAGTAATATACATAAACATAAATAGTCTATGATATACATGTTAACATACATACATTATAATATATAGGGAATAATATATACATGACAATATATTAATGTATATAATATGTATGTAATACATATACATAATTGTAATAAAATAGGTATATAGTATATAAATATGTACATGTGTATATGTGTCTGGCTGTCTGGCTGTGTGTTGTGTTGCAAATATGCAGAGAGAAGTCTTTTCCTCTTCTGTTCCAGTTGGTACTATTGTGATTTGCTTACCTAGTACCTCTAGGTTCCTAGAAAGGTGCTCTACCACTTGAGTGAAATCTCCAGTGGGTATTTTTTTTTCAGGGAAGCTGTTAACATTTTTTTAACCAGAGACTAAACTAATACCGAGATCCTTCTACGTGTTGATTCTCTTGTAAGATGAGACCAAAGGCATGCACAACTACATCCAGTTTGTTAGTTGAATTGAGATTTGCCAACTATTTCCCTAGGTTGGATTTGAACCATGATTCTTTCTATCAACAAATAACTGAGATTATAAATATGAGCCTAAATAACTAAATAATTTTCTGTCCGCAAATAGCAAATAGATTGTAGGTGTGAGCCATGCATCTGGGTGGTTTCTTGTGGCTATCAGTTGAGCCACAAATTTTGGTGCCTCATAATGAGCTTGCTTGCTCACAGCTGGTGCTCTGCTATTTAAGTCTTGCCTATCTAGCCTTGTTTTACTAGTTCATTAGAACTGTAGTGTTATGAACTTCTTTTGCTTGAGTTGGTTTTGAGCTGCTATCCACTGTAATCTCCCAGCCTAGGAATACAAGAATGAACCCCTAGTATCAGAACTCCAACTTTTCTTTTGAAATAGGATCTTAATATTTTTGCGTATGTACATTTCTGTGTATGTGTCATGTGTCTTACTGTCTCTTTTCCTGCCTGTCCTAAGGGTTTGAACTCAGAGCTGGTTGGTGTGCTAAGGCTAATACTCTACCCCTTGAACTCTACCGCATGACTGCCTGCTATTTTGTGTGGTTAACTAAAGATAAGAGAGTGAGAGACTTTCTGGCTGACACTGAACTGTGATCCTCAGATCTCAGTCTCCTGAGTATTCCAGGATTACAGGTATGAGCCAGCATCCCCTAGATGAGTGCTTATTTTTGTAGGAAATGAAGTTCATATGGTCTTGACATTGCTCTATATAGAAGTTTTTTTGAGGTACTTGTGTTTTGCCCTGCTGGAGATGGCACCTAGAATGGTAAACAATTTTGAGCTGCTTTGTATTCCTCTACTGATTTAACACTTTACTTCCCTCATGGATATTTCTGTAGGGAAAACCAGTATAAATATATACACACTTGTGTGTATGTGTATGTCTATGTGTATACATATATATACAGAATTATATATACATATACATACAGATCCATTTTCTAAAGTGGGCAGTTTTAAAAATACTTTGCTTATATAAAGAATGTATTGTTACTTTTAGCTAAAATCAATGAATCTGACACATTTGGTCCTGGAGAGGATGATGAAGTCCAGTTTGATGATATTGGTGATGATGATGAAGACCTAGATGATGTAAGTAGACCTTTATGCAATTTTATCTATAAGAAAAACACTTTCCTGGGGCTGTGGGGGGGAGGGAAATGGGCACCAAAACATGTGAAAGGGTATCAATGTATGTGAATAAATGCACCTTCTATCTGGCAAATATCATGTAACCCTTTTATTAATAACAATAAAAAAAAATAAAGTTAATTCTCTCAAAAAAAAATGAAAAACACTTTCCTGAATCACATTCGTGTATGCATGCATGCATGCATATATACATACATACATACATAGATACATACATACATACATATATATATACATACATACATACATATGTGTATATTTGATTATGGAGCACTTTTGATCAAGGCTAGTTCTCAGCCATATTGAGTCACAGCTCAAGTTCCAATTTCTGGTGGTTAATAGCAGATAAGAGTCTTATTGAATTCCTGTCCAGCCTGGTTTTGAACCAATCCTCAGATCTCAGCCTCCTGAATACCTAGGATTCCAGGCATGAGCCACCAGCGTCCACCAACACAACAATTTTTAACAAAAGAATGTCCTCTGTTTAAAGTTAAGGGCATGTTTTGATACTTGTTCATAAATTGTAAATTTGGGATTGTTCAGAATTAGTTACTCAATTTGTTTATGTTTGAAACACATTTTGTATGCTTTCTTTTTGCAGCAACATATATGGCTTTTGTTACAAGGCATTTCTATAAGCTTAATTTGTTTAAGTAAGAGCATTTAGAGGGGTGGGCACATATCTGTAATGCTAGCTGTTCAGGAGCTAAGATCTGAGGGTCATGGATGGAGATACTTATCTCCATTTGTCCCCCAAAATGCCAGAAGTAGAGCTGTGGGCAAAACATCTCAGGGAAAGTGCCTACATCCTGAGTTCAAGGCCCCAAACTGACTCATGCAAACAAAACAATACCTAGAGAACCTAGAGATGGCTTAGAAAGGAGGAAAGAAAGGAAGAAAGGAAAGAAGAGAGAGAAAGAGAAACAGAGAGACCGAGGCAGAGAGAGAGAGGGAGAGAAAAAGGGAAAGAGAGAGAGAAAAGCATAGCAGCTTTGAAACCATACCTTCCTTAAGTGGTATTAGACTTAGAGTTACTAAAGGTATTAGTGAAATTGCAGTGTACTCTAAAGCGTTGTTAGGGACAAGCATGGAGATTCCATCATTTCATTGGTCAGAATAAATCCTGGATTTGCATGTAAACACAGATATTTGTATGTACATTTGTGTACATATATGGGTGTGTTTATATAGATAGAGACACAATATACAGCCATATATGTAAGGTCTATTCAGAAAATAAATCCATTATAATGGTAAGCAAACAGCACTCGGCACATAACTATGCTTTAACACTTCATGGCCAGAGGTGTAAAATATTACAAGCAAAATTCTTTTTTATTCTTAACACCACACTATGTATTGTATATGTGTTACATGTATCAATATATGAATTCATAGAAGCAATTGGGATTATAGTGTAGCTTCTACTTTTATCAGCCTCTTTTTAAATATACCTCTATTGGAAATCAACTTACATAAATGGTTTTGAAGAAAATTGACTCAGTAATAGGTTTTGATATCTCAGTTCTGGTACAAAATTCCCTTATATTGACAGTTTGACTGATTGCTGAGATGAAACTGTGCCTGATAGTTTTGAAAAACTTTTACATTCAACATAGTTGCCAGAGGTTTCAAAAAATGTATAGGATAATCTTGAGAAAGTTAGATTACTGTACCATGATCCTGATGTTGAGACTTCTTTGAGAATCATTCATCCATATCATCTCAAAAATGCTAATTTTTTAGATCCATCTAGGTCTATTTCAGACGGTTAAAAGAATGGAAGAATGTCTACATAAAGTTAGCTAGTATGTGATTAGACATAAATGTGTATGTGATGTGTGTATATAATACACTGTGTAAATATAGAGTACATGTCATATCCTATGTAAGATAGGATGTATTCTTATATATGTTTCTTGCCAGGTAAAATACCTGTAGAACATATAGTATTTTATATATC
Organism: Megascapheus bottae; assembly: GCF_031878675.1. NCBI lineage: Eukaryota > Metazoa > Chordata > Mammalia > Rodentia > Geomyidae > Megascapheus > Megascapheus bottae. The sequence goes on from NC_143548.1 coordinate 8,599,927, forward strand.
CTATACTATACATTTATCCTAGACTGTACATCATACAATATTTACAGAATACAAATTAATGTATTATGAACATATGCTATATAGTTATGTATAGTATATTTTACATATATATTCTGTATAAGCATATATACTGATCAAAAATGGAGGTAGTAATGACATTAATTTGATGCATCAGTGTGTTTGGTAACAAGTCAAAATATGAAGTAGTAATGAGATGAATAGAAAAGTGTCTGTGAAAATTTTACTCAAGTAAACATCCATTTACACACCATCAGTATGTATGCTGCAATCTAAATTTGCCTATATAGAAACAAAGAAAGACACATTGGCAACAGGCAGAAAAAGGGGAAAATTGGATGTATGAATATTATCTGTATGGCATTATACAGATAACTTTACAGAGATCCTTCTGTACAGTATTACATTGTAGTGATCTTTAGTCACTGGATCTGTCATTTCTTTTACTTACAGAACTAGGCTGAACTCAACAAATGTTATTCCAGTCTTCAAGGATTGTTCTACAGTTGTGATCTTGACCATCATCTGCAAAGGGCAGTTTCATTTGCATGAGTAGAGAGTTGGTTGTTCTGTTTTCAAAAACCAGTTTCAATGTTGCTGTGAAGAAGGAAGATGCTGAGTTATTTTAATTAACATGTTAACTGTCTTGAGGTCAAGTGGAATTTACTAATAAAAGTGAAATATTTACTATTAAGACAATAGTTCATTTTTGTTTTTATTTTATTTTATTGTGATATATAGAGGGGTTACAGTTATATTCATCAGGTAGTGGGTACATTAGTTCTTGAACATTGTTACCCCTTCCCGTGTTTTTCTCCCGCTTTCCCTCCATGCAACCCCTCCCATTCATCCCTTACATTCCCTTTTATAAATAAATACATTTATATACAAGATAGCAGGTACCAAAGTTGGATAGAGTAACAACATAAGATAAAGCATAAGGGGAAACAAAAGAGAAAAGAAATAACTTCACATGATGCAACAGTTTACTGATTGAAAACAACAGTCACTAAGACAAGCCTCCTGTTTCCTTATCCTGGACTACATTAAACTTAGCCTCATTTCATGTGGCCATGTGTACTTAGCTTTTGTGCTATTGTGATCCCCTGTATACTAGACGTATACTTCATGTGTCCTGATTGTTCCAAAGGAGGAAAACCATGGAGCCTATGTGTCTTTGGATCTGGCTTACTTCACTTACTATGATTTTTTTCTATGTCTTTCCATTTCCTTACGAATGGGGCAATGTCGTTCTTTCTGATGAAGGAAAATGGTGATCAAGACATGTGAAAGGGTGTCAGTGTATGTGAATTAATGCACCTCCTACCTGGCAAATATCATGTAACCCTTCTATTAATAATAATAAAAATATGAAAAATATTAATGGTAAAAAGAAAAAAGCCTTTCACCCATGTTTTATTGGGATGGTTGTTTCCTTTTTTACGTACATATCTTTCTCATATAATTTTATCGTAATTAATAGAATGGTTACATTATATTAGCCAGATAGAAGATACATTACTTCATAAATATTAATACCCTTTCTCATGTCATGGTCCCCATTTCCCTCCTCCTTCCTCCCACTCATCTTGATTTCCTCGCTCCCCTCTCTTATTTCAAATAACCAATTAAGCACATAAAAAATATATCAGATAACAAGGTGAAATATTGTAACAATATGAGATAAGCAAGAGAGCAAAAGAGATGAGAGATAACATAGTACATTAAAACAACAATCACGCATTATATGGGTTTTGTTTCTATATCTTAGAGGTCCTTTCACTTAGGGTCATTCTATATGGCGTTAAATATTTAGGTTTTGTTCTATTATATGACTCTTGAATATAAACTGTTGAATTTCTGTTCTGATCTCTTCAATGACCCATTGGTGATTGAACAATTTGCTGTTCAATTTCCTTGAGTTACCAGGTTTTCCTTGGTGGAGATTGGTATTCAGTTCCAATTTGATGCCCTTGTTGACTGTCTGAGTGAAAGCAGGGAATAATTTCAGTCTTTCTGAACCTGCCCAGGTTTGTTTTATGCCCTAAAATGTGGTCTATTTTTGAAAATGTTCCATGTGCTGCTGCTGAAAAAAAATGTATATTGTGATGTTGCTGGGTGAAATAATCTGTAGATGTCCATTAGATCTAGTTGGTCTATGCAGCTGTTCAATTCTGAGCTTTCTCTGTTGAGTTTTTGCCTGGTTGATCTGTCCATAGGTGACAGTGGTATGTTAAAGTCACCAGCCATCACTGTTTCTGTCTATGTGTGGATATAGTGATAGTAAAGTTTGCTTGATGAAGTTCAGAGCTCCTGGATTAGGTGTGTAGATATTTAAGATGGTTAAGTGCTCCTGGAGGAGATAACCCTCTCTTAGTATGTAATAACCTTCTTTGTCTTTTCTCACTAATTTTCGTTTGAAGTCTATTTTATCTGATATGCAGATGACAACGCCAGCCTGATTATGGGGACCGTTAGCTTGATAAACTTTATTCCAACCTCTCACTTTCAAAAAATATTTGTTTTGGAGGGCAAGATGTATCTCTTGAAGACAGCAGAATGATGGATCTTGCTTTTTGATGCAACTAGACAGTCTATGCCATTTAATTGGAGAGTTAGGTCGATTGATATTGAAGGTTAGGATTGAAAAATATTAACTAGTTCCTGCCATTTTTAAAAGCTTTCATTAGGGCCTGTGGCTTGACAGTTCTTGCAGTACTTACTAGCTGGTATTATTTTTAGGTGCCGTACCTTTGTCAGTATCACGTTTGTGTTGGTTTTCAGTGTGTAGAACATCTTTGAGAATTTCCTGTAATGCTGGTATGGTTGCTACGTAATGTTGCAACTTTTCCTTGGAGTGGAAGGTTTTTATTGTTCCCTCAGTTATGAATGGGAGCTTAGCTGGGGTACAGAATTCTTGAATGGAACTTATTTGTCTTAAGGGCATGACATATATCCTTCCAATCTCTTCTTGCTTGCATGGTTTCAGATGAGAAATCTGTGGTTGTTTGGATTGATTTTCCCTTGTAAGTGATTGTTCTATTCTCCCCGGCTCCTTTTAGGATCCTTTGTTTGGTCTCTATTGATCCAATTTGGATTATAATGTGGCTATGGGATGTCTTTTTCTGGTAGGGTGTGTTTGGGGTTCTAAATGCTTCTTGTATCTGGATGGGCCTGCCCTTCTGGATATTTGGGAAGTTCTCTGAGATGAATCCCTGAAGTAAATGACCTCATTCTCAATTAGGCTTAAATTAGGCTTCCTAATTGTATCTTGGACCTCCTGAAGCATTCTCTCATATTTCCTAGATTTTGTTTGACTCATTTTCTCTTCTTTCTCTATAACAGTTAAGTTATTTTCAACCCCGGAAATTCTGTCTTCTACATTGTCTAACCTGCTATCAAAGCTTTCTACTTTATTCTTCATCTCCCTTGCTTCTAATTGCTCATTTTTGATGCCTTGCATCTCTTGTTTTCGATCAGGTACGGACTTCTTTAACTCCTTGATTTCCATTTAAGTGATTAGCTCAGCAGCTTTGTTCTCTTTGTACATTTGTTGGAGTTTGGTCAACTTTCTGTTTGTGGATTCTATGAATTCATCCATTTTTCTTTGTAAATCCTTTATTATGGCCTCCTTTATGGCTTCCTCTCATTCACATATCACCTTGTTTATGGTTTCATCTTGTTTAAGTATGGCTTCCTCTTGTATCTCTTTCGGTATTTTTTTCAAACTTTTCATTAATCATGTTTATCAATTGCATTTGTATAGCATTTAGAGGACTTTCCTCTAGTTTTGCCATTGCCTGTTGATATTGGGTGGGGGATGGTATTCTTTGGTTTGCCATTTTTATTGAGATTCTTGTCCTGCCGATTTGAAAATGGGAGCAAGAGTAATACTAAACAAGATTTAGGGGGAAAGGTAAAATAGTTGAGTACAAAATTTAGAAAAAAAAAGATAAAACTTATGAAAATAAGAAAAGTTATAAGGAGGATATATAGAGAAAAAAGGAAGGTATATATTGGAGAATTCAATAATAAAAATTTTAAAGAGTAAATTAAAAAAAGAAAAAGAAAAATGGGTGGGGGAAGATCCCACACAATTGTGAGTTCTTAGACAAGAAATACAAAGGTTGGGAACCAAGAGATAAAAAAAGAAGGTGACTGTATCAATATAAATGCCTTTGTATCCAGTCTGTACCCAGTGCTGTCAGTATGTTTCTAGGAAGGATCACAATGACAGAAGGAATGGGGGAGAGGGAAGGAAAGAATTATAATATTAAAAAAAGCATAAAAACGCAAATGAAAAAGGGTAGAAAATGAGAAAAAAGGGAGAAAAGAAAGTAAAAAGGGGTATTTTTTAGTTTTTTTGGGGGGGAGGTTCGGGAAGGATTGGAATCTTGTGTCTCCACTAAATTCGGGATCTAAACCTTTCACAACATCTTTTCTCTTTCAATTTGGCTCTGCAGTTTTTCTGATCAGTTTGCTTGATTGGGCTGGAAAAAAAAACCCACCTCTGAGTGGCCAAGCAGGAGTGGCTCTAGGATCTGACACCATCTCTTACATCTAAGCAGAGGCTTTCTGCATGTGGATGCTTCATTGGTTTTTTCCAAGGAATGTGTCAAACAGGAATTGGCTTTTCACTTCGTTGGTTGCTAGACTTGAACTCAGGGCCTGTGTGCTGTCCTTCAGCTCTCCAGCTCGAGGCTAGCACTCTGCCACTATAAGCTCCAATGCAACTCTGCCTCACTAGCACTCTGCTGGTAGATTAGATGCCACAGTTTTACAGGGACTTTGCTCTGTCCAGGCTGACTTAGAACTGCAGTTTTTAGATCAATGAGTCCTTTATAAGGCCACTTTACTCCAATTAAAGCAACAAGGTGGTCAACACAAAAATAGTCTCTAAGCATGATCTTACTTGGAACTCGGGCCAAAATTACATTTGAATAAGGATCAGCTGTCCTCCTCCATGAGTCTGCTGGAAATTGTTATAAACTTAAAAGACCAAACTGAAATAGCAATGGAGCAATCATTTTGGTCGTCCTACTTTCCCTTTGTATTGGTTAGTTACTGCTTAGAATTCCAATAACAGTTTAAACTCAAATCACAGTTTTTCCCTAATGCAAGAATTACAAACATCAGTGCACCAAAAGTCCAGACTTGAGTTTCCTTCTTTTTCTAAAATACATTTAATTGTAAAGTAGCATGAAACCCAATCATGAGAAGATAAATGTTTATACATTTCTTTTAAAAGCCTTTTTCCAATTTAATATACTTTAAGAGGCAGTTTAAAAAATGCTAATCACATTACCCACATTTACCATCAGATTTCTAGTGTCAGTCTGTAAGGAAAAAGAGACAGGATGAAGATGGTCCACTGTTCCCATCTGATGAGGTTTAGATGAACAGCTTTTCTGCCAGCTTACTTTTTCAGCATGCATGGACTCTCCCTAGGACCTGTACCACCATGGGGAACCCAGAGCTGCACTTTTGCCAGGTCACCTATAACCCCCAAAGATAGGCTCACAGGACTATCCTAAGTTTTCAGGTCCTTTCATTTGGATTTGATTACCTAAACAATTTTAAAAGACAGACAGGCAAAGTTTCTGATATTGATACTTAAATTTAAATTTCTGATACTTGTCTCTGAACTTTAACTCAAAGTAATAAATTCCAAATTCCAAACTTAGCTTCTCTGTACTAAACAGGATACAACGTTTACAATGTAAACAGCTCTATGTATTACAATACCAGATTTTTAAAATGCAGATTTTAGGATCTTTAAAAAAATACTCTGAACCAGTTCCTCTTTAAAGTAATGCAATAATCCTTTGAGACATTAGAAGCAATCGAAACTAATACTTTTCTTGAAGTTTAAACTTAGATTTACCCAATTGCCTTTGTGTTTCAAGTATAAATTCATCCATTATTTTATACAGCATACTGACAATTTAACATGTTCACTCACACCCACTCACACCCATTCATACTAAAAGATCTTAAAGCACACAAAATCAATATCAGCCATACATTTTAGTGTCAAGAATATTTTTTTTGCCAATCTTACTCTTGCAGGTGACAACCAATTTTAAAACCAAACTTTCTTTTTTTATTTTTTTTATTTTTTATTGTCATTTGTAAAAGGGTTACATGATATTTGCCAGATAGAAGGTGCATTAATTCACATACATTGATACCCTTTCACATGTCTTGGTACCCATTTCCCTCCACCCCACACCCCCCACCCATCTTGGTTTTCCCCCCTTCCCTATCAAATTTCAAATATCCAAATACAAATAAATTCAATATATCAGATAACAAAGTGAGATACTATACCAATATGAGATAACCAAGGGACGGCAAAGGAGATGAGCGACAACATAATATATTAAGGAAAACAATCATTCATTATATGGTTTTTGTTTCAATATCCTGGTGTTCCTTTCAATTAGCTTCACACTATCTGGCCTTATGTATCAAGATTTTGCTCTATTGCAGATCTCTGCAAGTAGAGCCCAAGGTTTCTACTGATTGTGACGAATGAGGGAAACCATTGAGCCTAAGTTCCTTTGAGTCTGGCTTACTTCACTTAATATGATTTTTTCTAAGTCTTTCCATTTCCTAACAAATGGAGTGATGTCATTCTTTCTGACAGCAGCATAGAATTCCATTGTGTACAAATACCACAACTTGTTGATACACTCATCAACTGAGGGACATCTAGGTTGGTTCCATATCTTTGCTGTGGTGAATAGTGCTGCAATAAACATTGTTGTGAAAATGGATTTAGTATGTCCTTCTTTCTGGATGGTTGGGTAAATGCCAAGTAATGGAATTGTTGGGTCATAGGGGAGTTCTATGTTTAGCCTTTTGAGGCACTGCCACACTGCTTTCCATAGTGGTTGAACGAGTTTGCACTCCCACCAACAGTGTAGTAGTGATCCTTCCTGGCCACATCCCCTCCGGCATCTGTTGTTATTCGTTTTCCTGATCCTGGCCATTCTAACTGGAGTGAGGTGGAATCTTAGTGTTGTTTTGATTTGCATTTCTCTTATGACCAGAGATGTTGAGCATTTGTTCATGTGTCTATAGGCCATTTTTGTTTCTTCTTCAGAGAAGACTCTTTAAGTTTTTGGCCCATTTTTTAATGGGATGGTTGTTACTTTGGAGATTAGTTTGGGAGTGATTCAATTTATTGAGTTGTTGATATATTGTAGATATGAGGCCTTTGTTTGTTGTTTGGTTGGTGAAGATCTTCTCTCACTCTGTAGGCTTCCTGATTAGTTTACTAGCTATGTCCTTTGCCATACAAAAGCTCTGCAGTTTAATGCAGTCCCACTTATCCAGCCTTTCTCTGATTTGTTGTGATTCTTGGTCCTTATTAAGAAAGTTTCAACCTGTGCCAAGGAGGCCTAGTGTATCTCCTATTCCTTCCTGTAAAGTTTTCAGTGTGTCAGCTTTTACCTCCAGGTCTTTTATCCATTTGGAGTTCATTCTAGTGCGAGGTGACAAAGAAGGATCCAACTTTAGTTTTCTGCAGGTGCTTAACCAGTTCTGCCAGCACAGCTTGTTGAAGAGGCTATCTTTCTTCCATTCTATTTTTTGGCTCCCTTGTCAAAGATTAGGTGGCCATAGGTCTGTGGTTTAGTATCTGGGTCCTCAGTTCAATTCCGTTGGTCTTCAGGCCTGTTCCTGTGCCAGTACCAAGCTGTTTTGAGAATTATAGCTCTGTAATAGAGTCTAAAGTTTGGAATTGAAATTCCTCCAGCGCTGTTCTTTCTGCTAAGAAGTGTTTTTGCTATACGGGGTCATTTATTATTCCATATGAAATTTTGAAATGCCTCTTCTATTTCTTTAAAGAATGCCATTGGGATATTGATGGGTATTGCGTTGAATTTGTAGATAGCTCTTGGCAAGACTGTCATTTTCACAATGTTGATTCTTCCAATCCAGGAGCATGGGAGGTTTTTCCGTTTCCTTAGTTCTGCTTTAATTTCCTTTTTTAGGGTTTTAAAGTTTTCGTTGAAAAGGTCCTTTACATTCTGAGTTAAGCTAATTCCTAGGTACTTTATTTTCTTTGAGGCTATTGTGAAAGGAGTTTCTTTCCTGATTATTGCCTCGTTCCTCTCACTGTTGGCGTAAAGGAAGGCAGTTGATTTTTGAGGGTTGATTTTATAGCCTGCTAATCTTCCAAAGCTTTGAATCAGCTCAAGGAGCTTGGGAGTAAAGTCTATAGGATTTTTTAAATACAGAATCATGTCATCCGCAAAGAGGTATAATTTTATTTCCTCTTTCCCTAGTTGGATCCTCTTTATGCTTGCTTCTTGCCTTATTGCACTGGCTAGGAATTCTAGTATTATGTTGAAGAGAAGTGGAGAGAGTGGGCATCCTTGTCTCGTTCCTGATTTTAGAGGGAATGGCTTTAGATTTTCACCATTAAGTGTAATACTAGCAGTGGGTTTCTCATACACAGCCTTTATTACATTGAGGAATGTTCCATGGATTCCTAGTTTCTCCAGAGCTTTTAACATAAAGGGGTGTTGGATCTTGTCAAATGCCTTTTCCGCGTCTATTGAGACAATCATGTGATTTTTGTCCTTGCTCCTGTTGATGTGTTGAATTATATTAATTGATTTGTGTATGTTGAACAAGCTTTGCCTCCCTGTGATGAATCCAGTTTGATCATAGTGTATAATTTTTTTGATGAGTTGTTGTAGACGTTTGGCTAGTATTTTATTGGAAGTTTTGCATCGATGTTCATCAATGATATAGGTCTATAGTTCTCTTTCTTTGATGAATCTCTCTCTGGTTTGGGCATGAGGGTTATACTGGCTTCATAGAATGAGTTTGGTAAGGAACCTTCATTTTCAATTTCGTTGAAGAGCTTGAGGAGTATTGGTGTGAGCTCTGCTTTGAAGACCTTATAGAATTCAGCTGTGAATCCATCTGGCCCTGGGCTTTTCTTAGGTGGAAGTTCTCTAATTGCCTTTTCTATTTCAGAGCTTGAAGTAGGCCTGTTGAGTTGGCTTAGTTCTTCTTGGTTCCGTGTGGGTATGTTAATATTGGCTAGGAATTCATCCATTTCATCTAGATTCTCAAATTTGTTGGCATAAAGGTTTGAGAAGTATTCCCTCATGATATTCTGGATCTTGGTAATTTCTGTTGTGATATTACCATTTTCATCTGCGATTTTGTTTATTTTGATATGCTCTCTTCTTTTTTTGGTAAGATTTGCTAAGGGCTTGTCAATTTTGTTAATTCTTTCAAAGAACCAACTCCTTGTTTTGTTGATACTTTCTATAGTTTTTTTGGATTCCAAATCATTTAATTCCGCTTGGATATTAATAATTTTCTTTCATCTACTGGGATTAGGGTTGCTTTGTTGCTCTTTTTCCAGGAGCTTAAGGTGAGACCTTAACTTGTTGGTTTGCAATTTTTCCAATTTGTTGTAGGCACTCAGCGCTATAAATTTTCCTCTGAGTACTGCCTTTGCTGAGTCCCAAATGAGGTGGTATTTTGTGTGCTTCTTGCTGTTAAATTTCATAAACTGTTGGATATCTGTTCTGATCTCCTCGATGATCCATTGGTGATTCAACAATGTGTTGTTCAGTCTCTATGAGTTACAGGGTTTTCGTTGGTGGAGATGTGTGTTCAGTTACAGTTTGATGCCTTTGTGGTCTGAGAGTGTGCATGGAATAATTTCAGTGTTTCTGAATCTGTCCAGGTTTGTTTTATGGCCTAAGATGTGATCTATTTTGGAAAATGTTCCATGTGCTGCTGAGAAAAACGTACATTGTGTTGTTGCTGGATGGAATATTCTGCAGATGTCTGTTAGATCTAGTTGGTCTATATAGTTGTTCAGTCCTAAGGTTTCTCTGTAGAGTTTTTGCCTTGTTGATCTGTCCATAGGTGAGAGTGGTGTGTTAAAGTCACTGACAATTACTGTGTTTCGATCTATGTATGGTTTCAGTGTTAGTAAAGTTTGCTTGATGAAGTTTGGAGCTCCGGGATTGGGTGTGTAAATAGGATCGTTATGTCTTCCTGGAGGAAAGATCCCTTTAGTAGTATGTAGTAACCTTCTTTATCTATTCTTACTAATTTTGGTTTGAAGTCTATTTTATCTGATATGAGGATGGCAACTCCAGCCTGTTTATGGGGGCCATTAGCTTGATAGAGTTTATTCCAACCTCTCCCTTTGAAAAGATGATTGTTTTTGGGGGTAAGATGTGTCTCTTGAAGACAGCAGAATAATGGCTCTTGCTTTTTGATCCAACTAGACAGCCTATGCCATTTAATTGGAGAGTTAAGTCCATTGATATTGAGAGTTAGGATTGAGAGATATTTATTAGGTCCTACCATTTTTAAAAGCTTTTATTTGGGCCTGTGTCTTGACAGTTCTTGTGGTCCTTAGATGGTATGCTGTTTAGGTGCTATTTCTTTCCCTATATTGCATTTATATTGGTTTTCTATGTATAGAACATCTTTCAGAATTCTCTATAGTGTTGGTTTTGTTGTGACATATTGTTGCAGCTTTTCCCTGGAATGGAATGTTTTTATTGTTCCCTCAGTTATGAATGAGAGCTTAGCTGGGTACAGTATTCTTGGTTGGTAGTTATTTGACTTAAGGGCATGACATATATGCTTCCAGTCACTTCTTGCTTGCATGGTCTCTGCTGAGTAATCTGGGGTTATTCTGATTGGTTTTCCTTTATAGGTTACTGAACCCTGTTCCCTGGCTGCCTTTAGGATGCTTTTTTTTGGTTTCTATTGATCCAGGTCAGATTACGATGTAGCGGTGGGATGTTCTTTTCTGGTCAGGTCTGTTTGGGGTTCTAAAAGCTTCTTGTATCTGGATGGGCCTGCCCTTATGGATATTTGGGAAATTCTCTGAGATGATTCCCTGAAGTATATTTCCAATACCATTGATCTCTTTCTCCACGCCCTCCTCAATACCAATTAGCCTTAAATTAGGCTTCCTAATTGTATCTTGGACCTCCTGAAGCGCTCTCTCATTTTTCCTAGATGTGCATTGACTCATTTTCTGTTCTTTCTCTATAATAACTAAATTATCTTCAGCCCCAGAAATTCTCTCCTCTGCATTGTCTAACATGCTATCAAAGCTATCTACTTTATTTTTCATCTCCCTTGCTTCTAATTGCTCATTTTTGATGACTTGCATCTCTTCTTTTAGATCATGTAGGGATTTCTTTAGCTCCTTGATTTCCTTTTGAGTGGTTAGCTCAGTAGCTTTATTTTCTTTGAACATTTGCTGGAGTTCGGTCACCTTTTTTATTTGTGGATTCTATGAATTCATCCATCTTTCTTTGAACAGCCTTTATTATGGCCTCCTTTATTTCTTCTTCTTTTTTACTTATCACCTTGTTTATGGTTTCCTCTTGTTCAGCTATGGCTTCCTCCCTTATCTCTTTCTTTATATTTTCACATTTTTCATTAATGATGTTTATCAATTGCATTTGTACAGCACTTAGAAGACTCACCTCTAGTTTTGCCAGTGACTGTTCCATTGGCTGTTTACATTGGGAGGGGGAGGTGGGAGATGTTGTTTCTTGATTTGACATTTTTCTTGAATTTCTTGTTCTGCCCATTTGAAAATGGGAGCAAGATTAATACTAAACACGATTATAATTTTTCAGATATAACCAACCTAGACCTCTGTAGCTGGCAGACTCTAGATGTTCACAAGTTTTGATTGGTGTTATCACTCTTTCTTTTTGTGCAGTTACCGACTAGTCTAATAATTCACTGATAAACGATTTATATCCAAAACAATAAGCCTCTCAATCCAATCTCTATTGTCTTTAAGTCCCTCTGAGCCTAGAGAATAATTAAACACCTAAATATACAGTGTTGCTCAACAGCCATCAAGTGTAGATCCATGCAGTATAAGGGTTGAAAGAGGAGCAGAGGTCTAGAGATAGAAAAATAGAATGAGAGAGAGCACAACCAGTGTCCTCACAGTGGACCATGGGATGACTCTGAGAGCTTCCGTCTGAGCGCAGTTGGCAGACGTTTTCCTGTGCTGCTTCCAGGGGCAGCCCCAAGCCAAGGGTCTGGGGATTGAGAATTTCAGGGGCTCTCAGCAGGACCAGCAGGAGACCCCTCTGTTCCCAGGGGCGGGGCCCAGCTGGGGACGTGGGCTCCACGGGCGGAGCCGCGACTTTTTGGTTCTCAGAAGGGGAGCTTGGCTGCTGGTCGGCCCTTCAGATCCCTGCTGTGTTTCCACTGCTTTGTCAGAGTCTGTTACTGTGGGGGGCGGGCCCTCGGTGGTGTCTTGCTCAGGATTCCCAGCTGAAGGATGCCCCTCTCAATAATTGAGGGGGGGCAGATGCAGGTTCCTATTACCGCACCCCCTACCCACTGTTGTAAGGCAGGGTTCCAACGCCCTCCACTCTCCAGATCCAGTTGCCTGGGAGAGGAGCCTGGTGGGCGGGTGGGAGCTGGACAGCTCCGCCTCCCCTGGTGGGGTGCTGAGTCTTAGGGTCCGCCCACTTGTCAGTCTCCAGTCAGAGGGCTGGGGGTTGAGCCCATTTTGCGGGTGGGAGTTGGGACAGCCCCACCTCCCTTGGTGGGGTGCTGGGTCTTATGGGTAGCCCTCCTGTCAATCTCCAGTCAATGGCCTGAGGGAGGGTGCTGTTGAGGGAAGGGACAGGATTCTAAATTCCTTGCCCCCCTGCTCCCGCCAGTCTTTCTCGGGCAGGGTTTTGGGGTCTGAGTTAAGTTCTATTGCTTGGCACCCGCTCCTCTTTCCCGATGTGTTTTGGGATGCGCTGTATTACTCACGCCTCTGCGTCCCTCTGCGGTTGCTCCACCGTGTTGGGGAGTCTTTCACTCCCCTCGGGTCTCCACCGCCCCCTGTGTTGTGCGTCTGGGTTCCGCTGCTTGCTGTTCTGGTTCCGCATCTGGGTTCCGCTGCTTCTGCCGTTCGATGGCCCGGTTTTGTGCTGGTTTCTGCAGCCTTTGGGTCCCAGCCTGGTGCCCTCCACTGCTGCCACTTTTCGTGGATTATAGCCAGTGCCCACAGCCACTTTCCCCGTGTGAAGCCTGCTCCCGCTCAAGCCGCTTTTCGCGGCTTGGTCAGGTGCCCTCTGCCACTTTTCGCACCTTTCCATGGCTTTGGGCGAGACGTGGGGGAGGGGTCCTCGCGTTCTGAATTCTTTGAGAAAGTTGGATGTGAGCTTTATCTGTATTTCTTTTCTGGTTTGAGTCCTTCTCCATTGCTTTTTGAGTTTGTTGTTGTGGATTTCTTTAGGTAGTTGGCTCGTGGGACTCCCTGGTTCTGTCTTTTTGTCAGAGAAAGCTAGGCAGTGTCCATATTGTCTCGGCGCCATCTTCCTTCTTTTGATGTAGGGTCTTCTTTTTTCTTTTATTTTTCTTTCTTCCTTTTTGTTGTTTTTTTTTTTGGTAGTGATCCTAGAAGCCTGCTATGTAACAGGGCCATAAGAAGAGGGACCTGTTTTTTCTTGAGCTAGAAGTCTCCCTAAGATTATTTTCATGCTGTCTCAAAAGCTGCAATTCTTTTGTCTTCACTTCTTGGGTAGCTGATTTTTTTGGGGGAAAGGCAGTGGATCATAGGCCTTGAACACTGCCTTGAATCAGGCAGACGTCCAGGTACAGGGAATGAAGGAAGAAATTTTAGGGGGTGGGACTAGGCTGGGTGGAGGATAAGGGACCAGCAGACCCCTTCTCACATATGCCACATGAAAGAAGTGCTGGCCCTTGTCTGGGTGACTTCTATAACCTGTGGGGTTTAGGGGGAGGAGAAGAGATGGGGACCCAGGGTGGATGTGAGGACTAGGGGTTTCATTGTGGCAGACTAGGATTTATGGATACTCTCCATATGGCAGATCAGGATCGTGTGCAGTTGTCCAGGTCTGAAAGTCAGCTGCCCCAGAAAAGGATTGTCTCAAGGTGAAGGGGTGGATGCTGGCTACTATCTTCTGTAATAAAAGGGTTTAGTGTTGCTTGTGCAGGGACCCTACCAAACCGTGGTAGAGGAGACCCCTGGACCTACACCAGACAGAGCCATACTTCACAACCCAGAACAAGTCTTCCATGTTCATGCTCTTGCTCTCAGAGCTGTTACCCTCTTGGTGTTTGACAGCTGGCTGCAGAAATGCCACTTCATTTCTCCCTAGACCTGTTAAGACGTGCGGTGTTTCACCACTTCCAAATAAGGCCCCCAGTCCTATGCGTCCTTGTTCAGTGCAGTATCCCAAGGCATGCCGTTGCCACTCTGCTGTTCCCAAACTAGTTGGCAGATCACAAATTATGTTTTTCTTTAAGGTACACTAAAAACATGCATGTAATAAAATGAACTCCTGGAACTCCAAATTACAGAAAAGGATAAATTACACCGGAGCCATTGTGTACCCATTCCAAATCACTTCCCTTTTTCTCTCTGTATATACAGCAATCCGGAGTTGTTTTAACGACGTTAACGACGCTTATAAAGTAGAGTGCGACCGTTAATTCACTCATTTTACTTTTACTAATCAGGTTAAGGAGGTAAAAACAGGCTCCGAGGTAAGAATGAGAATGAATCTCAGAAAAGAGACTTGGTCTTTAAAGAGGCTGGACAAGGTAAGTAAGGCTTTTAGAGTTAGACTTCTTTTATTAATGATACCTTCGTTGATGTTTAGCCTCAAAGGATCTTCTTTAAAACATAGCAAACTCTGAGTAGTGAGATTTGAAATGGGTTATCTGTGGTTGATCCACAAACCTGAACCACATCTATAGCCATTTGTTCAGGCAGGTAGGGTCTTCTTTTCTTTTACTTTTCTTTCTTCCTCTTTTTTTGGTAGTGATCCTTGAAGCTTCCTATGTAACAGGGCCATAAGAACAGAGACCTGTGGGCCGGGAGTTTGGCCTAGTGCTTAAAGTGCTTGCCCAGCATGCATGAAGACCCGGATTGGATTCCTCGGTACCACATACATAGAAAAAAGCTTGAAGTGGTGCTGAGGCTCAAGTGGTAGAGCTCTAGCTTTGAGAAAGGTCAAAGACAGTGCTCAGGCCCTGAGCTCAAGCCCAGGACTGGCAAAAAAAAAAGAGTATAGGGACCTGTTTTTCTTGAGCTAAGAGTCCTCCTAAGGTTATTTTCAGGCTGTGTCAAAAGCTGCAATTCTTTTGTCTTCACCTCCTGGGTAGATGATTTTTTTGGGGGGAGGGCAGTGGGTCATGGGCCTTGAACTCTGGGCCTGGGTTCTGTTCCTGAAATCTTCAGCTCAAGAATACTACCCTACCCCTTGAGCCTCAGCCCCACTTCCTATTTCTAGTGGTTCATTGTAGATAAGGGTCTCATGGTCTTTAGTGCTTGGGCTGGCTTTGAACTGGGATCCTCAGATCTCAGCTTCCTGAGTAGCCAGGATTATAGGATATAGCCACTGGATAGCTGATTTATGCACAAATTCCAACTACACCCAGGCATGAAATGGATCTTACTCCTAATGCTGAGCTGTGCCCCATTTTTTTCTCCACATTTCTCAGTTTTCCTCATCTACAGTTCTGCAGATATTCTATCTGTAAGGATCATTTCTCTCTGTCTCTGTCATCCACTGCATCACTCTCTCCCTCTATCTTTTCCTCTCCCTTCTCTTATCCCTCTTGCTATTTTCAGGACCTGGAGCTTGAACTCATGTTCTAGGTGCTGTCCCTGTACACTTCCTCAAGGCTGGCATTATACCACTTGAACTACAGCTCCACTTGTAGCATTTTGGTAATTAACTGGAGATAAGAGTCTTAGAGATTTGCTTGGCTAATGTGGCTTCAAACTATGATCTTCATATCTCATCCTCCTACATAGCAGATATCAGCCTCCTGAGATGTTAGGACTACAGGGATAAACCACCCTTGCCTGGCTAATTTCTCTAATACACACACTGAGATAGAGGATGTATTAGTGGTATTTTTGTTCTTTGCTTTGTGTGTAAGAAAATGCTGGGTGAAAATGACACAGAAGTAAATTTAGCATCCAATGGTCTTATTTAAAATTTTATAGTAGTGAGTCATACTCTGAGGATTATTGTATTCAGCAACCATACAGCATATTCAGGAGAAATAATCCTAATTTGCAGGTATAGTGTTGCATGTCTGAAATTTTAGCACACTGAAGATTAAGGCAGGAAGATTTAAAGTTCTACTCCAGACTTGGCTACATCATGATGCTGTTTTCAAAGGAGTTTTAAAACTGGGAAAAATACATTCACCATTGTGAGTATATTATATGCATTTTCAAGGTAACATTGGATCTTCAGTACAACAAATCTCCAAGAAACTCCACTAAAGTGTCGGGCTCCAACACATTCCATCCCCACATACAGCTGCAGTTTTGGATTCTAGCTATTCCAGGGGATCATGAGTAGGAGGTACATCAAGCCTACCTACCTCCATGCTAGGAGGAAGACAGGCCTTTCCATACCCTAACATCAACCTGGGGTGCTATTCTCAGAGCTGGGTAGCATAGTCTAGAAGCATATCCTCCCTGGTCACTCTCCTTCTTCTCTGCTGTCTGAAATGCACATGCAAGGAGGTACGCCTTGCCATAGATCGAAAATTTCTTAACAAGAACCAAGAAACACAACAAATCAGAGAAAGTCTTGTGTCCATTGGTAGAGAGCACATGGCTTTCCAGAACCTTGTATGAAGGGAAGGCTCCAAGAAGTAAACAGAGTACAAGTGTGAGTCTGTCACCTAAATTCCCATCAGGATGTCTTCCCCGGGGAAGTATCAAGTTCTCTTCAATTCTGGGACCTTTACCAGCACACTGTACAGATGGCTAATGCATAGGGAACAATTGAAGCTTTCAAGTCACGTGAAACAAACTCCAAGAGGGTATGAGTAGTCACACGGTCGTCTAGAAAGACACAGTGGAAAAAACTGTGACTGGACAGGGCAATTTGAATCTGCTGCAGATGTCTGACTCAGAATTTTTGCACTGTTCTTGGTCCTGCCACAAAAAGGCAGATGCCAAGCGTCCTTGATCTCATAGCTGTCAGAGAAGAATCCTGTTTTTCCCCACTAAGGGGTTGGCTGCCATCAGTCATCAGTTCCTTCATTAGGAACCTCCACTCAGTTTCTCTTTGGGCTCAGTTACATTGTGTGTCATGCATGTACATACACACACAAACACGGACACACACACACACACACACACACACACACACACACGTCATCATGCCAAGTTTTTTCAGCCACTTCATCCAGTCCTCACAAATCCTTTCTAGCTGTGTTGTTATAGTAGCTATATTGCCTATGATAGGGAGAGTTAGGGATGCTCCTTCTTGAGGCATCACCTCCGTGTGTGGAGTGTGGGCACTGAGGCATGTGATATGTCAGAAATACTGTTTTCCCACCATTGGGTCACTTGTGATAAATGGATTGGGAAAAAAACTTACAGAATGTCCTCTGGGCCTTATCTCCTGCTAGTGCTAAGGTGCCAGGGATAGTTGAGAAGTGAAAACACTTGGGAGTGAGGCAGCAGAGATATGTTCATGTGGCACACAGCAAATCCTGTATCTGCTCTGGACTTCAGAATCACTGCCTTGTGGCTGGGAAATTCAGCACTGGTCAGAGAATGCACCATCAGAAGGTCCTTCCTCAACCCTGAGAGTAATCCAGTCATGATGTGTGGACTCTGGGTTTATGTACTGCAAAATTGCACCATTTCCTGAACCTTTCCTCCTTGAGAGTATCACTGCTCCTGAAACACAGTCAGAAGTACCTTCTGGATGTATGAGCATTCTGACTCCGTCTCTCCTTAGCACATTGTAGCCATAGAGTCAGGGTCTTTTCCCATGCTGGAAGCACATGGTGTGACTGGTATGGTCTCTTGTTTGCTTTTCTATGCCAATGCACTTGTCCCTAGTGTGGATCATGTCTCTGGGGTTGATCAGCCCCTGCCAATCTCTACAATGACCTCGAGTCATCCAAGTCCCAATTGTACTGCACCTGCCTCTCTGTAGTTCAGTATTTATTACATTTATGAGTCAACAGAGGCAGGGATAACTTAGTCTCCTGAGGAAATACCTGACCTAAATATGATCTCAAGGCTCTTCTCTTGACATAGAGGACCCAGACCTTGTTCTTGTAGGTTTTATTCCCTTTTCTTGAGCTTCAGGTTCTTTACCCTTGACCTTCCCAGCTATCCCAGACCCCCAAAAGGTCTTCAGCTCTTCTTTCCAAGAAACCATACATGGTTGGTTACTCTCACCTGAGCCACCATTAAAGGATACAGAATTGGAGCAAAACCCAGGAATCGACCTTCTGTGATGTAGGAAAATCCCTTAGCAAACTCTGCCATCCTTTACTCCAGGCATACATGTGCTTGACTAGCTGAGCTACTCTGCAAATGTAGCTGGGATTGGAGGACCTAGGAGCTCCTCGACTGGAGGTGGCAGTAAAGACTGTGGGAATCCTAGAGGCTCTTGGGAGGTAATGACTGGGATCAGGAAGCAAGAACATATGATGTGTGTTGATAAAGCCTTACTGAAGAAGGAAAATGCTGGCTTGTTGGTTGACTTTATCTTGGATTTGTTTGGTATTACATAGTGATCCTGTCAAAGACTGAATGTATGCTTATATGTGCTTACTGCTTCTGGTATTAATACCTGACCTTTTGAATTTGTAACCAAACCTTTTTGAAATTAACAGATAGTCACAGCAGAGAGCAGAGCAAATCTGGTTTTATTTTATTTTATTTTAATAGGGAGGTAATGAACAGTTGGGTTATAGTTACATTTGTCAGGTACTCACACATTATTCTCATTGATACCCCTTCTCATGTTTTGTCCCTCTTTCTGTCTCTCTCACTGTCCTCTCTCAACATCTTGTTTTCCCCCTCCCTTCCCTATTTCAAATAAGCAATTAAAGGTACATGCAATATACCAGGTAACAAAAATACAGTAACTACATGAGATTAATCATAGCAGGTAAAAAGAGAAAACAAAGTACTTCACATAGTACATTAAGAACAGCAATTACTCTTCTTTCCTGATTCTATGTTGTATTTCTCGTAGACTTCATCTTATATGGTCATATGTGTGTGGCTTTGGAGCTAATGTGTTCCTTCTGTTAGGAGAATTCTAGAGGTGCGCTAATTGTTACAAATAAAGGAAACCATTGGAGCCTGTGTTTCTTCTGGTCTGGCTTACTTAACACCATAAGATTTTTTTCCCAAGTCCATCCATTTCCTTACAAGTGGGGTGATTACATTGTTTTTGATGGCAGCATGGAATTGCCTTGTGTCTACATACCACATCTTCTTGATCTATTCATCATAGGGAAATTTGGGAGGGTTTCTCATCTTAGGTATGGTAAATAATGCTACAATACACACTGTTGTGTTAGTAGATTGAATGTGCCCTTGTGTAATGGACATGTGCGTAAATGCCCAGGAGTGGAATTTCTGGGTCATGGTAGAGCTCTGTGTTTAGACTTTTGAGGAGTCACCAGACTGCTTTCCAGAGTGGTTAAACTTAATAAGGACCAAGAATCACAACAAATCAGAGAAAGGCTGGATAAGTGGGACTGCATTAAACTGCAGAGCTTTTGTATGGCAAAGGACATAGCTAGTAAACTAATCAGGAAGCCTACAGAGTGGGAGAAGATCTTCACCAACCAAACAACGGACAAAGGCCTCATATCTAAAATATATCAACAACTCAAAAAATTGGATCACTCCAAAACTAACCTCCAAAGTAACAACCATCCCATTAAAAAATGGGCCAAAGACTTAAAGAGAGTCTTCTCTGAAGAAGAAACAAAAATGGCCTATAGACACATGAAGAAATACTCAACATCTCTGGTCATAAAAGAAATGCAAATCGAAACACCGCTAAGATTCCACCTCATTCCAGCTAGAATGGCCAGGATCAGGAAAACGAATGACAACAGATGCTGGAGGGGATGTGGCCAGGAGGGATCAATAGTACACTGTTGGTGGGAGTGCAAACTCGTTCAACCACTATGGAAAGCAGTGTGGCAGTGCCTCAAAAGGCTAAACATAACTCCCCTATGACCCAGCAATTCCATTACTTGGCATTTACCCAACCACTCAGAAACAAGGACATACTAAATTCATTTGCACAACAATGTTCATTGCAGCACTATTCACCATAGCAAAGATATGGAACCAACCTAGATGTCCCTCAGTTGATGAGTGGATCAACAAGTTGTGGTATTTGTACACAATGGAATTCTATGCTGCTGTCAGAAAGAATGGCATCGCCCCATTTGTTAGGAAATGGAAAGACGTAGAAAAAATCATATGAAGTGAAGTAAGCCAGACTCAAAGGAACTTAGGCTCAATGGTTTCCCTCATTCGTCATAATCAGTAGAAACCTTGGGCTCTACTAGCAGAGATCTTCAATAGAGCAAAATCTTGATACATAAGGCCATATAGTATGAAGCTAATTGAAAGGAACACCAGGATAGTGAAACAAAAGCCATATAATGAATGATTGTTTTCCTTAATGTACTACGTTGTCTCTCATCTCCTTTGCTGTTCCTTGGTTATCTCATATTGGTATAGTATCTCACTTTGTTATCTGATATATTGAATTTATTTGTATTTGGATATTTGAAATTTGATAGGGAAGGGGGGAAAACCAAGATGGGTGGGGGGTGTCGGGGGGAGGGAAACGGGTACCAAGACATGTGAAAGGGTATCAATGTATGTGAATTAATGCACCTTCTATCTGGCAAATATCATGTAACCCTTTTACTAATTACAATAAAAAAAAAGAAAGTGCAACACATTTTTCTGCTTCAGTGCATTTATGGACACTGTCTTTGGTTTGTGAACAGGGGAACCTTAGATGTGGAAAGATTGTAAAACGGGAACTGGTCCTTAAGCCACAGAAAGGCAAGGAGAACTTCTTCCATTCCCCTCAATATGACATGATGATTGGTGGGCATCACAGTTTTTCTGGTCAATTTGCCCACATCATACCATGTGTGATTCCAAAAGTACTCTCTGAAAAGTTGCTTGCTTCTCATCTTTCTCCTGTGTCTCCATCAGCAGTGCCCACACAAGAGGAGAAGTCAGCTACGTCCCCTCCCTGACTGGAACCTCCTCTAGCTAGTGCTTTTGAACTTGTGATGGCTAAGGTTTTGTAAGAAGCCTTGGGTACTCAGCCCTTTGCAATGTTTGTGCAACATAGACAACCCAGTCATGAATAGCTTGTTTTTTTTATAATTTTAATAGTATTATAAAAAATTATCTCAGAATCTGCATGAGAACTTCCTTATAGAACTGGAGTAAAGTAGGCTTTGTCCCGTAGTTATGCCCTAGGGAGAGGAAGGCACTAACCACAACAATATAACTCCTACTCTATACAGGATTTGGAATTTAGAATATAAACACTGTGTAGGCATGGAGGTAGATCACCAAAGTAATGGAATAGTTACCAGTTTGATTTTACTACCAGGGTGCTGGGCTTATGCTGACCCACAATTCAAACTCTTGGCAAGATCAAAGCATATTTATGCAGTGCTCCGCTGAGAAGAAAGTAAACCTGGGCTGGAATTGCTGCTAGCTGCTGCAAAGATGTTCTACATGGGTCTGTTACAAGGTAAATGAGGGTTTTGCAGAGTTCCTAGAGCATCTCCATGTAGTAATTCAAGGACCACCCTGAATTTCTTGAGGTGCCTGATACTGTGTCATTGCAATTAACTTGTGAAAATGCTCATGCTATATTAAATAGGCAAGCCAAGAATTTGTTGGGCACTTAGGCTGACTAAGGTATGTAAAAATGCAGGGACTTAGGTCCATAAAGCTCAAATACTGGCTGTAGACTACAGCCTCTTGTAATAAATATCTTAAGTGCCTCCCTGGTCACTTTTGAAAAGAAAGTCAGGTACTAAATTTTCCCCTCATGAAACTCCCCCTAAATGTGAGAAGGGTCAATCTCTGTCAATCAGTTTGAAAAGCATGGGGATCCGTCACTGTAGGAATATGGACTAAAAGGTGCCAGCTCCTGCATGCTGGTCAGTGCAGCAAGAGTCAGCAAGAGAACAACCACCCATTCAGACAACAGCAGGGGTCCTGGGGCCAGGTGAGCACAGGTCAGTGAACACAGGACTGCAACAAGCAGGAGAAACTGCTTGGACCTCTCCAGGGTCCCTCAACTGGTGTTAGGGGGATAAGATTTCACCTATGTCACTTCCACAGCAGTAGGGGGACCTGTTCCTGAATGCCTGGTGAGACTGATTTTGACAAGATCTACTATGGGAGATAAGAGTAATAAATTCGTGCAGCAGCACGACTCAGCAGTCACTGACTCAGATGATGAGGGAGGACTGACAGTTATGATGCGAGTCTCCACTTTTCCCCGGAAGATCTTGACATAGGCCCACTGCTGCTGCAACCCTGTTCTGTTTGGGGGTCATTATATATGGTACATCCAACAAGTGATTTTGGCAGCAAGACCTTTGTTTCCATTCTTCTATTATGCACAGTAAGCTCCTGCTTACTAGTGCAATTCAAAGCAGACCTTTCCTTACTTGATTCTCCATGGCCCAGGGGTTTCTGTTACTGCTGAGCATTAGATGCCATTGGAATGGTTAAAAAGGGTGGTACTTAGTTCAGTGACTACAATAGAAAGGACAGAAATGAATTCACAGAGTATGAAAGAATGAGGATATGTTGTCTATGGAAACCATGTTCCCTGTTAACCAGGTATCTGAACCACAGTGGTTAACTTGTGGGGAGCATATTGACTGGTTCCCATGGGGTGTGTGTATTCAAATTTAGCCCTTTCACCTTGGAGCCATGGTTGTTATACCTCCCCTACTTTTAATCAGTTGTATGGAGACAACAGTTGGTGGTGGAAAGAGGAGACTTTACAAACTCATTTGCTTGGTCATCTTATGAGCCCATAGCTTTCACCAAGTTGTGTCATTCGCCCCAAATCAGGGAAAGGGAGACTTTCACATGATGTAAGGAAAGGAAGAATTATGCTGTTGGTGCAATCATACAAGGATTAGGTAAACCTGGTTGGAATACTTGTATGATTCCTGAAAATTGCCATCTCATAGTGCTGAGCCTCAAGCATTGTTTTTTTAGCTCCTTGAGCAAAAGAAAGTTCGCCCATATTCAATACTGGATGCCTGAGGACAGGTTTCAGTGCAAGGTGTTGCCCAACCCAAAGGCTTGGCAAGTAGCTCCACCATGCGTCAGTAAAATGTATTGCAAGATTTAGAGTGGTCCAAGTTATAAACAAAGTCTCCTATATAATTATATGGATGACATCTGAAGAGTTTCCCCTCCCCAATTCAGTGCTTTCCACAGATGTCTATATTACCTGTTATCTCTCCTGGATTGGAATATGATTCTCTGTACCTGGGGAAAAAATAGTGCCTTCAACTGAGCCCTGGAAATACCTTGGATTCTCGGCCTTGCAATGATCCATTTTCTCACCAAAACGATCACCTAGATGCAGCTCAGGTAAGACGTCTGCAGGATAGATAACAAATTGGAGGAAGTCCTGCATGAGGCATTGCAATAGGCCAGTTAGGTCCACAGTCCCATAGGCTGAAACTCCCCACACACTTGGATCTGAAGCAAGACAAAAGCTACTGAAAATTCTTCATCCTACCCAGTTAAGGAGCAGAGAGGAAGATCTCAGATTCATTAGTTCATTTGCTGTATTCCACAAAGTCCCACCACCTACTTGGGCAAGTTGTTCTATGTTGTAGTCCTTCAGTTATATTTCCTAGCTAGAGTGGCTGTGCCATGTGACAGTAAAAAGCATTGAGAGGCCCATAACTTAAAAGGATAACTTCCCTTCAGGGAAGAATTCCCACTCAGGTTCTTTCTTATAGACTATGATCCTGAGAGCATTTATCTTCCCATATATTTTGAGAATCATTTTTAACAACTAAGTTTCAAGTTGCCTCCGCAGACTACAGTGAAAATACAAACATTCTGCTGTCTGCTGACTGGTTACTTCCAGCATGGCCTCTGCTTAGTTTCTCTTCCTCAGAAAGGGTGTCTCAAAAGCCAGATGCTGGCCATGTATCTTTTGTTTTGGCAAAAACAAAACCTCTGTGTCTTCAGAGCAGAATAAAGTGTTACTTACTTGAGGGTGTCAGTCTGTGCTGGTAGCAAAATTATCAGGTGCCACTGTTACTCTTCCTGGGCAAGTAATGTTGTAAGTGCTTCACAGTACTTTGATTTTGCAATTCGTAGGGGAAACATTTATCGAGGGACATTATGTTTAACAAGTTGTTACTGCTTCTTATTTTAGTCACTACAATAAATACAATGATACATTATGATTTATTACTCATGGTGGATCTTTGTTCAAATCATAGGGCCTCTGATAGAAAGCAATTAGCATTTGAAATGTCAACTTTTATGTCCATCTGAATTACAGAGCTCCAACAACTGAAAGAAAGAAAACAAAAGCTCCATGTTAAAAAAAATGCAGCCAGACCAGTGTTAGTAACTGGCAGGTATCCCTCTATCATTAGTAGTTGGTCCCAGAGAATTGCTTGACAATCAAATTTGCAATGTCTCCCATGGAGTAACAAATTACAACCAGGATTCTTTTTATTATTTTTCTTCACTTTATGCAGGTCAGCATTAATATGAACGCATAAACATTTCTGATGCAATTTGTAAGAAAGTTTAATTCCATAATGAACTCTGCTAGGATTCTCAAAATTTTCAGTGACAAGTAGAGAATTGCTGTGGTATTTCTCATACCTCCACAAGGTCAAGCAATTGCAGAATGTGCTTGTCATACATTTAAAGCCCTGTGAAAATAAACACACACTACAGAATACGAATACATCTTCTTGAATATGAGAGATCTAGCATCTTATTTGCTAGAAACCAACCATTAAATAGCTACCAGCATGTCTTTGCAGTGGTTGAAAGGCATTTCCAAGCAAATGCTTTCTTTATAGAACATGGGCCTGAGACACTGACAAAACACATTTGTGAGGATGCATTCTGGAAAGCACCTTACACTATTCTTACTGGGAATGTGGTAGCATGGTGTGGGGTTGCAGGTATGCTCCTGTTTTATGTCCTGCTCTCTGCTACCACATAGGACAAAGATGAGCTTGCAGGAACCATGAACCAGAACTGACACATCACCAGTGAATGCTTTGGCAACCAATGATACCAGCTATGAGCAAGAAGTGAGTGGGGGAAAGAGGCAAGTAAAATAAGAGACGCAAAAAACAGAGATGATGTGGAGAGTAGGCTCCCTGGATACTTGAAAATCCGTGGTTTGGGTTTTTTTTTTGCCAGTCCTGGGCTTGAGCTGAGGGCCTGAGCACTGTTCTTGGACTTTCTCAAGGTTAGAGCTCTACCACTTGCGCCTCAGCACCATTTCCGTTTTTTTTTCTATGTGTCGTATCGAGGAATCGAACCCGGGTCTTCGTGCAGGCTAGGCAAGCACTCTACCACTAGGACAAACTCCCGGCCCCTTTTGTTGTTGTTGTTGTTTTAACATGGATACCCTTTTCTAATATCTTGGTCCCATTTCCCTCCCCCCAGCCACGCCCCCATTTTACCATGGTAAAATACTGTAACAATTTGAGATAACCAAGAGACAGCAAAAGAGATGAAAGATCCAACCCGCGAAAGCCATGAGAAGCAGCTGCGGGTACCGGCTCCAATCCACGAAAAGCAGTGGCAGTGGAGGGTGCCAGGCCGGGAGCCCAACTGCTGCAGAAACCAGCACAGAACCAGGCCAGTGAACGGCGGAAGCAGCAGAACCCAGACGTGGATCCAGAACAGCAAGCAGTGGATCCCAGAAGCAGAACACAGGCGGCGGCAGAGACCCGAGGGGAGTGAAAGACTCCCCACCACCGTGGAACACCCACAGATGGACGCAGAGGCATGAGTAATACAGCGCATCCCCAAACACATCAGGAAAGCGGAGCAGTTGCCAAGCAATAGAACTTAACTCAGACCCCTCAACCCCGCCTGAGAAAGACTGGCGGGAGCAGGGGGGCAAGGAATTTAGAATCCTGTCCCTTCCCTCAACAGCACCCTCCCTCAGGCCATTGACTGGGGATTGACAGGAGGGCTACCTAAGACCCAGCACCCCACCAAGAGAGGCGGGGCTGTCCCAACTCCCACCTGCCAATGGGCTCAACCCCCAGCCCTCTGACTGGAGACTGACAAGTGGGCGGACCCTAAGACTCAGCACCCCACCAGGGGAGGCGGAGCTGTCCCAGCTCCCACCCGCCCACCAGGCTCCTCTCCCAGGCCACTGGATCTGGAGAGTGGAGGGCGCTGGGACCCTGCCTTACAACAGCAGGTAGGGGGTGCGGGGAAAATAGGAGCCAGCATCTGCGCCCCCCTCAATTCTTGAGTGGGGTATCCTCCAGCTGGGAATCCTGAGCAAGACACACCGAGAGGCCCCCCACAGTCACAGACTCTGACAAAGCAGTGGAAACACAGCAGGGATCTGAAGGGCTGACCAGCAGCCAAGCTCCCTTTCTGAGAATCAAAAAGGTGCGGCTCCGCCCTTGGAGCCCATTTCCTCAGCTGGGCCCCGCCCCTGGGAACAGAGGGATCTCCTGCTGGTCCTGCTGAGAGCCCCTGAAACTCTCAATCCCCAGACCCTTGGCTTGGGGCCACCCCTGGAAGCAACACAGGAAAACATCTGCCAACCGCGCTCTGACGGAAGCTCGCAGATCCATCCCATGGTCCACTGTGAGGCCACTGGTTGGACTAAGAGCTAGTCGTGCAGCAACACATAAGTTTTATTCTAAAACTTTCCAAACTTTGTACTCAAATATGCTACCTACTTACCAACTTAGGTCAGCTATCCTTACGCTATCCTATTTTTCATTACTACAATATCCTTACACTCCTATGTTAATCCTCTTGTACCTCCCCTGACCTCTCTCATTCTATTTTTCTATCTCTGGACCTCTGTTCATCTTTAAACCCTTATACTGCATGGATCTACACTTGATGGCTGTTGAGCAATACTGTACATCTAGGAGTTTAATTATTCTCTAGGCTCAGAGGGACTTAAAGACAATAGAGATTGGATTGAGAGGCTTATGTTTTGGGTATAAATCGCTTATCAGTGGATGTATTAGACTGCTCAGTAACTGCACAAAAAGAAAGAGTGATAACACCAATCAAAACTTGTGAACATCTAGTGTCTGCCAGCTACAGAGGTCAAGGTTGGTTATATCTGGAAAACTATAATTGTTTTTAGTATTAATCTTGCTCCCATTTTCAAATGAACAAAACAAGAAACTCAAGAAAAATGTCAAATCAAGAAACAACATCCCCCACCAAATGTAAACAGACAATGGAACAGTCACTGGCAAAACCTAGAGGAGAGTCTTCTAAGTGCTGTACAAATGCAATTGATAAACATCATTAATGAAAAATGTGAAAATATAAAGAAAGAGATAAGGGAGGAAGCCATAGCTGAACAAGAGGAAACCATAAACAAGGTGATAAGTAAAAAAGAAGAAGAAATAAAGGAGGCCATAATAAAGGCTGTTCAAAGAAAGATGGATGAATTCATAGAATCCACAAATAAAAAGGTGACCAAACTCCAGCAAATGTTCAAAGAAAATAAAGCTACTTAGCTAACCACACAAATGGAAATCAAGGAGCTAAAGAAATCCATACATGATCTAAAAGAAGAGATGCAAGTCATCAAAAATGAGCAATTAGAAGCAAGGGAGATGAAAAATAAAGTAGATAGCTTTGATAGTATGTTAGACAATGCAGAGGAGAGAATTTCTGGGGCTGCAGATAATTTAGTTATTATAGAGAAAGAACAGAAAATGAGTCAATGCACATCTAGGAAAAATGAGAGAGCGCTTCAGGAGGTCCAAGATACAATTAGGAAGCCTAATTTAAGGCTAATTGGTATTGAGGAGGGCGTGGAGAAAGAGATCAATGGTATTGGAAATATACTTCAGGGAATCATCTCAGAGAATTTCCCAAATATCCATAAGGGCAGGCCCATCCAGATACAAGAAGCTTTTAGAACCCCAAACAGACCTGATCAGAAAAGAACATCCCACCGCCACATCATAATTCGAACTGGATCAAGAGAAACCAAAAAAAAAAAAGCATCCTAAAGGCAGCCAGGGAACAGGGTTCAGTAACCTATAAAGGAAAACCAATCAGAATAACCCCAGATTTCTCAGCAGAGACCATGCAAGCAAGAAGTGACTAGAAGCATATATGTCATGCCCTTAAGTCAAATAACTACCAACCAAGAATACTGTACCCAGCTAAGCTCTCATTCATGAACAATAAAAACATTCCATTCCAGGGAAAAGCTGCAACAATATGTCGCACAAAACCAACACTATAGAGAATTTTGAAAACCAAAATAAATACAATATAGGGAAAGAAATGGCACCTAAACAGCATACCATCTAAGGACCACAAGAACTGTCAAGACACAGGCCCTAATAAAAGTTTTTAAAACTAATAAATATCTCTCAATCCAAACTCTCAATATCAATGGACTTAACTCTCCAATTAAACGGCATACGCTGTCTAGTTGGATCAAAAAGCAACAGCCATCATTCTGCTGTCTTCAAGAGACACATCTTACCCCAAAAAGACAAGCATCTTTTCAAAGTGAGAGGTTGGAATAAACTCTATCAAGCTAACGGCCCCCCAAACAGGCTGGAGTTGCCATCCTCATATCAGATAAAATAGACTTCAAACCAAAATTAGTAAGAATAGACAAAGAAGGTTACTACATACTACTAAAGGGATTTTTCCTCCAGGAAGACATAACGATCCTAAATATTTACACACCCAATCCCGGAGCTGTAACCTTCATCAAGCAAACTTTACCTACACTGAAACCATACATAGATCGAAACACAGTGATTGTCGGTGACTTTAATACACCACTCTCACCTATGGACAGATCAACAAGGCAAAAACTCAACAGAGAAACCTTAGAACTGAAAAACTGTATAGACCAACTAGATCTAACAGACATCTGCAGAATATTCCACCCAGCAATAACACAATATACGTTTTTCTCAGCAGCACATGGAACATTTTCCAAAATAAATCACATCTTAGGCCATAAAACAAACCTGGACAGATTCAGAAACACTGAAATTATTCCATGCACATTCTCAGACCACAAAGGCATCAAACTGTAACTGAACACACATCTCCACCAACGAAAACCCTGTAACTCATGGAGACTGAACAACACATTGTTGAATCACTAATGGGTCATCGAAGAGATCAGAACAGAAATCCAACAGTTTATGAAATTTAACAGTAAGGGGCACACAAAATACCAACTCCTTTGGGACACAGCAAAGGCAGTACTCAGAGGAAAATTTATAGCACTGAGTGCCTTCAACAACAAGTTGGAAAAATTGAAATCCAACATTAATGTCTCACCTTCAGCTCCTGGAAAAAGTGCAACAAACCAACCCTAATCCCAGTAGAAGAAAGCAAATTGTTAAAATCCAAGTAGAATTAAATGATTTGGTATCCAAAAAAAACTATAGAAAGAATCAGCAAAGAATCAGCAAAACAAGGAGTTGGTTCTTTGAAAGAATTAACAAAACTGACAAGCCCTTAGCAAATCTTACCAAAAAAAAGAAGAGAGCATATTGAAATAAACAAAATCGCAGATGAAAATGGTAATATCATGACAGAAATTACCAATATCCAGAATATCATGAGGGAGTACTTACAACACATTTATGCCAACAAATTTGAGAATCTAGAGAAACGAAGGAATTCCTAGCCAATATTAACATACCCACACTGAACCAAGAAAAACTAAGCCAACTCAACAGGCCCATTTCAAGCCCTGAAATAGAAATGGCAATTAGAGAACTTCCACCTAAGAAAAGCCCAGGGCCAGATGGATTCACAGCTGAATTCTATAAGGTCTTCAAAGCAGAGCTCACACCAATACTCCTCAAGCTCTTCAACGAAATTGAAAATGAAGGTTCCTTACCAAACTCATTCTATGAAGCCAGTATAACCCTCATGCCCAAAACACAGATTCATCAAAGAGAGAGAACTATAGACCTATATCTTTGCTGAACTTCTCAATAAAATACTGGCCAACCGTCTACAACAACTCATCAAAAAAATTATATACTATGATCAAACTGGATTCATCACAGGGAGGCAAAGCTGGTTCAACATACACAAATCAATTAATATAATTCAACACATCAACAGGAGCAAGGACAAAAATCACATGATTGTCTAAATAGACGCGGAAAAGGCATTTGACAAGATCCAACACACCTTTAGTTAAAAGCTCTGGAGAAACTAGGAATCCATGGAACATTCCTCAATGTAATAAAGGCTGTGTATGAGAAACCCACTGCTAGTATTACACTTAATGGTGAAAATCTAAAGCCATTCCCTCTAAAATCAGGAAGGAGACAAGGATGCCCACTCTCTCCACTCCTCTTTAACATAGTACTAAAATTCCTAGCCAGTGCAATAAGGCAAGAAGCAAGCATAAAGGGGATCCAAATAGGGAAGGAGGAAACAAAACTATCCGTCTTTGCAGATGACATGATTATGTATTTAAAGAATCCTATAGACTCTACTCCCAAGCTCCTTGAGCTGATTCAAAGCTTTGGAAGATTAGCAGGCTATAAAATCAACCCTCAAAAATCAACTGCCTTCCTTTACGCCAACAGTGAGAGGAACGAGGCAATAATCAGGAAAGAAACTCCTTTCACAATAGCCTCAAAGAAAAGAAAGTACCTAGGAATTAGCTTAACTCAGAATGTAAAGGACCTTTTCAACGAAAACTTTAAAACCCTAAAAAAGGAAATTAAAGCAGAACTAAGGAAACGGAAAAACCTCCCATGCTCCTGGATTGGAAGAATCAACATTGTGAAAATGACAGTCTTGCCAAGAGCTATCTACAAATTCAACGCAATACCCATCAATATCCCAATGGCATTCTTTAAAGAAATAGAAGAGGCATTTCAAAATTTCATATGGAATAATAAATGACCCCGTATAGCAAAAACACTTCTTAGCAGAAAGGACATCGCTGGAGGAATTTCAAATCCAAACTTTAGACTCTATTACATAGCTATAATTCTCAAAACAGCTTGGTACTGGCACAGGATCAGGCCTGAAGACCAATGGAATAGAACTGAGGACCCAGATACTAAACCACAGACCTATGGCCACCTAATCTTTGACAAGGGAGACAAAAAATAGAATGGAAGAAAGACAGCCTCTTCAACAAGTTGTGCTGGCAGAACTGGTTAAGCACCTGCAGAAAACTAAAGTTGGATCCTTCTTTGTCACCTTGCACTAGAATGAACTCCAAATGGATCAAAGACCGGGAGGTAAAAGCTGACACACTGAAAACTTTACAGGAAGGAATAGGAGATACACTAGGCCTCCTTGGCACAGGTTGAAACTTTCTTAATAAGGACCAAGAATCACAACAAATCAGAGAAAGGCTGGACAAGTGGGACTGCATTAAACTGCAGAGTTTTATTTGGCAAAGGACATAGCTAGTAAATTAATGAGGAAGCCTACAGATTGGGAGAAGGTCTTCACCAACCAAACAACGGACAAAGGCCTCATATGTACAATATATCAACAACTCAAAAAATTGAATCACTCCAAAACTAATCTCCAAAGTAACAACCATCCCATTAAAAATGGGCCAAAGACTTAAAGAGAGTCTTCTCGGAAGATGAAACAAAAATGGCCTATAGACACATGAAGAAATGCTCAACATTTCTGGTCATAAAAGAAATGCAAATCAAAACAAATCTAAGATTCCACCTCACTCCAGTTAGAATGGCCAGGATCAGGAAAACGAATAATAACAGATGCTGGAGGAGATGTGGCCAGGAGGGATCACTACTACACTGTTGGTGGGAGTGGAAACTCATTCAACCACTATAGAAAGCAGTATGGCAGTTCCTCAAAAGACTAATCATACAGTTCCCCTATGACCCAACAATTCCACTACTTCGCATTTACCCAACCATCCAGAAACAAGGACATACTAAATCCACTAGAACAACAATGTTCATTGCAGCACTATTCACCATAGCAAAGATATGGAACCAACCTAGATGTCTCTCAGTTGATGAGTGGATCAACAAGTTGTGGTATTTGTACACAATGGAATTCTATGCTGCTGTCAGAAAGAATGGCATCGCCCCATTTGTTAGGAAATGGAAAGACGTAGAAAAAATCATATGAAGTGAAGTAAGCCAGACTCAAAGGAACTTAGGCTCAATGGTTTCCCTCATTCGTCATAATCAGTAGAAACCTTGGGCTCTACTAGCAGAGATCTGCAATAGAGCAACATCTTGATACATAAGGCCATATAGTATGAACGTAATTGAAAGGACCTCCAGGATATTGAAACAAAAGCCATATAATGAATGATTGTTGTCCTTAATGTACTATGTTGTCTCTCATCTTCTTTGCTGTCCCTTGGTTATCTCATATTGTTATAGTATCTCACTTTGTTATCTGATATATTGAATTTATTTGTATTTGCTTATTTGAAATTTGATAGGGAAAGGGGGAAAACCAAGACTGGTAGGGGGTGGGGGGGAGGGAAATGGGTACCAAGACATGTGAAAGGGTATCAATGTATGTGAATTAATTCACCTTCTATCTGGCAAATATCATGTAACCCTTTTAGGAATTACTAATCCTGGAGGTCTTTCTTTTATCGTCATCCTATATGGACTTATGTATGTAGGTTTTGCTCTATTTTAAGCCTTTGCTAGGAGAGCCCAAGGTTTCTACTGATTATGACTAATGAGGGAAAACATTAAGTCTATATTCCTCTGATTCTGGCTTACTTCCCTTAATATGATTTTTTTCTAATTCTTAGACCATTTCCTTACAGCAGCTGTTCTTTCAGAAAGCAGCACAGAATTCCGTTGTGTATAAATACCACATCTTGTTGACCCACTTATTAACTGAAGGACATCTGGGTTGGTTCCATATCTTGGCTATGGAAAATAGTGCTGCAATGAACAGCACTCTGCTAGTGGATTTAGTTTGTTCTTGTTTCTGGACGATTGGGTAAATGCCAAGTAATGGAATTGATGGGTCATAGCGGGGCTCTATGTTTAGTCTTTTGAGGAAACACCATCCTGCTTTCCACAGTGGTTGCACGGAATTGCACTCCCACCAAAAGTGTAGTAGTGATCCCAGCTGGCCACATCCCTTCCAGTATCTGTTGTTATTAGATTTGTTGATCCTGGCCATTCTAAACGGGGGGAGGTGCAGTCTTAGAGTTGTTTTGATTTGCATTTCTTTTATGGCCAGAGTTGTTGAGCATTTCTTCATGTGTCTATAGATCATTCTTATTTCTTCTTCAGCAAAGACTCTTTAAGTCTTTGGCCCATCTTTTAATGGCATGGTTGTTTCTTTGGAGATTAGTTTTGGAGTGATTCAATTTTTTGAGCTGTTGATATAGTTTAGATATGAGGCTTTTATCCATTGTATGGTTAGTGAAGATCTTATGCCACTCTGTAGGGTCGGTAGTTAGTTTGCCAGCTGTGTCCTTTATCATACAGAAGCTCTACAGTGTAATGCAGTCCCATTATCCAGACTTTCTCTGATTTGTTGTGTTTTGGGGTCCTTATTAAGACAGTTTCGACTTGTCCTATCTCTTATTGTAAAGTTTTCAGGGTATCTGCTTTTACCTTGAAGTCTATGATCCATTTGAAATTAATCTCGGTGTAAGGTGACAAAGACGTTAGTTTTCTGCAGGGCTTAACCAGTTCTGCCAGCAGCAGCTGTTGAAGAGGCTATCTTTCTTCCCTTCTATTTCTTTGATTCCCTTATCAAAGATTAGATCTTTGGCCATAGGTCTAGGGGTTAATATCTGAGTGTATTTCTTTGGTCCTCAGGACTGTTCTTGTGCCAGTACCAAACTGTTTCGTTCACTGTAGCTCAGTACTGAAATTCCTCCTGTTCTGTTCTCTCTGCTAAGAATTGTTTTTCCTATGCAGGTTTCTTTTATTGTTCCATATGAAATTTCACCTTGCCTCTTCTATTTCTTTAAAGAATGACATTGGGATATTGATGGGTATTGCCCATCAATGGCAAGATTGCCATTGGCAAGACTGCCATTTTCATGATGTTCATTCTTGCAATACAGGAGCATGTTTCCTCAGTTCTACTTCAGTTTCCTTTTGGGGGGTTTTAAAGTTTTCATCAAAAAGGTCCTTTACATTTTTAGTTATGTTAATTCTTAGGAGCTTTATTTTGTTTGAGGCTATTCTAAAAGGAGTTGCTTTCCTGATTGTTGCCTCAGAAAACCAGTTTTTCAGGTTTCCAAGCCACCTACCCACCACCACATCTAAATAGTCTAATAAAGGAATTTACATCTTGTGTTTTTGCTGGTTATATTTATGCTGAGGTTCTGACACTTGAAGAATGGTCCTTCCTAGACTCATATAGAGTATTTGTTAGACTCATATGGAGTACTCTACTTCCAATAATGTCACCCAACAGCGTAGGGAGACTGGACAGACCCTTACTTGAAGGAACAGACTTGTGAACCACAGTATTTCACATCTTCCTCTCTGTCCTCTTGTTTCTCCAAGTCAGCCAGTCTTTGCTGTACTCAGATTGTGGTGCAGGAGCCTGTACATTATCACCATGTTCATGACAATGCCTCTGGTTTGGTATGGACAGTACTATCTCACTACCAAAAATAGAGCATGGTCACAGGGAATATGGGTGGAGCCCAGGTAAGGCCTTGTTGCTTGGTGCTCTTTTCTTGGACAATACAAAAGACAGAGAATAGAATGTTCTCACAGTTTGAATCAGGACATCACAGTCATATTTTATGAAGACAACAACCATTAACTTTAACTCCTCCTCTAATAACGATTTCTGGGGCAGATGGATGTCCTTCACATCGTGACACAAGAAAGATGCTAAAATTCACATGGGCCCTATTTTTAAATATGTTAATTATTATGAGAGTGATAAAGAGGGGTACTTATAAGTCAGGAAAGGAGTACATTTCTTCCTAGACAGTGTCTCCTTTTTCTCTCTCCTAGTTTTTCCCTTGCATCCCCACCCACAAGTTGTGTAGTTCACTTTCAAAGGTCTGTCTCCTGGGTACAACTGTTACTTTTGCCCACCATTTCCCCCTCTATCTCTGTGTCTCTGCTTGAGTCCTCCCCAAACCACATAATTAAATGCACAAGTCAAAAAGAAGGAAACAGGGACAAAGGAAAGAGCCTCTTGTTTCCATCTCCCATAGTTCATTTTGATGACTAGTTTTCATATGATCAGGTGCATTGTGCCTTTGTGTTCCTGTCCTACGAGTATCCTCCCTTGCTCCTCTCTGTGTGAAGGCCCAGAGTTCTGTATCATTTTCCATGTCCCAGGGTGTTTTAGTACTAGTTCTACACGTGGGCAAAAATGTTGTCTCTCTCAAATTGGCTATTCTCACATACAGTGATTTTCCTGGGCCCATCCATTTTTCTCCCCTGCAAGTAACTATTTTTTCTTTCTAATGGTGGTGTAATTTCTTGGTGCATTTCTTTGTATCCACTGATGTACTGTTGGACTCCTGGGCTGTTTCCATAACTTGGCTATTGTGATTAGTGAGCAGTGGACATGGATGTGCAGGTGTCTCTACGGTCAGTGGTGTTCAGGTTAGATGCCAGGAGTTGTATGAAAGCTCTGTGCTTAGTTTCTTCAGAAACCTCCAGAGAGCTCTTCATGGAGCTTGTACTAGTTACATACCCACCAACCTTTCAACAGAGTTCCTTTTCACCACATACCTGTTGTTGTTGTTTGAACTCAAAATGATGGCCAATGAAACTGGGGTGAGATCTAATCTCAGAGTAGTTTTGATTTGCATTTCCTCTATGGCCAGGAACAAAGAGCTTTTCCTCAGGGTTTTCTTTTTGTTTCTTGCCTCTTCTTATGAGAAGTCTCTCCTTAGCTCCTTTGCCCATCTAGTGGCTGGCTCATTAGCGTAGAAAGGAGCTGCTTTCCTGAGTTCCTTGTATATTTTAGGCAGGAGACCTTTGTCAGATGTATTGTTGATGAAGATCTTCTCCCTGTCTGGTGACTATCTTTCTACTTTAGTATCTATGTCCTTTGCTATGGAAAAAATTTCCATTTTGTTGAAATCCCATGTGTTTAGTCTCTCCCTATCTGCTGTGCCCATAAACATCTTGTCAAAAAGTTTCTGTCCATGCCTCTGAGTTCTTGTGTTCCTCCTACTCCACCCTGTAGTAATTTCCAGGATTCAGGTCTGATGATGATGCCTGTGATCCACTTTGAGTTGATTTTAGTGCATGGTGATAAACAAGATCCACTGATAATCTTCTGCATATGGATGCCTTGTTTTCCCAATAGCAAGTATCGTACAAGCTGCCCTTTTTCCACTGTCTACCTTTGGCTCTCTAATCAACTATCAAATAAAGTAGTAAGTACATGTATCATTTGTCTGCTCCCTTGATCTTTGGGTGTTTGTTTGAACCAACACTATAGATCTGTACTACAGTTTCAGGTCTGGGATGTGAGACCACCAGCATTGTCATTTTGCCCACAATTGCTTTGGCTACTCATGGTGTTTTGCTGTTCCATCAGAATTTTCAGTTTGTTTTCTCTCTCTGGGAAAAGTGCTTCATTGGTATTTGCATGCAGATTGCATTATATTTGCAGATCCTTTTGAATGCTTTAAAATCGTAGATCATTTATGTTCCTTTCCAGTGTACTAATTCTGCCTCTCTTTCCACTTAGTGCTGCTCTCTTTGTTCCTGTTATCCAACTTTCACAGTTTTTGTTATAAAATAATTTTTTGCTTCCATAGGTTTATTACTAGATATGGACATGGATTCTTTACGTTCCCTTAGATACTGAGATCCTGTCATCTGCAAATAGGACTATGATGATTTCTTCTTTTCCCTTTGTGACTCTCATGTATTTATTGATTGATGTATGTATGACTCGTCCTAGGAATTGCAGAATTCTACTGAAGAAATGTGGAAGGAGTAGACAACCTTGCTGTCTTCCTGATTTAGTGGAAATGGTTTTACTATTTCAACATTCCCTAAGGTGTTGGCTGTTGGTCTATCACATACAGATTTCATAAGAGGTGTGTTCCTCCTATTCCTAGCTTCTGCAGAGCATTTCATATGAATGGATACTGGATTTGGGTAGTTGTTTTTCCCCGTGTCTACTCAGATAATCCCTATGGCCATTTTGAAAGGAAAAACAGAGAAAGTAACACCGAAGTTTCTATCACTAAGCACATGCAGAAGAAACAGTTTCCACCAGAGGCTAGCGGATTTTCCGATGATGTGCACACAATGGATAACCATGAACTTCTGGAAATACAACGTGAAGTACACACATCTTATATGTTGAAAGAGGAAGAATGTATTACTAGTAAAGGACCTGAGATAAGAAAATACTGTAATTGGACCTTGAGTGAGGCCCTGTGGTAGAGTGCTTGTCTAGCATGCAGGAAGCACGGGGTTGGACTCCTTGGTACCACGGCTACACAGAAAGGAACAAAAGAGGTGCAGAGATTATGGACTGGGCCCAGGCCCTGAGGTCCAGCCCCAGGACTCACGCGAAAAAAGAAAGAAACGCATAAATCCATACAGACACACACATAGAGACACACATGTACACAGTGAGATCTATACATGTATCTACGTATGACTTGTTTATGGATACAGAAATTTGTGCACGTATGTACACATACCTATGCATATATGCATATAGATGTATGTGTATATATGCATGCCGTATATATGGGTATGGATATGGATACATGGCACAGATATGGTACTCAAGTCGGAAGAGTACCTTCATTTTAAATGCAGTGTTCTAAAAGCGGGGCAACTGCATACAATTCTATGTACCGTCAGTTGCAGTGGTGTCATTTCTCTGAAGGGAACAAGTGTTGAAGCTAATAAGTCAATACACGATGCTTGTCAGATCAGTATGTAGGGCAAAGTACCGAACAGTGTGATGCGGAGTGTCCGTGTTCAGAAGTGGTGTGGATACAAAGGGTGAGGAGGACGCCGTGGGTCTGTACCTGTGAGCGTCGGTCCTCAGGAGGCTGAGACTGGGCAGTAGGGTTCCACGTTGAACCAACGTGCCAGGAGATGAGTACTGGAGGAGCACTAGTACTTGTACAGACACAAACAGCAGGCCCCCCGCAAGTTAAGAGGAGAGAAGATCTTGGGTCCAACTACTACATTAGCATGGACTGAGAAAAGAACACCGGGAATTAATCGGCAGGCTGTGGAAGGAAAGAAATGGAGGCTTTGGATTCCTGGCTTTCGTTTTGGGGTGTGTCGTACTCCGGCAGAGGCCCGTGGGAGGACATCATGTCAATATTTGGCGGGGGGATTCACCGGCTCTTTAGTACCAGGCCATCTGGCTCTTCCTCAAGCTTTGCTGATAGTGAAGGAATGGCAGGGAAGAAGGACCATCATTCACAGTGAGCATTTCATTTTACTTTTGCCTCCCCTCGCGGTGGAGCCCAAAACTCGAGAATCCCTCGGCGGCCCACCCCTTCGTGTTACAGCGCCCACGATGCCGACTTCCTCAACCGCTTGGCCCCTTACATCCGGGACCTTCAGGACGCCAAATGGGTGGGGCCGAGGCGGGGGCGGTCGCTGAAGCGGGAAGCGGGAAGCGGGTCATCGCGTCACCATAGAGACTCCGGAAAGAAGGTAAGAAATACAGGAACACGGGTACAGCACCGATTTCTGAGCGGCGGCAGGGACTGTCCGAAGCTGAATCCTCTCCCGTGAAGAGAGAAATCGTTGTGGCGCCGACGTTGTAAGAGTTGTACCTCAGGTTTTACCGGACGTCCTAGACACATCCTTTCAGCACGGTAGACACTGATTCACCTGTGCACGAAAAGGTATTGTTGGCTGGGGGTCGGGAGGAGCGGGGCCTCACAGGCTGCTAAAAGCCGGCTTGGGGCCCGGTTCCGTGGAAGGAAACCCCGCGGAGCTGGAAGTTGTCCCGAGTGGGGGATGGGCTTACACTCTGTGGTGTCCCCGAGGAAAAGCAGCGGAAAACCACGTCTGCGGCGGAGAATCTCCGTTGTCTAGAAAGCCTTCGGCCTGCTGTGAGGGGCTCTGGCTTCCTGCGACGGGGATTTTCCCACAGCGAATGCTCTCCCCACTTGCCCAAACCACGGTCCGC
Source organism: Megascapheus bottae (assembly GCF_031878675.1). Taxonomy (NCBI): domain Eukaryota; kingdom Metazoa; phylum Chordata; class Mammalia; order Rodentia; family Geomyidae; genus Megascapheus; species Megascapheus bottae. The sequence goes on from NC_143548.1 coordinate 8,639,111, forward strand.
CATTTTGGGGGGCGGGGCGGGACGTGCGGTGGGCTGGGTGGTGAGGGGGCCGAGGGGTGGGGTGCGGGGTGCAGTGCGCTGCGGTGGGAGGGGCAGCTGGGGAGGTGCGGTGTGCGGTTCCGTGCGGTCGGAGGTGAGGTGGACTGGGGCGGGGTGGAGGGCCCGGGGTGGTGAGGTGGGGTGCGGGGTGAGGTGGGGTGTGAGTGGTGAAGCGGGAATGGCGGTGGAAGGAGGCCCGGGTGGTGAGGTGGGGTGTGTGGTGAGGTGGGGTGCGTGGTGAAGCGGGAATGGCGGGTTTGGTGGAGGCCTGGGTGGTGAGGTGGTGTGTGTGGTGAGGTGGGGTGCGTGGTGAGGTGGGGTGTGAGTGGTGAAGCAGGAATGGCGGGTGCAGTGGAGGCCCGGGTCGTGAGGTGTGTGGTGAGGTGGGTGTGAGTGGTGAAGCGGGAATGGGGGGTGGCAGGAGGCCCGGGTGGTGAGGTGGGGTGTGTGCTTAGGTGGGGTGTGAGTGGTGAAGCGGGAATAGCGGGTGTGGTGGAAGAGGGTGTGGTGGAAGCTCGGGTGGTGAGGTGGGGTGGAGGGCCCGAGGTGGTGCTGTGCTGTGGTCGTGCAGTGCTGTCGAGATACCCTCGGCCGGCAAGGAAAATCGCAACAATTAGGACTTCTTCTCAAGCCACTTTTTATTCAGGCCGCTCACAGTTTCTCTCTCCTCCCGTCTCCCTCTCGTTTCTCCTCCCACTTCCTCTTAACCTTGCCTTATAAGGCTCTCTTAACCAATCAGTTTTGCTTCCTCTTATAAACAAGCCAATCATATAACAGCACGCATATAGCACACTTTGGGCAGACCCTAATATGGCAACAGACAGACTTCCGTTCACGCAGGAGGAGCGTGACTAGGCATTCTATTTCCTTAACTTCACGGATCAACAGATTCAAAACAACAAGGCAAACAGCGGAAATCGGCCCCATCTTGTAATGGCGATTTTCTGGCTACTTACATCTCCCCCTTTTTTGTTTATTTGTAGTAGGAAGGGCACGAGGCCTGCAGAACCTCCTGTCATTCCCACCACAGTAGCAAGGGACCATGCCTGTCTTAGGTTGGGGAGATGCCTCTTGATCCTTACCCGTCATGGACACAAGATACTTGAGCATTGTGGTCTTTCTTAGGTTGGTATTAAGACCAATCTCCTCACTTACCCGTCTTTGACTACTGGTCCAGCATGCTTAACCATACCTGGGGGGGTTGTTCCATAGTGATAGCCATTAATGCCTGTTGTATTATCAGTTGATTGCGCTTCCTCTGCCTCAGTATTTGTCTGCGTAATGCAAACACAATCCAACACAAAATGCCTAGACCCACGTTCAACAATACAATTAAAGATACACATCCTGCCCATTCCTTAATCCAATTACAAGAACTGGAAACCTAATTTACAAAATCTTCCCCAGTGGCAATATTCACCCGTGTGGTATTAACAATCATAATTTCATAGCGCAACTGATCGGTAAGATTTTCAAATTCCAAAGACCAGGATTCCGTCAACATTTTCCCTAACCTTCTAGACAAATTGGCAGCATGAGAAAAATTATCATAAGTCAAAGGAGTAATACATAATCCACTACCCGTACCCACACAAGTAAGTTGAGCATAACTATATACAAGATCCAACTGTTCCTGCAGTAAGTCCACTCTCTGATTTAACACCATAAATCTGCGATGATTAACTTGTATCTGTGTGTCCATCGCTTGAGAAACAGGCTCGGATAGTCTATTTGCGGTCGCAGCTGTTTGAACCGATGTCACCAGGGCAACAGCACTAGCAGCAGCTGTTGAGATCAAAGACAAGATCAAGACAACCAAAGCAGCCTCGGTCGCTTTAACTTTACAATCAAGTCCTTCTCTTGCACTTGGACCGGAACAGGAAGAAATGTTGGCAATCTCATAACCACAACAGCATAAAACAGACTAGCATTCCAACATTGGCTCAAATAACATCGATTTTGTGAACAATTTAAAAAAGAACCATTAACAATATTATAATCAAAAACAAGAAACATAAAAGGAGGCCAAACACAAACAGGGCTAGCATCAAAATTGGCCTGGTATTTGCAGGAAGAATTGTATCTAACATGATCATTATAAATTGAACCATCTGACATCATACAATTAGAATTTGTACAAGTATAATTACAATAACGAATCATCCCATCTTGCAAAAAGGCCAAGGCATTAGCACTACTACAAGCATATTTTCCACAAATTAACCAAACATTAAAGGGATTCTCAGGGTGAGAATAACGAGGTAAATGATAGGTAAAATTATAATTACTAACAAAAGTACTATTGGCAAATTTAGCAATAAAAGGGGTAAAAGCAAAACCAGGTTTTAATCCCACTGCTCTGGAACTCTGGCATCCTGTCCACTCCCACGGCCATACCAATTTTGACTTACACCTAGGATACAATAAAGGAACTTTGGCATTCCCTAAAAACTCCGAATAAGGGGCTAAGGGAGCTAGGGCAGTAAGACTTACTACACGTTTATCCTGAGAAACATTTTTTGCAAACACTCCTATCTCTTGCTTATCCAGCTGTATACAATCACCATTAGTAGCATTTTGAGATACAACAAAACATAATGTCGCTTCCAAATGCATGGCTAAACTATAATTTCCTAACTCCGAACTAAAAGGGACATAAGGAAGTTGTAATGAACCATTGGCAGTAAACAAATATGGAAAAACTCTAGAGGTACTAGTCACGGGCATCGGTAATGGGAACGTCTTCATCATGGCCCATAGTAGACGAGGCTCCACCAGTGGGCAGAGTAATGCTATCAGCAGTATCTTCTTTGCGATCATTTTCTTGCGACTTTCTCACCAGTCATTCCGGCACCCAAATAGGATCCTGTGAGTCCTGTGGAAACACACAAACTGTTCCTCGTACCCATGAGAGTATGGGGTCTGGCCCATTCCATTGGCCAGTTAATATATCCTTCCACTTTACCAATCCCTTGAATTGCCCTTTAATTGGAGTGGTGTGCCGCTCCATGGCAGAATGGCCTTGAATATCCAAATTTAAAAAATTTATAGTAAAAAGGGCTAAAGAAGTTCTTTCTTTTGGTGTCCTTTTATACCCAATTCCCCCTTTTTGTTTTTGTAAATAAATTTTTAGGGTGCGATGAGCTCGTTCCACAATACCCTGACCTTGAGGGTTATAAGGCAATCCATGGGAAACCTGCACTCCCATGGTTTGGCAAAAGGCACCAAATTGTTTACTTGTACAGGCAGGACCATTATCTGTTTTAATAAGATAAGGCATTCCCCAGGAAGCCCAAGCTTCCAGACAATGAATAATTACATGATGAGTAGTCTCTCCCCCTAAAGGGGTAGCATGAATAATTCCTGAACATGTATCAACTGAAACATGTAAATATTTTAACTTCCCAAATTCTGTAACATGAGTAACATCCATTTGCCAAATTTTTAAGGGAAGTAAGCCACGGGGATTGACACCTAATGGCACAACTGGAAGATGGGTAACACATTTTGGGCAATTTAATATAATATGCCTGGCATTTTGACAAGACAATTTAAACCAAGATTGCAGGGTGCGAGCATTAACATGAAGTTGACTATGAAATTCTTGGGCCTGCACTTCTGGGGTAAATACAGCAAAAGCCATTTGCATACGCGTACACTTATCCACTACATCGTTGCCTAGACTTAGGGGCCCAGGCAAACCTGTGTGGGCACGTATATGCAATGGGAAAAAGGGGGCTTTGCGAGCACAAATTAGTTCCTGCAATTGCCTAAACAAATTACATACAGTGCTACTTTTACTTATGGGTCCTGCAGCTTCTAAAAACTGCAAAGCATTAACTACATATGCAGAATCAGAAATGATATTAAAAGAAAAGGAACAATTTCTAAATACAGAAATAGCAACCTGCAATTCTATTTGTTGTGCCGACCCAGGCTGAAACTGACATAATACTGGTTCCTGACCCTCAACCAAATAGGGTCCCAACCCATTTTTGGAACCATCAGTAAAAATATTAACTGCTCCGGGTATGGGTTGCTTGGCAGTAATTACTGGAAAAACAATTGGATGTTCCTTAAAGAATTGTAAAAAAGGATTTTTGGGATAGTGATTATCAATTTTTCCAATAAACATACAATTTAAAATAGACCATTCATCAATGGTGACATTTACAGCCTGAACTTGCTGGGTATTATATGGAACTATAAGAAAATTAGGCTGATAGCCGCAATGTTCTATACTAAATTTAATTCCTAAAATAGATAAATTGGCAACTGCCGTGGGATAATATTCAATAGATTTGACAGGGGACATTTTCGGATGGATCCATGCTAAAGGTCCATCCTGCCATAACACTCCTGTAGGCTGCTGAAATGAGGCTAGGATAATTAAAGAAATTTCTCGCCCTGGTTCTATTCTTTGTAAAAATGTCAAATTTAGTTTTTCTTCTAAAATTTCTAAGACTTTTCTAGCCGCAGAGGTTAATTCTCTTGGTGAGTCCAATGCAGATGAACCTTGCAATAAATCATATAAGGGCTTCAATTCACTATTACTCATAGGCAAGGAGGTTTGAACCCAATTAATGTCTCCCAAAAGTTTCTGAAAATCATTCAAAGTCTTAAGGTGGTCTTTTTGCAATTGCCATTTCAAAGGCCTTATTTTTTGGGATGTTATTTTACTTCCTAAGTATTGCACTATCCTATCCTTCTGGGGCTATGGATAATCCTCTATTTTCCAGGCAGTTAATTAATGTGGCAAAAGCCTTATCCAATATGTTTTGATCTTTGGAAACCAACAAGATATCATCCATATAGTGCAAGCACCGCACCGATGGAAACTTCTCCCGAACAGGAATTAAAGCTGCATGTACATACAAGTGACACAAGGTGGGGCTATTGGCCATTCCCTGAGGCAGCACAACCCATTCAAAATGCTCGTCTGGGCTCTTTTGGTTTATAGAGGGTAGGGTAAAAGCAAACCTACAAGTGTCCATACTATTCAGCGGAATGGAAAAAAGCAATCTTTTATATCAATAACAATTATGGGCCATTCTCGAGGCAAAGTAGAAAGTAAAGGCAGTCCTCGTTGAACAGGCCCCATGATTTGCATTTGGTTATTGATTGCTCGCAAATCATGTAATAGTCGCCATTTTCCAGATTTTTTTTTGATAACAAATATGGGAGTATTCCAGGGAGACACTGAGGGGCGGACATGTCCTAACTCCAACTGTTCACGTACCAGGGCTTGGGCTGCAAGTAATTTTTCAGAGGGAAGTGGCCACTGAGGAACCCACACAGGGTCCTCTGTCTTCCACTGGATGGGCATGGTCTCCTCAGCGGCCCCTAAGAAAAACCCAGACCTTGGTGTTTAGAAAGCTGTATTACTGGGATAGGAGAAGTACGTCCCTGTAATTGTTTCCCTAATCCAAGACCCGGTTGGTAACCCATCTTTGACATGATTTTTTCTGCTTTGCTAGGAGCATCATTGGTAAGTTTGAACTTCATTTGTCTTAGGATGTCTCTACCCCAAAGGGATATGGGTATAGAGACCACATAGGGCTGGAAAAGTCCACTATGTCCCTCCTGATCCTGCCAATGCAACATAGCCGCACTCATGTTTGGGGTAGATGCATAGCCTAATCCCTGTAATGACTGCGAAGCAACCTGTATTGGCCAGGCTCTTGGCCAATCCTGATTAGAAATAATACTTTTATCTGCTCCAGTATCCAGCAATCCTAAAATAGACTTTCCATCTACTAATAGTTGTAGGACAGGTCGTTCTTCAAGATCCATGGATAAATAGGCTGCATTGCTTCCCAAGGAACCGAAGCCTCGATTTCCTCGACTAATATTTTTTGCAGAGAATAGTTTATGACAGCTAGGAAGTAAGAATAATTGAGCTATGTGGTCCCCAGGCAAGATGGCTGAAACTCCCTGGGGGGATTCCACCATGATTTTGATTATATCTTGATAGTCAGAATCTATTACTCCAGGGTGAATTCTAAGGCCTTTTAGGTGGAAGAGGAACGGCCAATTAAAAGACCCACCGTACCTGTAGGGAGGGGGCCCTTGAGATCGAGTCCACTAATTGGACTCCCATTTTTGGGGTTAATATGAGACTGGTGGTAGAACAGAGGACAAGTCCTGCTGACCCAGGAGTGGCTCTCCTTGCTGGCTCGGATGCCGAAGGGTTGGCCATGTCTCTGTTACTGGCCTGGAGGCAGATGTCATTGCCCCATATATTTGAGGGCCCTGGGGATGTGGGCCCCGGTACCCGTTTTTTGAACCCTGCTCGTTGAGTGGAGGTAAAAGCCGCCCTTCTTTGTCCTTTACTGACCTGCATTCATTGGCCCAGTGATTGCCTTTCTTGCACCAGGGGCAAAGACCTGGCAGAGGGTGTCCTTGAGGCTGATTTTCCGCACCCCCTCTACCATTTTTCTCTGGGCAGTTTTTTCTCATATGACCTAGCTTACCGCATTTATAGCAGGCATTGCTTCCCTTTTGTCCCTGTCTTGTCATTTGTACTGCGGCGGCGGCTAAACCAGCATTGGTAAGGGGTCCTCCAATCTTTCTACATACTTTCATCCACACCTCAATACCTTTTACTTTGTATGGGGTGATTGCTGCTCTGCATTCTTTGGTACACTGCTCAAATACTAAGTGTTGGATAAGGGGCATGGCCCTATCTGCGTCCCCAAAGATTTTTCCAGCTGCATCAACCATTCAGGCGACAAAATCAGAAAAAGGTTCTAAAGGTCCCTGAATAATTTTAGTAAGATTTCCTGCTACTTCCCCTCTATTAGGAAGAGCCTTCCATGCCCTAATGCCTATCTGGTTAATCTGGCCATAGACATCAGCTGGAAATCCATTCTGATTGTTAACAAAATTTCCCAATCCTAACAGCATATCTCTATTCCAATAGGGCCTTCCCTGATTTGCATTAATTGCAGCTTGTTCAGTAGCATACTCCATAACAAAAGCTCTCCAGTCCAGGTATTGCCTGGGGCTAAGACAAGCCGGGGTCATGCAGTTTCTATTAAGACTCTCTACCTGAGCTACAGTAAAGGAGGCTCCCACTCCATAGGCATGGACTGACTCGGACAGTGCTTTAATGGTTTTAAAATCTATGGGCTCATGATATCTCTGATTGTTGGGTCCTTCAAAAACAGGGCATCCTAGACAGAGTTCCTTTTGTACTTGTTTCCACACTTCTGGAGCTCAGGAACGTCCAACTCCCGGAACAGGCGGGGTAGGAGGAGGAGGAAAAGGAAGGGGCAGGGGCAGCGCCTCAAAATGAGGAACTTCCTGCCCTGTATTAAGGTCCAACCTCTTACGCGACCTTTTCCAGTCTCAGATAGCACTAAGCCAGGATACTGCACCTAATGCAGGCTCTTCCAGGTCATACTCCTCCTGCATATTTTCAGGTGGCAAGGGGGGGATAAATAGAAGGAATCATTCGATCCTCCCCTGAATTCTCGCTCCTGGATTCTGACCTTTCCTCCTTAAATTCCTCCAATGCTATTTTTCCTTCCACTAGCGCGCCGGAGCAGCACTCATCAGACAAACAGCTCCTAACTAGTTTCCAAATGGGTTTTACTCCGGGCCTTAGACGTCCTTGATCTGCCGCAGTGTCCAAGTCTCTCCCTAACTTATCCCAAGTAGGCAGCAACACATTTCCTGACACAGAGAACCAAGAGGCTACCTCCTCCACATTAAGGAGGAAAAGTCTCAAGATACTTTGTTTCACTTTCAAATTCTTAGTGTGCAGTAGTGCGTCAAGAGCAGTCACTAACTGTGACGATTCTGAGGCTCCCATTCCAGAGCTTTTCTCCGCTCTCTCTTTACCTACAGAAGAGAGCAAAATAAATTGGTCCCTCTTACCTGGGACTTACCGGTGCACCACCTTGAGTTCTGAAGTCCTCCCCGTACGGGCCACCAGTTGTTGCGATCCCCTCGGCCTGCAAGGAAAATCGCAACAATTAGGACTTCTTCTCAAGCCACGTTTTATTCAGCCTGCTCGCAGTTTCTCTCTCCTCCCGTCTCCCTCTCGTTTCTCTTCCCACTTCCTCTTAACGTCCCCTTATAAGGCTCTCTTAACCAATCAGTTTTGCTTCCTCTTATAAACAAGCCAATCATATAACAGCACGCATACAGCACACTTTGGGCAGACCCTAATATGGCGGCAGGCAGACTTCCGATCACACAGGAGGAGCGTGACTAGGCATTCTATTTCCTGAACTTCACGAATCAACAGATTCAAAACAAAAAGGCAAACAGGGGAAATCGACGCCATCTTGTAATGGCGATTTTCAAGCTACCTACAGGGTGCGGTGCTGAGTGTGGGTGATGAGTTGGGGTGGGGGTGTGTCATGATGTTTGGGGCGGGGGGTGGCGGTGGCTGGTGGGTTGGGCCTGGACCCTGGGCCTATTTGCTGCCCCTGACCTCTTGTCCCTTATGGCGCTCAACCACCTGAGCCACGCAACCACTCCCGGTTCGCTGGGGCTGAGCTGGAGAACAGAGTCTCACCAGGGCTGTGTTAAATGGAGACAGAGGAAACATACATGACACGTGCCTACATCTTGCACAACTTCAGAGGAATTGTTTCCTTCCTGCCTTGCTGGAGTTAACGGCTACATGCTGTCTTTAGTAATTGTGGAACTGCTGAGGGATGCAAAAGTCACTCTAAAAGGCCGATACAGATGCCAAGAGCTTGGCCTCGTGGTGCAGAGCCTGCCTTACATGCACCAAGACCCGGTTCGATTCTTCGGTACCACATACATTAAAAAAAAACAGCCAGAAGTGCTGCTGTGGATAAAAGTGGCAGAGCTCCAGCCTTGAGAAAGTGCAAGGGTAGTGCTCAGGCCCTGAGTTCAAACCCCACGACTGGCAAAAAGTTTAAAACTATAAATAAATAAAATGGTGATGGAGAGTTTATGAGTCCTTATATTTTTGAAACTGCACACACTACATGCAGTGTGCTCTTACTGAGAAATGAAGTATGAACACTGTACATATGAACTACTCTGATTTGCCTAGTCTGGTCTTCTCTCTTGTATCCCACAAATATATAACATGTTCCAGTGAAATAGTGACACCCTGAACATTTCAATTCTTAGATTTGTACATGCAATAAATTTATCACAATCTTCTAAATCTTCTTACTGTGGCCTAATAGGCCAGCGATAGCGGTGCTTTATATATGACAAATTTTGTTGTTTCAAGTAAGACTCATTAAGGTCTGGTTTTTCAGGTTCTTTGACTAGAGTATTAAGCACACTGAAAACCTTCGATTTTGATTTTTTTGTTTGGTTTTGTGTGTGTGTGTGTGTGTGTGTGTGTGTGAGTGTGTGGATGTGTTTGTGTGTGTGTGTGTGTGTGTGTGTGTACCTTACAGGAAAAGGATGGCATCTGATCAGCCTAGGAAACTGTTTGTAGGAGGCCTTAGTGCAGACACCAGTGAAAAGGCCCTTGAAGGGATCTTTTGTGTGTTTGGACACATAGCAGAAGGTAGGTCTTTGCTTAAGCCTCTGTGTGGGTAAATAGATGTTAAATACATGAAATAATAATCTTAATATTGTTCAAATAAAATGTCTGTTCTTCAAACTTGAAAGACAAATACTACATTTTAAATGAAGCACTGACTCACTACAATGCCCTAAGCATCTCATAGCACTGAAGAAGAAAATAACAAATGTGTTGTGGAAACATGTGAAATGTGATGGGCTTGTTGTTACTGAAATATTAGTGAATGTGTAACAGGGATGGATGTCAAGAAAGCTTTGACTGCTGTGCCTATCAGCATAATATTAAAAAGAAATCACTGTGTTTGCCGTTTTATTCTTCATGTTCTTGCATACATTAAAACTGTTTCTGTATATTGCAGTTATTTTGCAGAAGCATGGGGAAATTAAGAAGTCTAGAGGCTTTGCTTTTATTACCTTTGAAAACTCTGCAGATGCTCAGTGCGCAGCCAAAGAGATGAATGGAAAAGTAAGCATCTTTTAGTATTATCTTATTTCTGTTCAACAATTGCCAAAATTGGTTTCTTTTCTGCAGTAGATATAATATATGATGATGTGGTGAAAAGGTGATATGATGCCATATGGCCCCATTGACACTTTGTGTTGTAATATACTCAGAAATGGCTGTCAAACATGTACCTGTGGTTCACAGTTCATGAACTTAGGATTCATTTAAAAAGAGGATGCAGTCAGGACATGGAGGCCACAGATGATTGTGTTAGACCTCTAAAAACAAACAAATTGGGCCGAGATTTGGCCTAGTGGTAGGGTGCTTGCCTAGCATTCACCAAGACCTGGGTTCCATTCAACAGTACCACATACATAGAAAGTAAACCAGAAGAAGTGCTGAGTCTGACGTGGTGGACCTCTAGGGATGAGAAGCCCAAGGACAGTGCTTAGGCCCCTAGTTAAAGCCCAGGCCTGGCAAAAAAATTGAAAAATAATATTTTTATCATCTGTTACAAGAAGCAAAATTAAAAGCCAGTACGGCTGAGAGCAGTAGACTAGGAAAAACCTGAGCAACAATTTACAAGTCCCAAGTTCAAGTCTCTGTAGGAACAGAGACCAAAATCTTGAGAAAGGAATTAGATGTGCACAGCTTATTGAGTAAACTTGTTTCATGTTCCTATTCCAAGATCACTATCAATAGTATGTTAGCCCTCCATCAATTAGACCTTGCTGGGCATTAGTGATCATTGTGTAATACTAGCTATTGGAAATGGCTGAAATCTGCTGGAGTTTAGTACCAACTACATGAGCCTACATGTCCTAATAAGGAGAAAAAGTCCAGGTCATAGAAGTCTGTCTCAAGTTGTAACAGGCAGTATATGCCGTCCAATGAGCTTGAGGTCTTGAGTTGTAAGTTGGAAGCTAGAAAAAGTAAATAAATAAAGCTACAACTTTAAAGAAACCTGCAAAAAGGACAAACAGAACAGATAAGGAAAGAGATGCAAAATAAAATAAATGAAAATAAATCAAATGTAATACAAGTTGTGTGAAGATTTTGATGGTTTGTTCCTCTCGAGTATTTTTGTTTCCCGGTCCTGGGAATTAAAATCTGAATCTGTGCACTATCCTAGGACACTTTTTGCTCAAGGGTAGGGCTTTTCCAGTTTATCTATAGTAACACTTCAGGCTTTTCTGTGTATATGGTACTTAGGAATTGAGCCCACGACCTCATGCATTCTTGCCAAGTGCTACCACTATGACAGGCTGCTGGCCCTTCAAACTGTTTGGTTTGTCTGCCTGTCAATTTTGCGTAATCTGGGGGTTTGAACACAAGATTCTGCTTGCTAAACAGATACTCTACATGCTTACAAATTGTTTTTATTGTTAGTGTAAGTAAAGATGATGTACAGAGGGATTACAGTTACCCAAGTAAAGTGTGTTTCTTTTTTGGACCATGGCACCCATATTCTACTTATTTGCTATATTTTCTTGAGCTGAAAGTACTGCTTACTTGACTGTCTAAACTACCTTACATTTTTCTAACTAACAGTGGCATCTAACGTGGTGTGAAAATCTTGCACTGATGGTTTATCTTCCTAATCTCCTCCTGCACATTACCTGGATATTTCCTAGCAACATGGAAGTATTTCGATGACATCAAAGCTTTAAAAGGAACATAGGCAAGGTCACACAGAATTTTTGTGAAAAGTGGGTTTGATGGAAACTAACATGGACAAATGGATGGATCCTTTCTCTCCTATAATTCTTGGCATTCCTCAAGCAGAATGATTTTTATTATTTTATAGTAGTTATTATGGATGGCTTACTTTTTTCTATCTTGAATAAAATCTATCTATGTCTTTGAGGATTATAAATTCCAGAGGTAATGTATCTCTAGCCTGTTTAGTTTTTCTGTTATCTATATTGACATTGGAATTCAGGTCTTCAAGGTCATGCTCCATTTTCCCCTCACACAGATGGATCTATTTCAGTCAGTAGTAAAGTTTTGCTAGTTAATTGAACATAAGAGCCTCATGGAAGTTGATACCCAAGTAGAATTTAAATCACTGTTCTAAGGTCTTGAAGCCACTATCTATTCTGGGGGTAGCTTGTTTTCCTTTTTTTCCTTACATAATTCTGTCACCTTTTGTGATTCTTCTATCGTTTAAGCTCTGCCTAGTATATGCCTGCATATTTTAGCCCTTCCTCTTTGTCCTTAAAGATATTACTTCATATATCTGCCTTCTAAAAATTGACTCTTTTGGCTTCTTCTCATTTGATAACTATACACAAAAATTTAACAGCTCAAGAGGAATTATTATCAGAGATTTATTTTGCTTTAGTTCAAGCAGAAGCACAGGTGAGCATCTCCATAAACTAATGCTTTATTCTTTCATCCAACTCATGTTTTATGCATTTCCTCCTCTGTGTTACACATTAATGCAGTACCAGCAGAGTGTTCTGAATAAGTACTCTGTACTTTTAATTCAGGTTAAGGAAAATGAATGCTCTTCCACTTGATGGAAAATACTTGTTAATGAAGCATATACTTTGTACTTTCTCATATTTGCAAGAAAATATGAAGTAGTAACAAAAAACTCAAAGCAAATAAGGTGGCATTACTGGTCAAATCTTTATTTTTATTTTTTCAGTTGTTAGATGGGAAAGTAATTAAAGTAGAGCCATCTTATGGCAAACCATCTTATGGCAGTCATGGTAGAGAGAGCGGACCACCTATCTCAAGAAATACAGTGACCCAAAGAAGACGAAACGATGGCCATTCTTCATCTGAAGGGAACTTTGGTAATGTTTTAAAAGATAAACTTACACACATAGGATTGAAAGCCAGGAAGTTTGTAGAGACAAAATTAATTCTCACTCACTTCCTTATGAGCAGAACTGAAATTTACTGCTAATAAGAAAGCTAGTTTTAAACGTTTCAAGAAGTAAGATTGACTTCACAAAATACTTTTAAATTCACTTTTAAATTTTGCCCTTACTCATTCAACAATTTTTTTCACTTGAAAGTCATCGTGTGCTGGGAGCTTAGCCTAGTGGTAGAAATGCTTACGTAGCATGCATGAAGACCCTGCTTTCATTCCTGGGTACTACATATATAGACAAAAGCTGGAAGTGGAGCTGTGGCTCAAGTGGTAGAGCTCTAGCCTTGAGAAAAGTTCAGTGTCATTGATCAGGCTCTGAGTTTAAGGCTCAGGACTGGCAAAAGAAAGAAATCATTTATAATGCCCTCAGTTGGAAGCAGTGCTGTAGCTTAAGTTATAGAGCAATAGCCTTGAGGTGTAGACATCTGGAGCATAGAGCTCAAGTCACACATCCCTCCACAAGGTATGGAGGCATTGGTGGGGAGAGAGAGAGAGAGAGAAAGAGAGAGAGAGAGAGAGAGAGACAGAGACAGAGACAGAGACAGAGAGACAGAGAGACACAGAGAGACACAGAGAGACACAGAGAGAGGGGGGAATAAAGAGAGAGGAGTGGGGAGTATCCCTACTCTCTGATGAATATAAAAAGTTGAAGGGTTAGTATTGCAATTGGTTTGTTTTTGTTAAAAGTCATATAAATGTGCTCTTTTGTCATTCTGTCTATAGCTTGAGCAACAGCCCAATCTTTAAATTTACTTTATGAACTAACTAGAGCCTTCCATTCTCAAATGTGCCTTTGTTTTGTGAAAGACATAGAAAACTCATGTGGTATGTCTTTGTTGTGTTGTATGACCAGAAGAGAATGAGCCATAAAAAAAGATGTCACATAAGATTTCCCAATATTTCCTTTTCTTTTATTTGGGAAAGTGTGTTCTTACTATTTCCCTTTTTTCCAGTCCTGTTTTGATCTCAGGGCCTGAGCCCTGTCCTTGGACTTTCTCAAGGATAAGTTTACCACTTGAGCCTCTGCACCACTTTCAGCTTTTTTCCCTATGTATGTGGTACTGAGGAACAGAACCCAGACCTTCATGCATTCTAGACAACAATCCACCACTAGGCCAAATTCCCAGCCCCAGTATATCACTTTCAAAAGCATAGTTTGGCCTTAAATAGGAAATTATGAAGTATGTACTGAACATTTTATTTAATTATTTCATGAAGGTACTGAGAATATAGCTGTTAGTTCTAGTCATTAATTGCAGACACCTCTGTAAAGTAATGCAGCATTTATTGTGAGTTAAGATACATAGATTTAAATCTTTTCTTATCCATTAAATTAATCTTGAGAAGCAAATGTCAAATTGAATTTGAGGATCAGTGTGTTTATATGAGTATACATTTTGTTTTTCTCAAGAAATTTTCCCCAGCCCTTAAGTATGGACACATTATTTCCAGTTACACTGACAATAGAAGTGATAGAATTATTTTTATACCATGAAGGATGTTCATTGTACATCCATTCTCTTTAGAGCACATTGTCTTTAGGCCTCATTTCTGTGTCTTATACGTATAACTATACTTGGACTTATCTTAGGTGATATTTGAGTTCATATCAGCAATGTGTCCAAAAACATGTTTTCACAACCAGATTCTCCAGGACTTATGGTGGAAAGAGTCATTATGATGATAACCGCAGCTCACAATGTGAATGGAGAGGAAGAGATGAAAATACTGCAAGAAGAGATACCCATTCGCGTGATCATTTAAGAGGGCTTCTTCCTTCAATGGAGAGGGGTTTTGAGGCTCCTCATGAGTCAAAAAAGTAGCTCAGTGAGTGTAGATTCACAGGAGATTTGGAGATTGTGGTGGAAGGCTTGTAAGAGGAGTGAGCAAATATTAGCACCATGTTTCACTTGCATGCCAAACTTCATTTTCCAACATACAAATAGAATGGTTCTTTTCAATGATAAGTGAGTATTTCTAAAATGTTTTAGTTTAGAGGAACAAGCATAAATTTATGTTCATGTTAAAAATGGTATTTTCATCTGAACAAACAGTAACATTTGAAGAGATCCACTGGTGTTTATGTTTTTGAGAAAAGGAAGTTAGGTTGGGGGATTAAATGTCAGAATCATTACTTAAAAGAGGTTGTGATTCTGTAAGTCTGGTTATGAGAATGGTGAGTGTGAGCGTGTGGATGTGGATGCTCATACAAATGTCCCTGTGTGTGCTTTGTTCTGGGCCTAAAGTCAGTGTCTTGGCCTGAGTTCAAGGCCTGAGTGGTGTTGGAAATAAGTCTTGTGGACTCTACTGCCCAGGCTGCCAGGCTGGCTTCCCACTGGGATCCTGATATCTCCAGCTCCTGACAAGTACATTGCATCTTGGTCAATGTTGCCCCCTCCCTTCTTCTCACTCATTTTCCCCATCATATTTCTACTCCAAGTTGAATAGGTAAGTTTTAAATAGTATGCTTTGAATATGACTGCCTTTTCCCACCTGTCTCTCCTGCATTCATATTCCTACCCCACCTTAAGAAGTTCTGCTCATCATATTCATTTTGCTAAACAGTGCACTATGTTTTAAGAGGAGTAACATGCTTGGACTACATCTCCAACTGTACTTTCTAATACTCTGTTTGTGTTATTTATATTGTATTTTTACATAATAAAAGTACATAGATACAGTGCCATCTACTCACATATATATGAGAAAAGTACCAAAATTTAAGTTTGAACCTAGGGAAAAGTAACCATGAAAAGGAGACAATTGAGGATGGAGAGGGAAAGAAATGGAAAAGCACTGAGCAAGTGTGATCAAATCTTATAAAACCATTACTAGAATGCTTTGAGGTATGGAAAAAGCAGAACAGATATATTTTACACTGAATACTCATATCAATGGACAAAGTAGAAGAAAAAAGTCAGAATGGTTTGTAATTGCCAACAGGAAGTTAAAAATTCATGATTGCAACCTGGAGACTGGAGGAGCAATTAATGGTGGAGACCAGTAATGCTGGAATGTGTGTATTAAATTAGAAGGATAATTGTGTAAGTGTGTGGAGAGAAAGCACAAATCAGTTTTGTGTGTTTTGTGTGTAGGTCATGTAACACCTCTTTGCTCTTCTTCCTTCTTCCTCACTGGCTCTTCTACTAAAGGTCAGCCTAATAGGAGCTAGATGGGAGGAGTAGTATCTAGTGGTCAGAGATTAGATCTCCAGGGTGCTGTCCCTCTTCCAGCAGTAGTGTCCTGAAACTTGCCATTGACATGTGCATGCTAGAACTGCTAACTCCAAAGTCAGGAGTAAAACAAGTATGAGGTAGGCCACTGTGTATGTTTTTTCTTTGCATACTGCTAGATTTAGTTTTTACCTATGAGGATCCATCCCCTATACAAACACACACATAGATGTACACACTTATATGTGTAGGTATACCTATAAATGCATATACACATACCCATTTATAGGTATACACGTATAACTCTGTATGCCTATATGTGCACACATGTGGGTAGATACATACTGTATAAATGTATTTATATATGTATAGTCCTTTGTCACACAGAGATACGGAAGGAGAAATTGACAAACCAAACACATAAAGACATGTGCATAAACCAAATGAATAAACTGCATTTCAAGTGCATATTTCAAGTAGCATAGAGTTTTGGTTAGTTAAATTTTTTGACATTTCTTTTTTCTGTGTAAGATAAATGTTAACCTTTAGTATTTGTTGTAGCATTTTGTCACATCTTGAAGCACCCTCCAATTAGATTACTTCACTAATCTCTAGCGATTACTACTGGGTTCAATGGCTTTTCAGTGCTCTTAGGTCTTTACTCATAATGGTCTTTGAACATACAATTGAAACTATTTGTAGCTTAATGTGTAGATGTTTTAATTTGTCACAAATCCCTGGGTGAATTCCATCTCCAACTGGCTCTTAAGCCTTGAGTTAGGGTAAAAAAATCAAGTGAGAAGTAAAGGAATAGCACGCCATGATTTCTCCTTCTTTAGGCCATGTATCACTGAAGGACCCAAAAGAATTTCTATTTTTAAGCTGAAATGATTTATCGAGAGGGCCTCTATACCCATAATCTCAGTTTATTGGCAATGGTCACAGGAAGTGAAGATGGTGGCTTCCAGTAATTCTCTGCGGGATAACCTGGAATACTGTCTCTCTTTTTGTCCTGTACACTGTTTGCTTAATGTTCTAGGACAAGGAATAGAGCCCTAGGTTCTGGATAGTGATCGTCTCCTTATGTCATATACCTCTGGTCATCAGATCCCAGATTTTACAAATTCCCTAAGTTGTCATAGGAAACGTTAAGAATTGCAGCATATCTTACCTCTACGTGTACTCTAGTAATTTCTGTTTTCCTTGCTGACAAAATTACATGTATCAAAAAGGAGTAACCCATCTTAAAAATATCATTTGGGGAGTGTGGATGTAGATTAGTCAATGTGGTTTTCCAACAATATATAAATGAGGATGGTACGCATGGACATGAAAAAGTTCATATGGGGTATTTTGTTCTCTGCTGATCTTTGAACCTGAATCCCATAACTGCAAGTTCTCCATCATAGATTAAGACGATGACATCATGTACCTACATGGATTCTTCAGATTGTAAGACTGAGTCCTTAGGTATTTACATTGGTAGAGACTCTGGAGTTCTTTGAGGAACTCTGAAAATAAACCTCTTCCACAGGCTACAAGATTTAGTGGCTCTGTTTGTGAGAATCTGTCATAATTTTTTCGTGATCCACCTGACACCTCCTCCCAGGGTTCTTCCCACAAAGGTTCCCTGGTGTAATGAAGGAACCCTAACATACTTCCAATTCATTTAACAATAAATAAGAATACATTGTATGACACTGAAATATAGTCAGTCTGCTCTGGCATTAGGCAGCAGGAAATTCTTCCTATTTCTTGTCTGTCTGAGGAACAACATGGCAATTTCTGCCATGGGAGCAGAAACATATGACAACTTCTGGGAAAGCAATCATTGAAAGTGTATTTTTGCAATCATAAGATTAATGTTTCTTCCAAGGAAGACCCATTTCTACAAACACACACACACATCTATGCATGTATATGTACCTATACATTCTTATATTGGCATACACATATAACTATGCTTAATGTATGCATATGTATATATAAATAATGTATCTACATATCCATAAGTGTATATGTACACATTATTTAAGTATATGTATACCCTTATACATATATGTGTATACATTATACATATATGTATATACTTATGTGTATATAGATAATGTATGTGTATATAATGTGTACATATGTATAAATTTATGTACCTTTGTATGTATACCCACCTGTATGCATATTTTCACACAAAGAGAAAAATACATAGACAAACAAAACACAAACATATCTGTATAATCAAGTGAGAATTTTATTTCAAATACCACAGAGATTTGGTTAGTTAATTTTTTTTAAATGGAATAGATAGATAAATCTAATTTTTAATGAAATAGAGTTTACACAACTGTTTCATCTCATTTCTTTGGAGGGATGGACCTTCCAGTGGGAGTGGGCTATGTGAAGTCAAACATCCTTCAGCCTCATTTCCTCAGGGTACAGGAGATGTCAAACAACTCTTAGATGACCTGTGGGAAGCATGGATGATGATGAGAGTATTTCTTTCTTCCTCTCTCATACTTTTTTTCACTGTTTTTCCCTTCTTTCTTTCTTTGTCCCCTCCCTCCCCCTACATCTACTTTTTTTCTGGTTCAAGTTTCTTCTTTCTGTTAGATATTTTTTCTTTCTTTCTGTTATTGTGATTAATAGAAGGGTTACATTGATGCCATTTTTCATCACATGGTCCCCATTTCCCTCCCACCCTCCCCTGCTTCTCTTGATTTCGCCCATTCCCTATCCAATTTCAATTAACCAATTAAACACATAAAATAAATCAGATAAGAAGGTGAAATATTGTAACAATATGAGATAACCAAGGGATGGCAAAAGAGATGAGAGATACCATAGTGCATTAAGAGCAAGAGTCTTTCATTATATGGCTTTTGTTTCTCTATCCTGGTGGTCCTTACCTTTAGTGTCATACTATTTGGACATTTATTGTATTGTATGAGAGATTAATGTTGTCCTGTGATATTTCTGTGGATGGCCTCTGTGGTGGCATTTTGTCACATCTTGAGGCACCCTCCAATTAGATCTTCAATGACTCCACTAATCTCTAGAGATTACTACTGGGTTTTCAGTTCTCTTAGGTCTTTTCCCATAATGAACTTGGGATACATTAATGAAACTATTTGTACGATACACACACACACACACACACACACACACACACACACACACACACACACACACACTGCATTCAGAACATCTAAAATATCAAGTATTCTGTTAGGTCATATTCATGTTGGAGTAGTCAGTGTTGTGAGACTAACTGTGCTGCACTAGCTGAGTCTCTGTGAGGGGCCATCAGGGCAGACACGAACCTCAGATCTCTATGAAAATATTCAGTTTCTCCACCTTCATGAGCTTCTCTTTCTGTCTCTATCTCTGTCTCTGAATTTTTCTCTCCCTCCTAAGCATAAGTTCCCCACCAGTTGCTGTCCTGGTATGAATCTCTGTCTCCTTACCCTACATATGTCCCCATCCTACCTCACCCCAGGTCCCACTCCCTACCCCCAGTGAGTGGCTGGCCCAGTGGTCAACCTCGTTAGGATTAGAACAACATGTCCAGTCTGCGTTGCTCTGGGGTCCTGGAAGCTGCAGAAAGTATGGGACTTCTGAGCACTAGGAGCTTATTCAAGGGTCTGGCAGAAACCTCACTGGGAGTTTCTGTAGTCCTCCTGAATGTACGTACTTACAGCCTTCTCAGCAAATTTCCTGTGCTTAACTACTGTATCTATACATAGAAACCCACACCCCCCCCCGCACACAATTGTGTGCACAAGCTATGACACAAATGACAGCATTTGCTCCACTTGTCTGTATGGCTGCATCATTTGTCACTATCTCATGTACTTTTGGTAATTTGTGAATCTAAATTAGTGATTATGATGAATACGTTAGCGTATGAATGTAGGTAAAGGTTGATGTTCCATCATATTCCAGTCCAAGTCCACAGATGTCCTAAAACACACCATATTCAATATCCTTGGATAGGTAAAACTTGCTTTTGTGTTACAGGACACTGGCTAAGATATGCTAACTTCTTCTGGACTTACAGTGTCTTATATTTCCAGTTGTGTGAGGTGACAACAGTTTTCTACAACTCCATCCCCATTACTATATTGACCACAAGCCACAAATCCACAGAGGTGAAAATAGGGTATAGGTACCTGACAAGATGTTCTACACAGTTCATCTCCACAGGTCCTCAACTCTTTGCTCTCTCTTAATGCTTGATCACCTTTTAAAAAAAAGTACACTGACTTTTTCACATTTTACAGTCTCACATTCATATGTGATAAAAATCTCTCAAAAAACAAAATTATTTTATGAAAGCAGGTTATAAGAAGACACATATAAATAAAAGTTTGGCAGAATTTAATCAACTCCAATAGTTCATATCCTAAAAAAAATCACATTCTAAATTCAAATTTTGTTCAGGACTGTGGTCTAGTCATAGCATGCTTGCCAAAGTCCTGGGCTTTATATTTCAGTACCATTCACACAGAAAAAGCCAGTGGCTTCAGTGGTAGAGAAAGCCCAAGACAGTGCCAAGGCCCTGCATTCAAGACGAAGGACTGGCAAAAATATTAACAGGTTTATTTATTATGTTATAACTTACCATTTAAAATATCACACTCTAGTTAAATAGAAAAGAAATAAAAGGAAATGGAAACACTTGGAAAAAAACATATTAACTGAAGTAAGCCAGACCCAAGGGGACATACGCTCCATACTTTCCCTCATTTGTAATAATTAATACATAACTAGGATTCTCCTAGCAGAGGATTAAAATAGCTCAAAAGCTTTCTCAGAATAAGACTAAAAAATGAATTTTGGAATACGTATTTTTCTCAATGTACTATGTGCAGTCCTTTTGCCATTTTCCCCCTTAGTGTAAATCTCAAGTCAATCTGACTTTGTGACTTGGTGTATTGTATTGCATGTATTTATTTGAAACCGGGAAAGGAAAGGGGGAAAACAAGATGATTGGAAAGAGTTTGTGAAAGGGAAAGGGTGAGAAAATCATGAGAAGGGGAATCAATGTTTAAGAAATAATGCACCCACTACTGGGGCATATAACAATAGAACTCTAAATATTAACCTGACAATAAACAAATACCAGAATTGTGCCAAGACCCTAGCCTAGTAGGGTGCTTGCCTGGAGTGCACAAAAATCTGGGTTCAATTCCTCAGTACCACATACACAGAAAATGCTAGAAAATGTGCTCTGGTTCAAGTGGAAGAGCACTAAAGCCCAAGGACAATGTAAAGGAATTGAGTTAAAATCAAGGAATGGCAAATAGTAAGAGTAATAATAATAATAATAGCTCTATTTAGCATTATATGAATTAATATTTAAAATATATCGATAGTTTACTATTTCATTAACAACGGTGTACAAATAAATTATTACATAATATTCACTTAAGAAAAAGATTTAGTCTTTGATCTGAACAATTAATAAAAACACAGGCACTTTTATAGTGAGATAACAAAGCAATCACTATGCAATTGTTTTATATATAAACAACAAAGTTGAAAATATGGCAAAAATAGAACCTTGGAGTTTTCAAATGATAAAACATTAAGCTCTGGAACTATCATTTTTTATTAAAGAATTTATTGACACTTATTTTTACATCACATTTCAAATCACATATTTAACAAACAAGTGTTCAAGAAAGGAATCTCTATATATAATCACTGGCACTTAGTTTTTAGAAAATAATCAAAATTAGACTAAGGGTTTGTATATCATAGGTACATATTAATTTGTGAAAAAAATATTATGTCTATAGAGTCATAGGTTTTTATGTCTATGTAGTTATGTTTATATTTCCAATACCGTGTCCATAGCATTGGGTATGCAAATATTGAGTCCTCACTCTTGTAATCTTTGGCTCTAATAGCCACATATTAAGGATACCATGTGCCTTTTTTTCGTTCGCTCTTGACTTGTCTCACTCAACATGATTCTCTCTAGATTCATCCACTTCCCTGCGAATGCCATTATTTTATCTTATCTGTTAACTATGTAGAATTCCATTGTAGATATATACCACATTTTCTGTATCCATTCATCTATAGTAGGGCATCTGGATTGTTTCCATCACCTGGCTATTGTAAATAGTGTAGACATGAACATAGCTGAGCAGGTGTCCTTATAATATTTTGGGTCAGGATGTTCAGGATAGATTCCCAAAAGTGGTATGTCGGGATCGTAGGGAAGGTCTATTTTCAGTTCTTCAAGAAAATTCCACACTGCTTTCCAGAGTGCCTGAACTAGTCTACATTCCCACCAGCAATGTACCTGTGTTCAAGACCCAGGACTGACAAAAAAATAGTAAAAATATATTGCCAAATGAATATTTGGTATAATCTGACGTTCCAGTGACTCATGTTTTAATCATATTCACAATAAATATTGGTTGACTAAATTGTTCAGAATTAGTCTTACTCAACTCTGGTCAGATAGAGTTCATGGGATTATATCAGTCTTCTTGTATCTGCTTAAATTTTCTGTATGAACTATTATATATATCCATTTTTGAGTGTGTTCTAGGTGCTACTGAGAAAAATGTAAAAAGTTTTGCCTTTGGGTGAAAGACTCTATGTATATCTGTTAAGCCCAGCTGGGCTATGGTGTCATATAAGTTGGTGGTGTCTTTGCTTTGCTTAACTTTTGTTCAGTTGACCTGTCATTTGTTGAGAGTGGTGTAATGGGGTCTCCTTCTATGATTGTGTTTGAGTCTATCTTGTTCTGTAATTCTAAGAGAGTTTGTTTTCTGAATTTGTGTGCTCCTTTGTTGGGTGAGTAAATGTTTATAATATTGTGGGTCTGGATTTTACCCTTTACTAATGTGTAGTGGCCGTTTTTATCTTTATGTTCTGATTTTTCTGAGAAGCTAATTTTGTCAGAGGTAAAGATTGCTACTCCTGCTTTTTTGCATGGTGCATTGGAGTAGAAAATTCATTTCTATCCTTTCCCTTGGAATTTGTTTCTGTCTTTGGCCGTGAGGTAGGTCTCTTGGAGGCAACATATATACAGGTGATGTTTCTTAATCCAGTCTGCTGCTCTGTGTCTTTTGATTGGATTGTTCAGCCCGTTCACACTTAGGGAAATTAAGGAGAAGTGGTCAGTGTCCATTGTCATTATTTATTTTTACTTCTAAGTTTCTTTCTTTCTCTTTTTTCCCCTTTTGTGTTTAGTGAATTATAGATATTTGCTTCTTTATGGGGGTTCTTGATGTTCTACAATTTGTTCTCAATTAATTAATAATTTTCATAATGCTGGTTTAGTGTGCACGTATTCATATAGCTTCTCTTTGGAGTGGAATATTCTTGTTTTTCCCTCAAATGTAAATGCTAATTTAGCTGGATATATCAGTCTGGGTTGGCAGTTGTTAGTCTTCAGGACATGAGTGATGTTTTTCCAAGCTTTTCTTGCATTTAGGGTTTGTGTGAGAGGTCTGCTGTGATTCTATGTTTTTTCCCATTGTATGTTTTTTCCCTTTCTTTGTTTCTGCAGAATTTAAGATCAATTCCTTGCCTCTTTGGAGTCCTGAAACATTCAATAATGTAAGTATTTTCCCTGTTGAAGTTGGGGACGTTCTCTTCTATGATTTTGGTGAATAAGGGTTGCATTCCTTTGTCCTAGACTTGGCCCCCTCATCAATCCCTATTATACGAAGATTAGATTTCTTGGCTGCATATTCCAGGTCATGGAGTTATCTCTTATGGATTCTGACTGATCTTTTCAGGCTCATGATTCTCTGTTCCAGCTCTAGTATTTTATCTTCCATTACTGATGTCCTATTCTCCATCTCAGTCAATCTGCTGCTTAATGCCACCATTTTTGCTTGAATTATGGACACTGAGCTGATCATGTCTGCTGAGGGTATTAAACTTTTCTTCCAATTCTCTTTTGAATTTGAAGAGTTCTTTGGCAAGTTCCTGCTTTTATTTTTGGAATGCTGCCTTAATTTAATTACTCATATCAAAAATCTTCTCCTTGAATAGAGTCATATTTAGTGTCTCTTCAGGTGTCATTGTTTAGCATGATGACATCTCTCTTATCCCTTCATTCTTGCTTCCTTTTGGAATTAGTGTGGGACTTTGATTATTTATATATGTCCTAATTTGTCTTTGGGCTTTTCGAGGCCCCAAGAACTGTTTTTGTATGTTCATTCTGTGGTCAGTAGGTGGTAGTCTTTACTTGACTTGGGACTGGTTGTTCTGAGAATCTGTGTATACCTGTGGTTCTCAGCCAAATTGGTTCTGCTGCTGACTAAGTCAGAGTCTGTGACTCTGTGGGGGGATCCCTTGGTTCTATCTTGCTGGAGACTCCCAGCAGGAGTGTGCCTGGCTCAGAGTTTAGGTTTGGGTGAGACAGATGCTGGCTCCCAGACTCCTGCACACCCCACTTGCTGATGGAAGGCAGGGTGTCAGTGTCCCACAGTCTCCAGTTTCAGAGGCCTGGCAGAGGAGGCTGTTGGGCAGGTGGGAGCAGGGACACCCCTACCCCCTTTGGTGGGGTGCTGGGTGTTAGCACCCACTCGCCTGTCAGTCTCCACTCAATGGCCTGGAGGAGGGGGCTGTTGGAGAAAGGAACAGGAGTCTAAACTCCTTGCCCTCCCTCTTTCTGTGGTTGCCAGTCTTTCTTGAACAGGGTGGAGGGGTCTGGGTTAAGTTATGTAGCTCACCACCAACTCTGCTTACCCTGATGGGTTTGTGGGAACCTGTTGGACTACTTACTGCTCAATGTTAGCTGCGCTTGCTCTGCGTTATTGGAGCATCATTCACTCCTCTCTGGTCTCTGCCGCTGCCTGTGCTGTCCACACCCTGTGTGCTGGTTTCTGCATCTGGATGCTGCCGCTTGCTGGCCTAGCTGGAGTTCAGGGCTTCCTGGCCCAGCTTCCCCTGCTGCAGCTTTCGTGGCTTAGTGCGGGCAGCGAGTGGTAGGGGAGGGTTCCTCAGGTTTTTGTTTCTTTGAGAACAAGTTGGATATAAGCTTTATCTGGATTTCATTTCCAGTTTGAGTATATCTCCATTGCTTCTGGAATTTGTTGTTGTGGATTTCTTAAGGTAGTTGGCTCGTGGGATTTCCTGATTCTTTCTTTTGGTGGGAGAGAGCTAGGCTGGGTCCCTATTGTTTGTGCGCCATCATCCGAATCCTCCTACATCTTTTTTTAAATGTTATGATTCTTCCCTTTTTTTTTTCTTTTCCTGCATTCTTTTTGTCACTGTGGTTGTTCCTGGAAAGATAGTGACAGCACTGGATACAGACTGGAAACAAATGGTATTTATATTGACACACTCACCTGCTTTTAATCTGTTGGTTCTTAACCCTAGTATTTGTTGTCTAAGAACTCACAATAGTGTGGGATCTCCCCCCACTTTTTTCCCTTTTACTTTATTCGGTGTTGTGCTGTTTTGTTTATTTTTACTTTAAAAAAATTTTGTCACTGAACTCTCCTATATATACGTTCCTATTTTCTCGATATATTCTTATCAGTCTTCTTATTTTCATAAGTTTTATTTTATTTTTTCTAAACTTTGTACTCAACCATTTTACCTTTCTATCACCTTAGTTCAGTTCTACCTACACTGTCCATTTTCTTCATTACACTCATACATTATTCTTTTCTTACATCCCCTCTTGTCTTTCATACTATTTTTGTATCTCTGACCCTCTGTTCATTCTTCAACTCTTATAATGCATGAATCTACATTTGATGGTTGTTGAACAATAGTGTATATCTAGGTGTTCAGTTATGCTCTAGGTCCACAGGGACTTAAATACAATAGTGATTGGATGTTCTACATATTGACATTCAACAATAACATGTTGTTAACATGTTATTAAGAGAAAAGTGACACCTAAAAAGCATACCAGCTAGAGGCGGGGAGTTTGACCTAGTGGTAGAGTGCTTGCCTAGCATGGACGAATTTCTCGTTTCGATTCCTCGGCAGGTACCACATACATAGAAAAAGGCTGGAAGTGGTGCTTTGTTTAAAGTTGTAGAGCTCTAGCCTTGAGAAAGTCCAAAGACAGCGCTCAGGCCCTGAGCTCAAACCCAGGACTGGCAAAAAAAAAGCCTGGCAGCTAATAACAGGAAGAATCGACAAGTCACAGGCCATGACAAAATGAAAAAATGGCGGCAGTTATCAAATATTTTTCGATCCTAATCCGCCATATCAATGGACTTAACTAGACTGTCTAGGTGGTTCACAAAGTAAGATCCATCTTTCTGCTGTCTACAAGAGACATATTTTGCCCCATAAAACAAACATATCCTGAGTCTGAAAGGCTGTAATCTCTACCAAGAAAAACCTGGTAACTCATGGAGACTGAACAACACATTGTTGAATCACCAATGGGTCATTGTGGAGATCAGAACACATATTCAATAGTTTATGGTACTAATCAAAAGGAGCACACAAAATACCAGCTCCTTTGGGACACAGAAAAGGCACTATACTTTAAGGAAGTAGAAATCGTAGAAAAGGCAATTTCCCAGCAACAAGAGACCTATTGTGACTATTCTAAACCATGGGGAGTTTACATTTTAGCTACTTCTCACTCCCCAACTGCTGTATTGTGGCAGGATGGCCCACTTTTATGGCTTTATCTACCATCAACACCCGGCAAAGTGCTGACCCCCTACTACGAATTGGTAGCTAATCTGATACATATGTGCCGAGTGGATTCCCGTAAATATTTAGGTCAGGAACCTCATTTTATCTGTGTCCCATATAATTCACAACAACAAGATTGGCTATTCGCCCATTGCGATTCTTGGGCCATTGCTTGGGCCAATTATACGGGAAAAATTTTGCATCACTACCCATCTAACAAACTCTTCCAATTTGCTGCGTGTCATACGTTCCTATTTCCTTCCATAGTACGGGCCTCGCCTTTATCTTCTGCCGCTTTAGTATTTACAGACGGATCCTCTAATGGAACGGCTGCTTTGACCATTAATGGGAAAACTCAATCTTGGGTTACGGGTTTTTCCTCCGCCCAAGAGGTAGAGTTAGAGGCTGTTTTACAAGCACTCGTCCTGTTACAAGACGAGCCCTTTAACTTATACTCAGACAGCCAATATGTAATTCATGCTCTTCAAGTCATAGAAACTGTTCCCTTTATTGGAACTACTAACTCCAATATCCAGACCCAATTTCACCAAGTACAAACTTTGCTTTGTTCTCGCAACCACCCCTGTTTTTTTGGCTTCATTCGAGCTCACACTAATCTTCCTGGCCCTTTAAGTGAGGGTAACGCAGTTACTGATTCTGCCACCAGAGTTTATTTAACTCAAGTTGAACTTGCTAAGCAGTCACATGCCATCCATCATCAAAACAGCCGAGCTTTGCGCCGACAGTTTAAATTATCTACAGAAGCGGCACGTCAAATAGTTAAAACTTGCTCCAACTGTGTGCCCTTCTCACCAGCTCATCATTTAGGTATAAATCCACGAGGACTGCTTTCTAATCATATTTGGCAGATGGATGTCACACATGTTCCATCATTTGGCCGATTAAAATATGTTCATGTTACTGTAGATACTTATTCTAATTTTATCCTGGCCACCCCCCTTGATGGGGAAGCTACTAAACATTGTATTTCTCACTGCATTCGATGTTTTGCTGTGATGGGGATTCCCTCGCAAATAAAAACAGATAATGGCCCTGGCTATGCAGGCCAAGCATTGCAGTCCTTCTGCCATTCTTATAATATCACTCATATTACAGGCATTCCTTACAATCCTCAAGGTCAAGGCATCGTGGAGAGAGCTAATGGATTATTAAAACATTAAATTGCTAAAATACAGAAAGGAGAGTCGTATCCCGCTACCCCTGTGAATATACTTAATCATGCTTTATTTGTTTTAAATTTTTTGAATCTGGATTCAAATAATTTATCTGCTGCTCAGCGATTCTGGGAAAAAAGAGAGCAGCGTGCTTTTGCCTTAGTAAAATGGAAGGATCCCCTAACTGGTGCTTGGCACGGACCAGATCCTGTTCTAACCTGGGGTAGAGGGCATGTATGTGTTTTCTCACAGGAAGAAAATGATGCCCGCTGGCTGCCCGAACGCTATGTTCGGATTGTGGAGAGTGACAGTGGTCATCCAAGCAGCGACCCACTGGACCTTCACCCCCAACCCTCCAGTAATGCATCCAGTAATGCGGAAAAGACCTGAATTCATGTTTTTGTGTTAAGTGTAAAAGTCTCTGTTTCTTTGTCTTGTTCATGTTACATATTTTTTCTTGTCCAGTTTTGTCTTTGAAATTGGTACCAGTTTTAAATATGGATCCTTATGTTTTTTTTCTAAAGTTTTGTTTTGAACCTGGTTCTCACCTGCAAGAGTAAAATTGGCAAAGCTCTCTTGACACAAACTTCCGGAAAATGAATGGCCAATATTAATTTTGTGCACTTTAAAATCTTTGAGTATGAATGTGTGTGAATGAGTGAGTGAACATGTTCAAGGTTTAATCAAGAAAATCATTTAGGTTTGAATTATTGCATTGTTTTAAAGAGGGGGGAGATTGGAATGTTAGATCAAAAAAAAATGAACTTGATGCTTGTATGACAGCTCTTAAGTCCCATTTAGAAGGTCGAATCAGTAGATTGGAGAGAGAACTCCGAGAGCATCAAGGGAGGCACTTAGAGCTGAAAAAAGAGCCTCAAGAACCTACTAGTAAGGTCCCAGAACAGCAGAGACAGATCACGTTGAAAACTACTGCAGCTTCTGAAGAATGAGGAATTGCCAGCACTTCAGATCCACCAACAGCCAATATCAAGCCAACTGCTGTTGTTTCTACTCCAAGTAAAGTGACAACTGAAGCTATGGTTGGGAACAAATCAACACCTATGGCCAGTAGCCGTCCAATGGTCACATCTGCAACAGTCACCAATCGAACAACTCCGCAGATCTAAGCCCCAGATGGATGAATTCCCCCCCGAGAGGAATCGCAGTCAAGGATGGGATAAGAGGGGATGCTCTCTGACCAACCTAAGACAGGGCCTTCAGCTTGATCTGAAGAACTTCCCCATGACGGGTAAGGCAGAGTCAGCGATCCACCCAACCTAAGACAAGCAAGTGCATCTTTTAAAAGAAAGACGGGGGAGATGTTGGGGACCGACTGTGGGGTCAATGACCTTGTACCTGACCTTGGACCTACACAACTGTATACACAAGGAAGTAACTCTTATCATGATGACTTTAAGCAATGTCAATCAGTTCTTATCATGATGACTTTAAGCAATGTCAATCAGTTCTTATCATGATGACTTTAAGCAATGTCAGTCAGTTCTTATCATGATGACTTTAAGCAATGTTAATCCTTTCTCATTTATCCTATATGTGATTTGTTTACTATTTTGTATGAATGTAGCCTCTGGCAACTCCCTAGTTTTAAGAAGAGTATTTAAGGTCGGAACTTAAAATAAACGGGAGAGTCTTAGGCAGCAGTCTGGAGCTCACAGACTTCTTGGACCGCTGACTTGGGCTGTAGTCCTCCCGAACTCCATCTGTTTGTCTCTCTTCTATTTTTTCCTAGTCCTTGCGCCTATTTCAGGAATCCCAATCCACGAACCCTGGTTTGCTGCCGGCTGGCTCCGGCAATGTCTCACCCTAAGCTCCTGGAAAAAAAGCAACAAACCAACCCTAATCCCAGTAGAAGAAAGCAAATAATTAAAATCAAAGCAGAATTAAATGATTTGGAATCCAAAAAAAAACTATAGAAAGAATCAACAAAACAAGGAGTTGGTCCTTTGAAAGAATTAACAAAATTGGCAAGCCCTTAGCAAATCTTACCAAAAAAAGAAGAGAGCATATCGAAATAAACAAAATCGCAGATGAAAATGGTAATATCACGACAGAAATTACCAAGATCCAGAATATCATGAGGGAATACTTCTCAAACATTTATGCCAACAAATTTGAGAATCTAGATGATATGGATGAATTCCTAGCCAATATTAACATACCCACACTGAACCAAGAAGAACTAAGCCAACTCAACAGGCCTATTTCAAGCTCTGAAATAGAAATGGCAATTAGAGAACTTCCACCTAAGAAAAGCCCAGGGCCAGATGGATTCACCGCTGAATTCTATAAGGTCTTCAAAGCAGAGCTCACACCAATACTCCCCAAGCTCTTCAACGAAATTGAAAATGAAGGTTCCTTACCAAACCATTCTATGAATCCAGTATAACCCTCATCCTCAAAGCAGACAGAGATTCATCAAAGAAAGAGAACTATAGACCTATATCTTTGATGAACATTGATGCAAAACTTCTCAACAAAAAACTGGACAACCGTCTACAACAACTCATCAAAAAAATTATAAACTATGATCAAACTGGATTCATCACAGGGAGGCAAAGCTGGTTCAACATATGCAAATCAATTAATATAATTCAACACATCAACATGAGCAAGGACAAAAATCACATGATTGTCTCAACAGATGCGGAAAAGGCATTTGACAAGATCCAACACCCCTTTATGTTAAAAGCTCTGGAGAAACTAGGAATCCATGGAACATTCCTCAATGTAATAAAGGCTGTGTATGAGAAACCTACTGCTAGTATTGTACTTAATGATGAAAATCTAAAGCCATTCCCTCTAAAATCAGTAACGAGACAAGGATGCCCACTTTCTCCACTCCTCTTTAACATAGTACTAGAATTCCTAGCCAGTGCAATAAGGCAAGAAGCAAGCATAAAGGCGATCCAAGTAGGGAGAGAGGAAATAAAACTATCCCTCTTTGCAGAGGACATGATTCTGTATTTAAAGAATCCTATAGACTCTACTCCCAAGCTCCTTGAGCTGATTCAAAGCTTTGGAAGAGTAGCAGGCTATAAAATCAACCCTCAAAAATCAACTGCCTTCCTTTACGCCAACAGTGAGAGGAACGAGGCAATAATCAGGAACGTAACTCCTTTCACAATAGCCTCAAAGAAAAGAAAGTACCTAGGAATTAGCTTAACTCAGAATGTAAAGGACCTTTTTGACGAAAACTTTAAAACCCTAAAAAAGGAAATTAAAGCAGAACTAAGAAAATGGAAAAACCTCCCATGCTCCTGGATTGGAAGAATCAACATTGTGAAAATGACAATCTTGCCAAGAGCTATCTACAAATTCAATGCAATACCCATACCAATGTCATTCTTTAAAGAAATAGAAGAGGCAATCCAAAATTTCATATGGAATAATAAAAGACCCTGTATAGCAAAAACACTTCTTAGCAGCAAGAACAGCGCTGGAGGAATTTCAATTCCAAACTTTAGACTCTATTACAGAGCTATAATTCTCAAAACAGCTTGGTACTGGCACAGGAACAGGCCTGAAGACCAATGGAATAGAACTGAGGACCCAGATATTAAACCACAGACCTATGGCCACCTAATCTTTGACAAGGGAGCGAAAAAAAATAGAATGGAAGGAAGACAGCCTCTTCAACAAGCTGTGCTGGCAGAACTGGTTAAGCACCTGCAGAAAACTAAAGCTGCATCCTTCTTTGTCACCTTGCACTAGAATTAACTCCAAATGGATCAAAGACCTGGAGGTAAAAGCTGACACACTGAGAACTCTACACGAAGGAATAGGAGAGACACTAGGCCTCCTTGGCACAGGTCGAAACTTTCTTAATAAGGACCAAGAATCACAACAAATCATAGAAAGGCTGAATAAGTGGGACTGCATTTAACTGCAGAAATTTTGTATGGCAAAGGACATAGCTAGTAAACTAATCAGGAAGCCTACAGAGTGGGAGAAGATCTTCACCAACCAAACAACGGACAAAGGCCTCATATCTACAATATATCAACAACTCAAAAAATTGAATCACTCCAAAACTAATCTCCAAAGTAACAACCATCCCATTAAAAAATGGGCAAAAGACTTAAAGAGAGTCTTCTCTGAAGAAGAAACAAAAATGGCCTATATACACATGAACAAATGCTCAACATCTCTGGTCATAAAAGAAATGCAAATCAAAATAACTCTAAGATTCCACCTCACTCCAGTTAGAATGGCCAGGATCAGGAAAACGAATGACAACAGATGCTGGAGGGGATGTGGCCAGGAGGGATCACTAGTACACTGTTGGTGGGAGTGCAAACTCGTTCAACCACTATGGAAAGCAGTGTGGCAGTGCCTCAAAAGGGTAAACATAGATCTCCCCTATGACCCAGCAATTCCACTACTTGGCATTTACCCAACCACCCAGAAACAAGGACATACTAAACCCACTAGCACAACAATGTTCATTGCAGCACTATTCACCATAGCAAAGATATGGAACCAACCTAGATGTCCCTCAGTTGATGAGTGGATCAACAAGTTGTGGTTTTTGTACACAATGGAATTCTATGCTGCTGTCAGAAAGAATGACATCGCCCCATTTGTTAGGAAATGGAAAGACTTAGAAAAAATCATATTAAGTGAAGTAAGCCAGACTCAAAGGAACTTAGGCTCAATGGTTTCCCTCATTTGTCATAATCAGTAGAAACCTTGGGCTCTACTAGCAGAGATTTGCAATAGAGCAAAATCTTGATACATAAGGACATATAGTATGAAGCTAATTGAAAGGACCTCCAAGATAGTGAAACAAAAGCCATATATAGAATGATTGTTGTCCTTAATGTACTATGTTGTCTCTCATCTTCTTTGCTGTCCCTTGGTTATCTCATATTGGTATAGTATCTCACTTTGTTATCTGATATATTGAATTTATTTGTATTTGGATATTTGAAATTTGATAGGGAAGGGGGGAAAACCAAGACGGTTGGGGAGTGTGTGGGGGGGGAGGGAAACGGGTCCCAAGTGAAACGGTATCAATGTATGTGAATTAAGGCACCTTCTATCTGGCAAATATCATGTAACCCTTTTACTAATTACAATAATATAAATTAAAAAAAGTACTGTGGAGAGAAAAATTCTCTTAGTAAAATCATGACAAAACTAGACGGAGACACACTTTGATTTTAGTAATCCAAAAAACAATGAAGAAACGAATGACCTTCTGAAGTTTCATTTTTCATTCTTACTCACGTTTTTGGCCACCCTAGGGATTTATTTCAGCTCTTGGACTTCAGCTATTAGCCTTTTCAAGGATCAGAGTTCTGATATTTCAATCACTTTTGGCTTTCTCTGGGTACGTGTTTCCAAACAATAGAGTCTAGGCTGTGTGCATATATTGCTATCATTCTATAACAAGTCTATAGTCCTGGCCCAATGAACACATCCTTAAAATACTTTAATTTCTCTAATTAATTTCTCTAATTAATATATACTAGCATCCTTTCCAAGAATTAATAATAGAAATATCACAAATCTGGTTTCTCCACAGCCTTCACAGCTTAAATGGGATAACATTCCCTGTGTTACTCTGTGATTGCCTTGGAATATTTAAAATAAACTATATTTAGAAGCAAAATGAAACAAAACCCATATAACTTCTACATTTATCTCAAAACTAGACCTCATTTGAGGATTTCCTTGAATAGAAGTCATGAAAATTGGGTTAAGGAATACTTTATATTCTTATCGAATTTAATAGGTTTTCTAACTCAATTGGTGGAACATTTCATAATCATGTGTCTTTTGATGAAGAAGCAGAACCAGAACATAGTGCATATGTGTTTGCTGTGATACAGAAAATCATGTCAGAGAGAATTATACATGTCATGTCAG
Organism: Megascapheus bottae; assembly: GCF_031878675.1. Taxonomy (NCBI): domain Eukaryota; kingdom Metazoa; phylum Chordata; class Mammalia; order Rodentia; family Geomyidae; genus Megascapheus; species Megascapheus bottae. Next base: position 8,672,882 of record NC_143548.1, read on the forward strand.
GGGGGATGGAAATTGGTACTTTCTGAAGTTTGAAGCAGTAATGGATACTAGCTCTTTGTCCATTGTACACAACTGACTACTTTCAGAAAACTCTGGATATGACCTGGTGGACTTTAGAGATAGAAAGGGAAAATCCAGAATCAGTTGAGAAATATCAAAGAACATCCATATGTCAAGCAGTTATCATACACAGCATGGAAAAGGAAGATGCAAAAAAGGGAAGGGGCTGTTAGAGGTTACTGAGAGCCCACTGAACTCGCCAAGGTAGTCGAGGCCCCTTGGTCACTGCCAAGGCAGAAGGCCCAGAAGGAGACTTTCCCCTAGCAACCTTTCTTTCTCTGTCCTGCTGCCTCTTCGTGGGGTCACCATGATTGTGATGCACCTCATCATCCTCAATTCCGGTGGCCCAGCCAGGAAGTTCGGCCCATGCCTGTATAACACCGTGGACAGGAGACAAGGTCCTTCTTTATTTCTCTCGCTGTTCCTGGGAACAATTTAGTAGACATGTGCCAGAATTCAGTCTAGGAATTCTGTGAAGGGTTTTTCACACAGTGCACAGCCCCACTGCATCCTCAAAGCACTCATTTTTTTGATTCTACCCACACTTGGCTATGCTTTCTTTGGCATATACATGGTCAGTGAGTAAAGTTTAGTCATTATTTGTTCACTTCAATTTCAAACCAAGATAGCAAAAATATTGAAAGTTCGATAAATCTGATATATTCTCATATTTTAAATATTTGTCATAATTTTCCTAAAATACATCTGTGATTCAAACTCATCTACACAAGTTGGAAATCAACTTAGGACTTTCCAATGAAATCTTTTCAGACTCTATCAGAAGGTTGTGAAATACAGAAGCACACAATGATTAAATACTGTCAGATTCACATGCCTATTTATATCAATACATACAGATTTCCTAGGATTTAGCCATAACTTACCATTGTTATAGTGTCACAAAAATCTATTCAGAGGTTTATAGAGTACCTTTGTATTCTAATCTGATAACTTCAAATATTCTTGAAACACGAAACAATAAGTTAGAAATATTTACCCAGAATTGAATTTCCCTATAAAAATTGTTTTTCTACTATAATAACTGTGTAACAGAACAGTTAAACACATGAAATAAATGTAAGTTGATATGCTATAGAAATTGTGGAGGAAATATGAAAATCAATCAGCACAATTCATTGATACTGAAACAGGTAGAATTTATAGTGACAACACTCAAAGCAAATAGGCATACAAGAATAATGTTTGGAAAATGAGGTTATGAACAATTTCTATCAATATAAGTGGTTATAAATTTCAGGTCAAGTACCATAGATAAAGGAAAGTTAAACAAAAAATTTTTCACAAAAAATCAATGAAGTATTTGAGGATAAATAAAAGTATGATCTATTTGAGAGATGTGAGTGTGACAAAACACCAATAATTATACTGGCTTTAAATTCTTTTTTTGTGTGGTTTTTTCTTTTTTTTTGCCAGTTGTGGTACTTGAACTCAGGGCCTGAGCACTAACCTTGGACTTTTCTCAAGGCTAGAACTCTACCACCTGAGCCACAGCACCACTTCCAGCTATTTTCTATGTATGTGTGGTGAGGAATCGAACCTGGGTCTTTGTGCATGCTAGGCAAGCACTCTATCACTAGGCCAAATTCCCGGCCTGCTTTAAATTCTTTTTGTAAGAATATTGTTCATTATTTCATATTTCCTTTCTTTAAAATTTATTTTTATGATAACTTCATAGAGTGCTTAAACATGTTTTCATAGCATATTAAGATTCTTCTTGAAGATTGCTATGCATTCCTATGATTTTCCTCCCATTTTTCCTCCTTCCACTTCTTGCTCAGTTGTAAAGTTCATTTCCTACATCATATCCTATGATATAATGGTTTATTTTGTTCCTTTATGCATCAGCTTCATTTTCCTTTTCCCTTCACTGAATCAAGGAAAGAAGTCCATGTGTACATAGTACACCACGTATCAATTCAAATTCAAAAATAACAGGGAAAAGCACTAAGAAGATTAAAGGAAAAGGAAGAATAGTATGAATGAAGAAGGAAGCCATTTCACATACTACATTGAAAACAACACATATATAAATTTCTATGTTCCTTTCCCTGGAGTTCATTTCACTTAGGCAAATCTTACATGGCCATAAACACACAGTTGTTGAGCTACCAGGTCTGGCTAACATCTTTTAATATAATTTGCTTCTAATTTATTGTCAGGATAATGTACTGAGGGGTTCATGTTACATTCCTCATGTTGTGTGTGCATTGTTTCTCAGATATTAATAACTCTTCTCATGTTTTTTGTCCCTCTTTCCCTCCCAAATTCCCTTTCCAATCATCTTGTCTTCACTCTTCCTTTCCCTATTTCAAATTAGCAAATAAGCATATACAAAATACAAGATAAAAAAGTAACATACAGCAAACACATAAAATAATTCTTGAGGGGAAAAACATAATAGATGAAGAAACACACTCACAAACATAATCCTCTTGTTTCCATATCCTACATTTCATGTTTTTTACTCTCATCCCATATGGCCCTATGTACATAGCCATATTTGCTATTGTGATTCTCTGCTAGGAAAGTCTTAGATATGTACTAATCATTACAAATGAGGGAATGAATGGAGTCTGTCTTCCTTTTGGTCTGGCTTACTTCACTTAACATAATATTTTTGAAGTCTTCCATTTTTTATGAATTGGGCAATATATTCCTTTCTGATTGCAGCATAGAATTCATTTGTGCATAAGTACTCTATCTTCTTGTTCTGTTCATCCACTGTGTTGTTTCTATATCTTAGTTATGATAAACAATGCTGAAATAAACATCATTGTGTGTTGGGGACCGACTGTGGGGTCAATGACCTTGGACCTGACCTTGGACCTACACAACTGTATACACAAGGAAGTAACTCTTATCAGGATAACTTTAAGCAATGTCAATCAGTTCTTATCAGGATAACTTTAAGCAATGTCAATCAGTTCTTATCAGGATGACTTTAAGCAATGTTAATCCTTTCTCATTTATCCTATATGTGACTTGTTTACTATTTTGTATGAATGTAGCCTCTGGCAGTTCCCTAGTTTTAAGAAGAGTATTTAAGGTCCAAACTTAAAATAAACAGGAGAGTCTTAGGCGGCAGTTTGGAGCTAACAGCCTTCTTGGACTGCTGACTTGGGCAGTTGTCCTCCCGAACTCCATCTGTTTGTTTCTCTTTTAATTTTTCCTAGTCCTTGCCCCTATTTCAGGAATCCCAATCTGCGAACCCTGGTTTGCTGCCTGCTGGCCCCGGCAACTGTGCTAGTAAGATTAGTATATCCTTTTTTCTGGACATTTGAGTAAATGCCCAGCAGTGAGATTTCTGGGTTATCTTGAAGGTCTAGGTTTAGTCTTGTGAGAAATCTCCATAGTACTTACCAGAGACATTGAACAAGTTTCCTTCTGTGTGGGCCGCCGCTGGGATGGGTCCCAATTTTGTGACACAGGTCAGCCTTCTCACTTCTGGGGCGCCAATCCAGGAAGTCCTGCCCCACTTCCGCCTATGTCCATAGACACACCCCATCCCATCCAAAAGAGGGCAACTGGCTCTTCTTACACCTCCCGTCCATGTCTTGTCTGACATTGGTAGACATAGGCAAGAATTCAGCTGAGAAAGGATAGCTGTGACTCATTTTCACACAAGGTTCTACTAGGGTACATACCTCAACTACCCATTATTTCTAATTACTTCTGCCAATATCTCACTGTTATCTCTACAGCATAGGTTGTCGGGTCATTCACTGCTTCTTCATTAATTACTCACTTCAGCCTTCAAAGAAACATAGGTAGGAAAATTGGAAAATTCAAAATGTAAAAACGTTGGTGTGTGAATTAATTATGAATTAGGATATTTCTCTGGACCTTGAAATGTGCCTACTGAACTTTAATCTTAATACAACTCCAAACATGAAAGCTTACCATGAAGCTTCCATTGAGATAACGATGTACTGGGTTTCAAGATGAAATATGAAATCTTCAGCAACATGTTCTTTGGCCTTCCCTGCATATTTCCCCGTCATTTGTTCATATCTTCCTATAACCTACCTTGAATTCTCTCCATGTAACACTAGATGAGGATATCCAAATGAGTCTGACCATGAGGTTTTTATTACAAGAGAAGTTGACAGCATGGTGAAACCCGACCACATGTATATGTCAAAACTCTGTCTGTTTATCTGTCTGTCTGTCCCTCTCTCTGTTTCTCTTTTTCTTTCTCTCTTTATCCTTTTTGTTATGTTGTATTTACGTGTGTTTTCTAGGGTTGTACTTGGATCTCTGGGCTTTCCCTGATCTGTGGCTCCAGAGTTCTGTCATATACTGCCTTTGGCCTGTGTGTTGTTTATGATCTCTGCAGCTCAGGGCTACCACCTTGCCTCTAGTGTCACAACCTCATTTTCTATTTATCTGATGATGAAGGAAGATAAGTATCTCACAGCCTGCAATGACAGGGCTGCCTTTGAACTGCATTACTCAGATCTTAGTCCCTTCAGTCGCTTGGATTACAGGCCTTGCTTGATTGTGAATTCTCATATTTTTGTGGCCCACTATTTTATCGATGAATTAGGATTGTGGTGTGGCCTAGAATAAAAGCTATTTAGAAGCTTACAGAGCATTTGTTGAACTGGGTAAGAAAGAAGTGAACAGTACCAAATAGTTGTTCAAAATAATTTTCTACCATGAAACAAATGCTTAGAAATTTGTAAGATAGTTGCCATGTATTACTTATTTTTCTAGTCCTAATTACATTTTGTAACCCAAAAATTGATCAAATCAAATCAATTGCTGAATATCTTCACAATCATTCCTCCACACAAGAATATTTGGGGACTATTTATATATACATATTGTCCTTGGTTCTTGGGTTCTCCTGCTTTCAGATTTCTACACGGGAGCAGTTCCTGTATGCACACCAACCTGAAAAAAATGACAAGAACATACACAAGTAAGCTTTCTTTGTTTCTAAGAGTCCAAAAATAGGTTTTGCATCAGGAAGGACATGAGAGGAAATCCCAATTCAATGACTGAAAAGGTACACGAACATATAGGTCCAAAACACTGGCATTCCCATACCTTTGTTTTGAATCTAAATAGGAGATATAGAAAGAGCACAAAGCACATGCGGATTTATTTCATATAATGGTACAGAAATGGAAAGAGAGTGCCGGGGTTTGGCCCATTTGTAGAGTGCTTGCTCAGCATGCAGGAAGCCTAGGTTCGTTTCCTCTGTACCACATCCGTAGAGAAAAGCCAGGAGTGTTGCAGAGGCTCAGGTGGTAGAGCTCTAGTGTGGAGAAAGTCCAAGGACAATGCTCAAGCCCTTAACTCATGAGCAGGCCTGTAATAAAGAAAGTAATGGAAAGATAGATAAATACATCGGTCTCTAGACAGATAGATATGAATAGATCAAGTAATAGATAGACAGATCAATAGAGTTGCTCATCAGAACCAAAGTGAATTTATCACTAAATCACCTTGGCAGTTAATTCTTGTTTCAAGGAAGAAAAAACAGCAAAATGACAGTGTAAGGAAAACCTCTCCAACCTGGGTTTGATCAGAGTACACGTTCCTAGTCCCATATAAGGTAAAATGTTATAGAAGTGACACCTGAGATCTCAGAAACTTGCAGAAACCCATGGATACATACTCATCACTGCCAAGGAGGCAAATCACGGAGCTAATGTTCCTTTTGGACTGGCTTGACTGACCTCAATAGGATTCTTTCCACATCTTTACAATGCCTTAGAAATGGTACAATGTGTTTTTTTGACTTGACAGTACAGAATTCCATTGTGTATTTATTCCACATTTTCTGCATCCAAACATGGACCATGCACCCTTGTTGGGTCTATAGCTCAGCTATGATTAAGTCTGCAGAGATCATGGTTGTGCCGGTATATTGAATGTGGCTCTTTGGGCAAGAAATGGGGTATATGTCCAGCTGATGTTTTGTTGGGTTTAGTATTGGGAGGAAACTCTGTTCTACTTTCCATTGTTAGAATGTGTGTTCCTTCCTACCACATCCCCACCAGCATCTGTGAGTATTAGATTTGTTGGCAATAGCTGTTCAGATTGTAGGGTGCTGGAATTTCATAGTTGTTTTCATATGCGTTTCTTTAATGGCCAGTGAAACGGAGCATTCCTTCAGGTGTCTGTTGACTGTAGATTGTTCCACTTCAGAGAATTTCCTCTAAGTTCCCAGTGCAACTGTACATGGGATGGTTGTGTCTTGGGGATTTGTTTCTGAAAGATTAAATTGTTGAGCTGTAGGTATTTATGAGATATGAGGCCCTCTCTTTCTGGTACAACTACAGATCTGTGCTCACCCTCTGGGGATTTTCTGTTTCTCTAGTGAACGAGAATATATTCTGGGTAAAATTCAATGTGTACATAATAGGCTCATGACTGTAATCAGCCTCTTTCATGTGGTACAGTAAATAAAAAGCTCCTACACTTAAGGTAGAATCACAAATTTTTCAATTTCCACTGTTTAGAACCTTTGACATGCGAAG